>NC_080608.1:15035417-15341370 GCF_027887145.1 Ammospiza caudacuta | reverse complement strand
CAGCTGAGCCCTGTGCATTCCCAGAACAGTAAAAAGGTCCCTGGAAAGTAAAGGTCTCTGAAGAATCGGATGTCTTGGCATGCCAACACACCCTGAACACAACAGCCTGTAAAGGGCAATGAATATGGTATGGATCCCTGGCACAGAAATGCAAAGCTACAGCCAGCAAGCCTCACAAGGCAAATGCAGCACGGTTTTCCTCAAAATATCTGAGCTGCTTGCTGTCCTCATTGTTGATTCTTCCTGCATCCCCTGAATTCAGAGCACGATCTGCCCTCTCCATCAACTCACCTCGGGACTAACATGAGCTCCACACACATCTAAGATGTGCTCTATCAAGTTCACAATGTTCATTCCTGGGAATTCTCCCAGTATAACTCTGTATCTGTAGGAAAACCAGAAAGCTCTCTGCATACTTAACAGGAACCTCTGCTAACACTCAAAATCAATAAGAAACTTGTTTCTTATCTGCATGTATAGTTTTTGGCTGCACAACAGCAAACCAAGAGCTTCACAATTGCTCCTAAAATCAAAACCAAGTCCAAGGCAGGAGGAACAATTCACATTGCTGACACTTTTTTCCTAAAGAAAAACCCAAACCAACAAAGTCTCATCTCAGCAGATTCAAGAAAACCTGATAGCAATCCAGCCAAATACTCTCAGCTTTGCATCAATTTTGGCTTCCAGGGGTGCAAACCTGGACATTTATGTGAGTAACAAATGTTTGATTCCCTCAACTGCAGGCATGCTGGCACTCCATTTACATTTAGAATGAGATTTCAGCCACGCAGCACTTCTAGGACCAGAGAAGTTACTTGGGAGCAAGTCACTAGTTGTTGAGAGCACAAGGAGAGAAGTCCTTTAAGAAGATACTGAACATGCCCTTGGAAAAGAAAAACCAAATAAGGCCACTGCCCCCAGGGACTCACATCTGCAAGAGCACATTCAATCTGATGGTTCTGCACTAACACAGGTTATAAAGCTTTAGAGTAGGAAAAAAAAAGAAAAACCAGATACCATTGCCTAGTGTAACTATTTGCTCTCTCACAGCAACACAGTAGCCTCTGCAGTTCCTCACTTCAGCTATTCCAACGAGTTAATTTCTGCAGTCACCTTCCTAAAGACATAGACCAGACCCCTGTGTCACATTACATTAACTGGCTACAACTGCTCAGGGCTGTTATGTTTGGAAACGGAGATGGTGCGATGAGCCACAAAACTCATTCCCACAGGCTCACTGACAAAGCATTTTCCAAGTCAAATTATAAGTCCTAACAGGTTTCTATAAAGAGAATTACCGAAGCAGTGCTAAAAACCCCACTGCTTTATCTCAGCCAGTGATCTAGTGAAGCATGCAACTCCACCTCTGATTGAGAGCAGCCAAAGGAGGCTGCCAGAGAGCATGGAAGTTTTTTAGCAGTGCTGCAATCCACAGCAGGAGAGGGCTGTGCTGCTAAACAGATCCCACACCAACAGAGCCCAGATTCCTCTGCCTTCCAGAGCTGTCCAGGGCAATAGAAGCAGCAGGCCACACCCCAGCATAGAAGAGAGCCTGGAAACTCCTGGCAGTTTATAAACTATGCTGCTGTAAGGACACAAAGAATCCTTTCCCTGACTTGCTGCAGTCAGTCTCACAGAAGCTGTCAAAGTACAAATTCAGGCATAAAGGAATATTTTGTACTGTGCAGATTCAAAGAAATAAAAACATATTACACAAAACAGCTCTTTCACCTTGTGTTTGTATCCTTTTTCCTTTTGCTTTCCTCTTTTCCGGAGAACAGGCAGCTCTTCAAACTGATGTCTCCCTTCAAAGAGGACAACAGCTTTCCCAGGAACCCAGGTTTTCTCTGAAGGTTCTCCTAAGGCTTCCACATAATACTCTCGGTATGGTCTCCCACTGGAAACTATTTCAAGAAATTTAACAGAATTATCCCTTGTATGTAACAGAATAAAGACACAAAAAGAGACACAGAAAACAGTAACTATTGGAGAAGTAATTTTCAATTAAATTTTGCTTAACAACATTCCCACATAAATGCCAGTTCTGGAGATTTCTACTCACAACTAAGGCAGATCCCTTTGTTTGCTACTGTCTATATTTAGACTCTACATTACTATTCTATTTTTAAATTGTTTGGGCTTTTTTTGGTTTTTACAAACAATTGATTAACACGCCTATGATTGGTCATCTTCCTACAGCAAAGATTGCTTGCATAAAAAGAGAAGGTAAAAATATCTATTTTTTTTTTTCCTTGAGAGACACAACACACCAGGCAGAACATTTTTTCCTGCTACTCCCTGATTAATGATTAAACAGTCCAGAGCACTTGACCGTTGGGAAAACACAACAGTGCTGGGAACACCCAGAACTGACATCCTTCTGGATAGGATTTACTCACACAGGTTGAGCCTCCCCCATCACAACACATCCCATCCTCTTCCATGTTTTAATACCAAACAAAGTCTTATTTGGAACATAAAACATGAACAGCAGGATTTAAGCAAACACGTGCACACACACTGAAAATATTAGGTGCAATATGACACAACATTAGTTGCAGTAAGTTTCTCCATACTTCAGACACAAGAGGTGCAGAGAAAGAGAAGAAATTCAATCATAGGGGCGCATCCAAAGATGCTTTAAAGGTACTTTCTATGCAAGAAAATTGAACACACATGGTACAAATAAAGACTGAATCAGTACTGGGTTTAAAAGGACAGGTCACAAGCATTGGAACAGAGCAAACAACACTTATGGGATACAAACTTCTCCCTACAGTCTGCTGCAATGCATTAACCTTCTCCTGGAAACACCTTCACCCTCTGAACAGGCAGACTACACTCCCAGCCCATTTGGTTTGTGCTGCCTCTTCCAGGGTGCCAGCACAGTGTGGCAGCCTGGCCTTAAGTGATGTTGAAACTGAGATTCTAACCAAGACCACTGAGAGGATGACAAACAACCACCAGAACAACATCAAACCAAGTGCAAAGATCACAGGCTGCATCCACCCCATTCACAGTTCTGGGACTCAAGCCACTGAGCCTACACCTTCCAGCTTCAAAAATCTTCCAAGCCAAGAGCTTGCTGAGAAAAGGTAAACTGCCTTTAACTAAACACCGTTCCTGAAATCCCAAGAGAAGAGCTTTCAGCACAAGAGACAAGGTTGAAGCGACCTGCCTTGTTTTGAAGGGCTTGTTCCCTTGGCAACAGGAGAGCCAAGGCAGTAGGACTGAGCTTCCTGCAGTGCACACAGAGCCCAGCTCCTCCTGCCCAAAAGTGCCCGAGCTCTGATCCATCTGCTTTGCCACCTTGGCATTGGGAAGGGAGGACAAGCAGATTACATACAGCCACAGCTGGAAAATATAATTTTCCCATGAGCTCCACTGGTTTGAACACAGATAAAACAATGGTGGGAGAGTCCCTCATGTGGCTGGAGATCAGGCCTTCCTGGAACTTGCTGACAGAGCTTTTCCTCCCTGCAGAATTCCTTTATTGTCAATCCTCATGCACAGGCTGAGAGGGGAATACTGGACAGCTATGTACATTAAATCCTGCCCAAAACTTCATGAGGAGGGATGTTGGGAGACAATATATATCAGCATATCTTCTGGAAACATCTCTGACAGGATTTTGAGAGCTGGAAACAGACTATTTAAAATAGCACATTCACTATTCTCTAGAATCAGGATAAATGCCTCCCCAAAGGATGAAGGGGGAGGTGAAGAAAGAAGACTTCAGCAAGCAGGCTTGGGGATTATGTGAGCATCACGTAGGAAAAGCTACTTCATGTCTAGAGAAACAGCCGTGGCTCTGAGCCGATGGCCACTCAAAAAGAACTCCACTCATGCACAGCACTTGTGCTTAGGCTGGCAAGGGCCACAAAACCTGGACACAAAACCAGTAGTGAGTGGCAATCTCACCAGTCTAGAGCTGTCAGTGGCAGAGGACACCTGTTCAAGGGGTTTCGAGTTGCCCAGAGAACAGAAAGAATCAGAAGGGGAAACCAGGAACAAATAATAAGCCTTTCTGTTTGTGGCAGTCTCCCCGTGGCATCTGGTATGATAGTAAAAGCAAACAATTCCTCATTTCCCTTCTGTTCTCTCCATCACTCACCTATCTCTGCCTTGATCTTTCAAGACTCTTTTTCTCCCTTCCTGGCTCTCTCCTGTGGCCAAGCACACACAGCTCTGTTGTTTATGCCCATCTCTCCTCCTCACACTCAGCTCACTCACACTATACCCTGAACAGTCACATACATGGCTCCATCTCTTGGTTTTTCCAGAATTTCCTGTCAACAACCCCTTACTTTTTTGTGCCAAATAAGACCCAAAAATTTCACTTCCATGCACGTGTTCCCATCACACCCTCAGGCACTTAGCAGCTACACTGCACTACCCCACACTCCACTCCTCAGCCTCTCCAGCCTCCCATTCTCCAACAACAACTCTGTGTCCTCACACACTCCGATCTTCCCAGCTCTGCTTCCTCACCTGTTCCACTGCTCTGATCCATCTCCTTCTTCTCTGCATAACTTTTCTGAGAGGTTGCTTTTTCTTCTGCACTGCCCTGAGCTTAGCCCAGCTATCTGTCCTTCCTACAGTCTGGGAAGAACAGCCTAAATGCCCCACAGATATCTGTGCCACTTCATCACCCCCAGCCCCTTCTTCTTCCTGCCACCTCCCTCATTTAGCTCTACTTTATGGACCCAGGTCTTGTTTTCCACAGCAGAGTCTATTTCTTCACACCTTTCAAAGGCCAGAAATGCTTTTAAAATTAATTAAAAACTGCAGCATCCTGCCATACACAACACCTCCACTTTGTGGTCTGAGTAGATACAGTACCTTTCATTTTTGAGTGACAGTCCAGCACTGGGTCATGACAAATTGTGCATGGCCACCATGGGCGTCTGTTGAACTTGGCCCAAACAAGATCCCCAACTTCATACTTCACTGGAGGATTCTTCTTGACTCGGATCTTTGGGGAAAAACCAGAACACAAGAAATCACTAAAGCTCCAGATGCTTTTGAAGAGATTTGCCTCCCCCCCTGTGTGCAGATTACACGGGACAGCAGAGACATTTACATTAAAAAGCAAGTCCTGATTTTACTTAGTGGCTCCTACACCTTCAAAGAACACAATGGTTCTCCCCATTCTTCTGCAAGAACAAAACAATAAGAGGATTTGAGAAGGTTTTTTGTTATTTTTTTTTTAGTAAATATCGTGACCTCTGGTAAATTACTGCACTCAAACTTCACACATTTGAACAGGTAAATATTTGGAGTCACTACTAGACCCCATTATTTCACCACCACTAGTTTGTTAATTTCGAAGGTGGCAACATACTGAAAAAGTAACAGTAAGAGACAGTGAAATTTTCCTGACTGAAACATGATAAAACAGCAAGTGTTTATCAGTTAGGGAAAAAAAAAAAAAAAAGGTTGGTATGTACAAGTTAGTAACTTTCCTGCTTCTCATATGTGCTCAGGAAAAAGCTTCACCAGAAAATATTTGAAACCAAAGGCAGACACAATCACAAAAAAATGTATATTCTGATGTTTAGCTTGTATGAGCAGATCTGGTGTTGCTTTGCTCCATAACTACAGAGCAGAAAGGGAGTGTAACAGCAGGCACCCCCCTCCAGGACACACACACAACACTGACCTTGCCTGTCTCCAAAAGCTGCTCACAACTATCAACTCTGCACACACAGTCACCCAAATCCACTCAGCTTCTCAGGGCTGCGCAGCAGCCACAAGAACACCGAAATCTTTCAATACACAAACCCTAGAGTGTTTAATGCCATTTCTGTGTCACTGCCCAGGAGCTGAGAGCAGATCCCGAGCTGTTTGTGAAGCACGAAGCCTCTCTGGCTGCATGTGCAGGACCTGTGCCAAGGAGAGGATCCAGGAGCTTTGGTGTTGTGAATAACTGAGCCAAGATGAGATACAATAGGTTTTCACAGGATACAAGAGTCCCTATACCCAGCTGTGGGGTATCCTGTCTTTTTAGCAGCACCCACCAACATGTCCCAGGTGGGTTCAGCATTTTAAGAGCTCCAAGAAGCACCCCAGGTATTTTTCCTGCCAGTAATGCTCCTCATTAAAGTTGTCAGAGCACAAACACACACCTTTCTGCTTCTCTTCTCCATCCTGCTAACCACCCTGCTCCAGGCACGTCTCTTGCCATACCCAGTTCAACATCCCAGCAACTAAAACACAACAGACCTCTCTAATAAAAGGTATATTCCGTTTCTCATTGAGTTTTATGGCTCTTCTTCATGTGGTTAAAGAAAACACAAAAGAATAAACCCTGTCACATGAAAAAAGGCACGTAATGATGTTACACACTACATTATTGAAATTCTTCTCACTCACTCATCAAAAGCCACACAATAACTTATTGCTGAGCAGGAGTTCAGGAACAGGGAATGTGAACAGCACGGGGCAGGGGCTGCAGCCCCTCTCTGCCACTGCCCTGCTGCACCCTCTGTGTCTGCAGCTGGATCTGTGAGCACAGGACCAGAGGTGCTGCCTCAGCTGTTCCTTTAAAATGCAGATGCACTTTCAGATGCAAACCCCTTGCCTGAGCTCTTGTAAATGCCACTTTGGCCTAAAATTTTTTTTACAGATTTCCAGCCTGGGTTTTGAGGGATACAGGTATATTCCAGCTGATTATCTCCAATGCTGTGCATACACATACAATGGATGTGCATCCTACTGACAACTGTAACCTGAGCACAGGCACTGGACAGAGCAGTAAAACCTCACTGGAGGTTTGCCAGAGCCATTCACATTGATCCACCTGAACGACACCCGCAGCCCCTGCCCTTAGGCAAGTCTGCATTTAAATCAACTCTTTGTCAACCTCCAACACCCCAGCCGAGTGAAAAGGTGGCTTTCAAGAAACTATTCAGACAATGCCTAAACCTCTTTCTAAGAAGTCAGCAGCTATTCTCATTCCTGCCCAGTTTCCTCTCTCATTTCCCCAGCATTAGCAGTCAGGTGTTGGACTCACCATCACCCACCACAAAGTCCCCACCAGTGGGGCACAGAGGCAGATCAGGAAGCATCATGTCCTGAGGGAAGCCTCGTGACAGGATGCACTGCAGCAGGTCACTGTCTTGCATATTTTTCCTCTCCAGTCTCCCTAAATCCTACCAACCTGCCAGAGATGCCTTAACACTTTTTTTCTTTACAGGAGAAAAAAATCTGCTAGACTTTCAAAAGGTGTAACACTGAATAGCCAAGAGCAGAGGAGCAAAAGCAGCAATTATTGTCCTTCCCAGGTACAGTTAAGTCGCTTCCTTTAAACTCTGCAGCATGATAGAAAAATTATAGCCCCAAAGCAGTGATCTGCAGTCATTGGAGCCCTGCACACTCCCAATTCTGACCTGCTTTGGAAAGCCATCATGGAAATACTTGGCCAAGAATGCCCTATTACAGTTTATTCCTGACTTAATTATAAACAATGTTACTCAATGAAGCCAGGGACAGAACATGTTTTGCAGAAAGGCTGGGGCAGCAAAAACCACTGTGTGTAAAGGATGATGAAGTAAAGCAAGAAAGAAGCCACTGATCCCCCAAAAATAATGGAGGAAGATTCTGCCAAGCCTGTTTCAGGCACGAACTGAAGAGAATCAAAGCCAAGGATGAACATAAAAGGAGGTGGCCACATCCAAAGGGTAATTAACCAATAGAGTGTAAACAATGACACTAATAATCTTTTCCTCTGAGTGTACAGCAGATACCTGCCCAGGGCCCTGCAGCAGCAGCATGGCACGGGGATATCTCCTGAGCAGATCTCACCACACTGGTAGCTGCAGGTAAGTCACACCCCACACATGAGCTGGCCCAAACATCACTGCCAGGGGCACAAACAGCAACAACTCTGCCCCACAAACTTCCAGTGCTCTCTTCAAACGTCTCATTCCCAGGCCAGCAACTCTTGTGCTTCTCTCTGCATTCCATCTATGTCCAGGACAAATTTGTTCCCAATACCTATTTCTTATTAGTTACAACTGGAAGCTTGCTGAGGATCAGTCCACAGCCTGCCCCCATCACCACCTCTTATGCCTTGAAGTTTGGTGATCATTATTTTTTCTTAACAGGATGAGATGATAAGAAGCCCATCCAATTCCTGTGAGCCAGATATGGCTGAACTGGCTGAAGATCACCAGCTTTTTTACCAGAAATAAACCCTACCAAAGTGAACTTGAGGGAAAGACATTTGAAGGCACCTGGATAGCCTGGGCCTGACAGTCTGCTGCAGAGGGACTTAGAATGACACAGAGTGACAGGACAAGGGGGAATGGCCATAACCTGTGAGTAGGTTTAGATTAAATGTGAGGAAGAAATTCTTCCCTGTGAAGGTAGTGAGACCCTGGTACAGGTAGCCAGAGATGCTGCGGCTGCCCCTGGACCCCTGGAAGTGTTCAAGGCCAGGCTGGATGGAGCTCTGAGCAATCTCATCTAACAGAAGGTGTCCTTTCCCATGGCAGGGCATTGGAACTGCATTGCCTTTAAGGCCCCTTCAAACCCAAACCATTCTGTGATTCTATACAGAAGTTACCCACTGACACAACCAACCCCACAGTGGTGTCACAGGTGCCCTGTGCCTAGGACAGGCCACTCCCAGCTCCTGCCATTTCAGCAGAACAGGTTATTCACCCTCTGCCCTCACAAAGGAGAGGCAGCAACTGGGGCAAGTTTTTCCTATTAAAATAATTCCAGAACAAGCCTGGAAGGGCATTGCTAAAGCTACCCCAAGAGTCTTCAGGAGATGGAACTTCCCTTCAGCTACAGCACATCGTCACTGAGTTAGCAGAGTTTAATACAAAGCAGAGCAGTTATAACCTCAGCACTGAGCTGTCCATACAGCTCCTGTCCCAGGGGATCCACATCCTTTAACTCTGCTCATAGAAACCAAGCAGCAATGGATGCAACTCCCATGCAGTGACTGCTGCTGACAGATAGTTAAAAGGTCAACTCCCACCTCTGCACTGCTCTTAATGAAGGGAGAATGGAAAGAAGTCTGAGTGATCCATGGTTCATTACTTCATTCAGCCCCAGCACTCCGGCACTGAGAAATGAACAGACACAGAGAGAAGGAGAGGAATTGGGAAATAACCTTTGCTTGGGAATGCTGCATGGAAAGGTAAAAAGGAGGAGACTAAGAACAACAACAAAGCAAAATTAGTAACTCCTTGTGATGGAAGCTAGAAATAATAATTCTCATTAGCAAAGATTCACGTTTTAAAGAACATTTTCTGAAATCCAACCCAAACTGATTAAAAAAAAACCACCAAAAATTGAAAGATAATTAAATAGTATGTGCCTGATAGCTTAAGAGATATTTGAAACAAAGCAAGAGATCACCAAAGTTTCCTCCATACCAAGTACCATTACCAAGCACAGGAGCTTTAAGCCTTTACAGAGAGAGCTGCAATGCTGACCCTGCACTCCCTGTGACAAAACTTCCAGGAATTGATCCCTGCACAGGGAAAGGGGCAGGCCCAACTGGAGCCCACATGGACAAAACCTCCACCCAAACCACAGCACACAATGGCATATCTGAAGAAACCAGAGTAATAATCACACTGGCACTTCATGGCAAGCTTCAAATCAAACAGAGCAGCTGGAGAAGCCTGCTGGAAGCCCATGGGCAGCCTGTGCTGCTGGGACCTGGGGACATGCTCTTCATCCCAACTGCTCCAGTCTTCTTCAGCCTCAGCACTGCAGCAGAAAGCAAACAGGCGTCTGACCTACATTCATGTCTGAGAATGACACCACCTCTTATCTGGGATCATTATCATCCAGAAGCGTTAAATACTCACTAATCAAATATTCACCAGCAAAAAATACAGCAAAAATTATGATACAGACCAAACTTCTGTTATCAACATGCTTGCAGGTTATTTGCTGTCTTTGGCCAGTTTTTACTACCATCTTCCAGGGTACTGAAGTTTTTCAGGGTCCATATGTAGCTATGAACCATCCTGAAAGGTTAAAATCAAGAGAGCAGATTGGACTACTTTGAGTAATTCCTACAGCCTGAAACATTCCTATCAAGTTCAGGAGTTATCCACGTACAGATATTAAATAAAGAATGTACTGAGGAGAGAACACAAAGTTTCAGTCTCCAAGATAACTGGGTAACAGCATCCCTGTTTCATTCAGTGGAAATAGTTTTCCTTACAGATTGGATGGAAGAGCAGTGCAAGAGAAAGCTCTGGCACTTCAGCACCCCAACTACCAGAAATGCACCTGACAGCAAGGTTTGAGAGAGGCAGGAGGAGGAAGGGGGAGAGAAGGGATGTGAACTCATCCAGATCCCAGTGGAGAGAAATCCACTCACACACAGAAGACTTCAGACCACTTCCAGGAGCCTGAAGCAGAGGACAGACTCTCACACTTGCTTATCTGCACACATTTTAAATTATAAACCACATTCTCTTTAAATCTGGCTCTTTTAATCAGCACTAATTGTTTCAGTGAGAGAGGAACCGCTGGCATTACCAAAAGTTTGCAAATTCTCACAAAGAACAATTACCCACAAATATCTTCTTGTGTCAGAGAACAAACAAAAAAACCACAAACTGAAACCAGGTCATCAGATTTTCCCCCTTTTCAGCCTTACTTTTGTGCTCCTCTATGTATTATCAAATTGCTCACAAGCAAGACACTGGTTAAACACAGCACCCATTTTTCAGACATGAAGTTTCTAAATCTATAAAATGAAAAACAGATTCAAACTGTGCAAAATGAAACTTGGCTATTCTCAAACTTGGCTATTCTCATTTATATATGTATGTTCTATTCATTACAGCTTAAGCTGTAACCAGAATGAAGCAGAACTAGAGAACAACATGTACAGTGCAAAGAGTGAATACTGTAATAAAACCTCAAGAGCTAGAAAGTGTGAGTTTGGGCTGATTTAAATAAAATGAACTGGCTTGTTGCTTGGTTTGGTTGTTGATGCTGTTTGGGTTTAAGTCCATGGGATTCTTTAAAAGCAACAAACATTTAAGGAGGGGCTTACAAATCTCATTTTCTGCAGAAGTTTTTATTTACCCACAGGAAAGAAGGGATGATCCCACTTTGCTAGTCCAAATAAAAAGATATGCCTCTTACACATAACCATAACCTCCTGAAAATGAGATGGCATTCAGCATGTAAGTCCCCCTACCCAAAACCACCATTTTTCCAAAAGAAACAAAATTTCTATTCATACAAAATTAAGTTTGAATCTGCACTTATAACTTCGACTGCTTTTTCTGAACTCCTACTAATATTGAAATCAGAATTTTTGAACACTAACAGGGCAACAAATTTATCTGGTGCTTATTTATTTCTTTACATCCACACTCAAAGCCATGACCTGGGGAAGGTTCATGCTTCAGGCACCAGGTACTACAAACTTATGCTTCCAAACCTTTCTGTGATGAATCCAGCTTCCTAAACATGGTGAACACTGTGAGAGGACTGCCAACCACAATCAAGAGGAACCTGACTTGTTTTACTGCTGTTATTTAGGAATCTGCGGGCAGTCACATTAGCCAGAACAGTAGGAAGTCTGAACAGGTGCTTGGGGAAAATCAAACAACAGAGTAACATCAGGGCAAGGGGAGGAACTATTAAAAGGGTGATAACCACTCTGCTCCTCACCCTTCTTGTGAGGCAACAGCAGGTTTCTATCTTTCCATCAACAATGGGAGGGGAAAGTCATGAACACACTCCTCCAAAACAAGTGGAACATGGAAGCTTCAAGCAGGGCTGAGGGTGAGAGCCTCCCTGCACACTCAACACTGCAGGCACTACAGGAGCTGAAAAAGAAACTGGCAGTTTCCAGTGTGCTGAGATACTACTGTGCAGGAAATTCACTGTTCACTTTTTCCTAAAGAATACCTCACCAAAAGGCATTCCATCCTCTGGCTTGGATGCAACACTTGAATTGCTCCACCCAACTCAACACTTCTGGTGTCTCACATGCAAAAGTCAATGCCTGAAAATATAAAAGGAGTCCCAGTGCGTTATTTCTGATGAGTGTCTGAAGGTTAAAACAAATTACTCTGCTATTTTATTGTATAATTATTTTACTGTAAAGCTGTTTTTCCTGAAGAGCCCAGCAGTGGGATGAGCTATCTCCAGCAGCATCCACAGCTGTCCCAATGACTGCACGTGACCAACAGAACAAATTCCCTACCAAGAACTCACTCAAATCTTTTCTTGCCAACCCTTCCTACCCCGGTGGCGTACTCCGTGGGGAGGAGGATGGGAGAACACAGGGGAAGCCTCCAGGACTAGAGATGTGCTGCCCTTTCCCTGTGATTCAGCCACCAACAGAGCTCCCAAAACTCTCCCCTCCCTGATGGCACTCGAGTGGTGTCCCTTCCACTGCAGCCTTGCTCTCCACCCAGAACCCCAGCAGCACCTCAGCCCCACAGAGACAGCAAGGAATGCTGCTGGAAAAGCACAGAATCCACCTGTGGATTGTGCAGCTCCATCACTGCCAAGGCTACAACCAGTGCAGGCAATGAGCTGGGACAACTCAGCACAACCCTTCTGCTCTGGTTGTGCTAGAGACAGCAGTGAAGGCACCCAGCCAGGACCAGCCTGTCCTTGAGAGGGAAACAAGTGATACACAAGGTGACTTTTCTCCCAACTTCTCTGCCATTTTTCCAAAGAACTGTGTGAGATAAATCTTAATGATAACCAAGAAGAGGCAGCACGTCAATTTTAACAAGTGCTTTACCATCCTTCAGTAGAGGCAAGACACACTGCTGAAATTCCTCTGGGCTTCATCAATGCTTTTGGACACAAAAGAGATGGATGCACACCCAGGCCATCTTTATCTCTGTCACACATTTAATCACTGCTGTGAGCAGCCACACTGGAACCAGATTTCTAATGCAACAAGAACAGAGCACCTCAGCTGGCACCTGCTCCAGCACAGGGCAGCATCTTCCCCTGTCCTTGGCACTGGGTTCAGGAGCACCCACTCAGACCAGCCAAAGCAATGCCTGAGCTCCTAGCCAGGACTGAACCACTGGGGCTCCAAACTCTGCACCTCTGCTTTCCTCAGCATGGCACCACAGCTCTGCAGCCAAGACAAACTCCCCCGTGTTACCATTCTTCACCAGATGGCTCTGTGCAGACAGAACAAACACAGGTCATCGTTTTTTGGTCTTAAAAGTGGCATTCACCTAAGCTGTTGAGTTTTTTAACTCCTAGGACAACTCCCTGATTTCTTCTTTCTGATGCTTCTATTCCCTTTGCCTTTCTAAATGCCAGAGCAAATAATTGAAAAGCAATCAAAATTACTATACATAAGCTGGCACTCGCAGGCAAGAAAAGCAGAAGTATATTCCAAGCAACTGCACTGAAAATTGACCATCATCTATAACACAAATTTCTGAGTTACAAATATACTTTTAATACCATCTCAATTATATCTTAGAGAACACTGCTTTTTTCTTAGGGCTAAAGTAACTTGACATATTTAGAGTTCACCTCTTGAGTGAGCTACAGATTTGTTCAGTTAACTTGGGAAAAATTAAAAAAAAAACCACTTAATAATTGTACATCACACAGTTTAACCCCACTTCTGGGAACAAGAGTGTAATAAGGTACAACAAGAAGCTGCTACATTGCAAGAGGCAATAAACAAATCCATGACTTCATGCAGAATATGCTGCTCTGAGGTCAAAGGTTACTGCTACAGCATCAAACTGAGCCACTATCATTGATTTTAATTTTACCAAGGCTTGAGGAGGAGTTGTAACAGTAAAACTTGAATGACTACCCTCAACAACCTAAGACTCATTAGGAAGAAAAGGTTCAAGTTGTGGGAGACACACTCTTCCAAAAGAAATCCCCAGCACATATAGGCATTTTGCAGGGTCTGAGAGGCAGCATCCAGCCCAAAAATACACCTGCAAAAGCCAATTTAATTGCTACTATTGCCAGACTCACAACTGCAAATAGGATATTAACCAGGACATTGCTTGAACAGCTTCTCTCCTGCTCAAGTTTTAAAAGTAAGTTTTAAATTTGGTAAGCAGAAATTACACAGAGGCTTCTGTCATTAAATGCAGTAAAACATCACTTTCAAAACTGTCCCATCTGCAAGAACATACCTCTGGTTTTGCTATTTGCAAACAGACAGGTTCAGCTTTAGAGCATGAACTGCAAAGGCATCAGTCATTCAAATTTCACACAGCACACCAGGTATTTTCTAGAGAAACCAAGTCATTTCCTGTAAAACCACGTACACAGATATTTCACACCTAATCAGCAATCAGAAAACAAATACAATAAAACAAGAAGAGGAAGGGCAATCTCAGCCAAATGCTATGATAAAACTTCCAGGATCCAACAGGCTGTGCAAGAGAGCTCTGGATCCTGCAGACTGTTCAAAACCCTCAGAAGGAGCTGCTCTCACACACTGCAGGTCCTGCTGTGACAGCTCCTAACACCCCCTCACTCACACCTCCCCATGACCAAGGGGCAATGCAGCATCACCACACCGTGAAAGAATAAAGTCATTAAGGACCTTGAAAATTTATTCTCAAGCAATAACACAGGCAAGGACAGGGCCCTCACGGTGGCAATTGCCAATCTTCTGGACACTCACCATGGCTGAAGTCCTTTATAGGTGAGTTTAGAGCTATTTGAAACAGGAATGCCCCTCAGTACAAGGCCCGGTGGGTGCCATCAGGCTGCACAGCAAGGCAAGATCCAGCTACAAGCTCTTTTCTGTGAAATAATGCCATCTTCCAAACAGTGTAAATCCTAGTGGCAAAGGGGGATGTGTGCCAGATCACAGGCGTGGGGACAGTAGCACACAAAGACCCCGTTCTCTCCAGATGCACAGAGCAGGAGATGATGCTTGCAGGAATCACTGAGAGCCAAACAGAATTCATCTCCTCACCAGGAAGATGTCAATTGACCAAGGAAATTTATGTTCCCTGCTAAAACAAACCACTGCCATATCTGCTGTATCTCAGGGATATAATGTTATCAGTAGTTAGTTACACCTGGGAGCAACAGTCTGTAGTAGGAGATTCTTTCAGAAATGTTTACAGGAGTAGGGAGGATCACGTGGCTTTAGTTCCTTCATTTTATTTTTAGCAGAGAGAGAAATGGCACCAGACACATCAGTTAATAGACCAAGCACCAGAGTAACTCTCACACAGGCAACACCAACACTTTATAATAAAAGTACCCTCCCACAGCTGCAGATTAGAACACAACTCAAGGTCATAATGGATTAATTCTAGAGAGAACTCTGCTGGCCTTCAGTACTTCTAACACAGTGCAAACAGTGTGATTCTGGTAAAGCAAAAACCTTCCTGGAACCTTACAAACATGCCTCACTCATTCCTCACACCCAGCCTCTGGAAGCAGCAATTCTTAGGGACAAAACATCTGGCTCTAAATTTCCCTGTACCTCACTTCCTCACTATCATTACCCGAACATCACAGTCCTGCATCGTGGGAATGGACAAGGAAATGATAATGAAAGCAACACTGAGCCTCATGCAAGCCTCTGCACATCCTGAAGTCTGAAACCATCAGGGTCTCATGGAGAAAACAGCTTGAGAATGCAAAATGTATGCACAGCAGGAGTGGCCCAGATGTACCTGAATCCAAGAACTCTCTGCTTCCTCGAACGCTCAATTCTGCAAATCGAATTATTCAAACATACTTTGTGTGTACTAGCTAAAAGCCAACAAGCCAACAAACTGAAGCATTAAGGCATCAAAAGTTACATTAGAAGAGCAAAATTTTCAGGTGACAGTTCTGCAAGAAACAAGCCCACCTTGCTCCAATTCCTCAGCATCTAAATTCAAGCAATATCTATGGCACTCAGAGTTTCACCTTCCCCAGCACTGGAGTCTGGTCTCACGTACATAATGCTGCCCAGGGCCCCTGCAACTTGGAAATGCCAGGAGAGCACCACAGACAAACTCACATCAGGATGGTAAAGAACAGAGATACCAAGAACAACCACCCATTTAAATTTAAATGGCCATCGCCCAACATGTGCACAAGGCACCAAGCCAGCAGCTGCCAGCAGTCACTGTTTCACCACCTCTGGAGAACATGACCCAAGAATTGATGCTATAATTTCCTTCTCCACAACACAAAATCTGTCAGGAGCGGCTGGAAAGTTCAGACACCCTTAAGGGAAGATTAAGGTGGCACTTAAAATAGTTTTAGTTCAGAATATGCACATCCCTCTTTACAACTGAATGGCACCTGAGCAACGTCCCCTGTTTGGGGAAATGTCTGAGAGCAGCAGGTGCCAGGGCTATTAACAAATCCCCGTGCAAAACAATACCTGTCACCACCCCTCCTGCCCAGAGGCATTACTTAAATGCTGTATTTTGCATCTCACTTAAGACTAAACCAAATTCTGGCCCTTCTGCTCCGAGCACTCTTGACATTTGTGCCTTTTCAAGGCAAGCATCAATTCTTACAAGGGGCAGACACAGACATGGGAAATACACACACACACTTCCCTCTTGGCAAAACAGGAAGTTTGAGCAGCAGTGGCACACTCAGAGCCATGAGCTTCAAAAATGAAAGCTCTGAGACAGTCATGCTGTAAGGTGGAGACCCATCAAGAAGCAGCATAAAGCTGATACCTGTTAAGAGTAGCCCAGCTATGACAGACAGCTGTGCAGAACTCCCAGGGATTCGTGATGCCCTTTTTGGGGTGGGTTTTTGTTTCAAGTTTTAGCAAGTTCTCAAAAAAAAAAAAAAAATCATTCCAGTTACCAAACACAGATGAGACTGGCATTGAATACCTAAATGAATACATGACCTGAAGAGCAAACCTGGATATTTCTAGCTACTATGTCATGTTCAACCATTAAAAGATTTAAATTGCCTCAGAGGTAACTTGGCACTTGGCCCTGTCTTTTCCCATTCCACAAGCAGTGGGACTAAATGAAGGACTACTGCATTTACTCACTGAAGAAAGAATGCAAGACTTAGGAAAAGCAGGACCCCAGGCTGCCTAAAAAATGCTTTTCTTATTTGCATTTTTTTAGGAATGCAGCTGTGCTCTCAAGTCACCAGAACAACTCAGCAAGGCTAACTACAGCACACAGGTAAGGCAGTTTCACTGAAAAGTCAACCCTCGTTGCATATTCAAATAACAGGCTCCCGTCACTGGGACGGTTTTGTCACTCTACCAGCTGCAGTTCTGTGGAGCACGTTGTAAAGGCAAGTGTTGTGAAAGTACCTCTGCGAGCTTCTGTTTACAAAGTGAGACCCTCCCACAACTGCATCACCGAGCACATGTCTGCGAGAGATTCCCCGCTTTCCTCTGCAAAACAAAGCTGAAGAGATGCTCAAACCTCAGACCCACAGCAGCCTCTCACCACCAGAGACAGAGGGATTCTTCCCAAGGAACGCTGAAGAGTAAAAACTGTTCCACAAACAAATTCAGCTGCTGTCAGCATCTTCCTGGAATCGCCCCTTGCACGGGCACTCTGTGACAAGGGCTGCCCACCTCCCAGAGCAGGCAGCAGGAACACGGAGTGTTCCCAAAGGAACACAATCCTGCCTCCCACAGCATGATCTGTCCGGCATCAGCGGCTCTACTGAAATTAAGAGAGCAAGATGGTTTCGGTATTAGTCCTAGTCAAAGGAGCTAATCTTCAAACCCTGCATCAATACTTTAAAGTCCAGAGTATCCTCCCGCAGGGAACCTTGAGGTTGAAAAACATATTGAAGAAATAAACAAGGAAAACCCCACACAACCGAAAACTGAAGGAAATATACATATATGGCTGCAAATGAAAGGTTACACTGAGAAACATCTCTTATACTTGGATTCAAAAGCAAATTACACAAAAAAATTACTAAATGCATCTATCTCCTTTCAGAACTCCTACTACAGTTCCATCAGTTCTGCTTCTTATTAATTATATTATAATTAAAGGAATTTGTGAGTGTAGAGAGGAATTAAAAGAAACAAACAAAAAAGTCCGCCTGAATAAGAGGCAAGGTCTGCTGCCCGTGAGGTCTGTCAGGCCATGACACGGCCTCTCCCCGGCCACCGCCAAGGTCTCACAGCTCGGGAACCTCAGGCCTGGCCAGACAAAGAGCCTCTGACAGCGTTCAGCCGGAGCGGCAGGAGATGGGAACGCTCCCTCCTGCCCTCCTCATCTGCACCGCGCTCAAAAAAACCCCTTCCAACGGGGAAAAAACTCCACCGAACTCCGCAGCGAGTCGCTGGGCAGAAGGATGATGCCTCTTATTCCTGACGGGAGAAAAAGCGGTGGGGGGAGCGCGGGCGGCCGCGCCGGGACACAGGTGCGCGGTGAGCGCGGTGACAGCCCGCGCCGGCCCCGGCAGGCTCCCCTCGCTCGGTAAGATGGCTCCCATCCTCCGGGGTGCCGGGGCGAGGGAGGCAGCGCGGCCGGCCCGGCCCGGCCCTGCCGCACCGCAAAATGGCAGCGGCCGCGGCCCCCCCGCCCGCGCCCCGACAGTGCTTACGAGTTGCAGGGCGGCCGAGGACTCCGGCTGCTCCCCGGGGCCGCCGTCCGGCACGGACTCGGCCGGCTGCAGGCGGCTGTCGGGGCCCCGCTGCGGAGCTGAGCGGCCGCGGCTCCGCGGGCCGGGCTCTGTCGCCGCCTCCTCCTCGTCGTCGTCCTCGTCCTCTTCTTCGTAGTCGTCGTCGTCGTAGTCGTCGTCGTCGTCGTCCTCCTCCTCCTCCTCCTCCGGAGTCTCGGCGCCCTCCTCCTCCTCCTCCAACGCCTCCTCTGCACCGTCCCGCAGGAGCAGGGGGAAGGCCCGGGCCCCGCGGGGCATCTCGGCCGCAGGGTCCTGCGCCGCGGGCAGGCGGGGCCCCGGCGAGCCAGGGTCGGGCAGGGCCTCAGCGCCGTCGGCGGCACCGCCGAGGTACTCGGCGTTGATCATGGAAGCCAAGTCCTGCAGCCGGCGCAGCGGGATGTAGCAGGACGACGGGTCCTGGCCGTAGCCGGGCTTGGCGGCCGCCAGCTGCATGGCGGGCGGCTCGGGGCCGCGGGCCTCGCCGAAGGGGCCGCCCTTGGGCTCGGCGGCCGACAGCGAGGTGCCGAAGGGGACGAGGCAGCTGCGGCGGCTCACTTCGCAGGCCTGCTCCATGCCGAGCGGCGGGCATCCACCTGCGGGCACAGCACAATGGGGTCAGCCCAGCCTGCACCGCAAAATGGCAGCCGCACCCGGGGGCCGCGTTGGGCTCCGCCGGCCCCGCTCCGCCACTGCCGGATTACAGGCCCCAGGCCGCGGCCCGGCCACCCCGGCTCGGCTCGGCACGGCCGGCGCCGGGGTCGCTCCCCCTACTGAACGCTGCCGCAGGGCCGCCGCTCACCTGCGGGTGCCGCGGGCGGCTCGGCGCCTGCCCCCGGAGCAGGCGGATGGGGAGACGCTCCGACCCGGCCCGGCCAGGCCCCGCCGCCGCTCCGCCGCCTCCCTCCTCCTCCCTCCCCCGCATGCGCGCGCCCGACGCCGCCACCGCCGCCGCCATCCCGCGAGGGCGCGCGCCCGCCCCGCGCGCCCCCGCTCTTGGGGTTCGGCGGCGGCGGCCAATCAGCGCGCGCGCGCCCGCGCGGGCCTGCCCCCCCCCCTTCCACCCCCCCCGCACGAGCAACCCCCCCCATGCCCCCCCCCCATCTCGGGAGGGGGAGGTGGGGAGGGGGCGCTCAGTGCTGCCCCCCCCCGGCGCGCCCCGGCCCGGCCCGGCCTGCCCCGCTCCCCGCATCCCCCCGCCCGGCACCGCGGCCTCGGGGCCGCCGCCCGCACCTCCATCGCAGGCAGCGGCAGGGGGCACCGGCCGGGACGGGACGGGGCGGCCCCGCAGTGTCTCCCCCGCCGCTCCCCCCCGCCTCCCCCCCACGCCGGGCAGGCCGCGGGCCTGCGAACGGCGGCAGAGCGGGCGCCAACAAAATGGAGTCCGCCAGGCCCTGCGCCCCGGCGGGGCACCCGGGCGGAGCCGGTCCCCGTGCACCGCTCGGCACCGCTCCCGGCCCCGGTGCCCGCGGGCGGTCAGCGGGGCGGGTGGCGCGGGTCGCCGCCCGCCCCCGCTGGGCTCGGGTTACCCCCTGCCATTGTCCGCCGCGCCCCGCGGGCCGGCCCGGCGCCCTCGCCGCGCTCCCCCGCCGCCCTCCCGCGCACCGGCGGGCCGGGCCGTCGCCGTCCGCGGGGCTGCCGTGCAGAGCCGTGCGAGCCTTGCCGAGCCTCGCCCGCCGGGGAGCGGCGCCGGGTGCCCGCGGCCTGGCTGTCCTCGCCGGGCTCCGCCGCTCCCGGACAGCCGCGCTCCCACCCGCCCTCCCGCCGCCGAGCGGCGCGCACCGGCCCCGCGCCCGCCCGTTCCGCCGGGACGGGCTGCCACCGCCGCCCCCCGCAACCGGCCCGCGGCGGGCGGCGGCTCCGTCGCTACCTCCGCTGCGGGCCGGGGTCTCCGCCGCCAGCCGCACGGGTCCGGGCGCCGCGCCGCGCCGCCGCCGCACCGGCACGGCTGGGCAGGCACGGGGCGGGGGGCAGCCGGGGCAGCGCGGGGATGTGGCACCGGGGCGGTGCTGCCCGGGCCGCGCGGGGGGCAGGGCCGCGCTGCCGCCCCCCGGGGTGCCGCCGCGGGGCTCGACGCGGCGCTGCCCGGGCGGACCCGCTCCCCCCGCCGCCAACGCTGCCCTTTGTTTCGCCCCCCGCTCCGACGTCCCGGCCGTGCGGGAGCCCCCGGCCGTGCTGGCGCCGCGCTCCCCCCGCCGGGCTGGGCCCCGGAGCAGCCGCTCTGCGCACCCAGGCAGGGAGCGCCCGCTGCCCGGGCCTCGCTGCCCCGCAGGCGCAGCTTTTCCCCGCTGAAATGCTGTCCTGGAGCGGCTGCGGGCTGGCACCTCAGCGGGGCACTGAAGACTTGCCTCCTCCCTGCCTGCGCACCTTGGCAGCCCCACTGAGGGCACCTGCCTTCCTGGTGCCCCTGCCGTCTTGCCCATGCACTCCTTCTGCCCTGTCTGTGGCTGGTAATGGAGCAACCATTTCTCCTGAGGAGCCACACCAAGGTCCCCGACCCACTGTCACCCCACTGGTGTGCTGCAGCCAAGGAGAGACTGCCATGTTCAGCTCATGCCACTCCAGCACACCCACGGAGGGTGGGGTGGCTCGGCAGGAAGCTCGTGACATGTTTGTGCCTTCGAGGTCCCAGCCTAGGGCTCAGCTGGTGCCACCTGACCTATTTTAGGCCCTTTCCCTCCATGCTCATGTGCCATGGTGACATGTGGGAGCTGGGGCCACGCTGTGAATGAACTTGGCACTGAGTTCCAGTATCGACACAGGTCTTCCCACCTTCAGAGAACTGGGGCATCACCCAGTGTGCCTGGATCCCTTGGTTTACACCTGAATGGGGGAAATATATTGTCCATCTCTCAGGGATCAACTGGCAGCCACAGCCTGGCACACCTGGGAGAGGCCCCAACAGCCAAGTTTCCTCCTTTCTCATTGGAGCCACCTGCCACGCACGTTTCTGCCACGTTCCCAAAATGAAGCTAGTGGTTTATTTATACCCCCCAGGGGCAGGCAGGGCGTGTGAAGAGCAGGAATGCCTGGTGTCTTTCCAGAGCCTGGTATCTGAGGCCCAGTGAGCAACCTGGGGAGATGTTTAGGGCTCTTCCAAGCAGAGGAACTGTACCCTGGGCACGGTCACCAGCTGCCCTTCTTCTGCACAAGTGCCCCCTCTTAGGCTGAGGGGGGAGAGCCAGGGCCACCATCAGGACACGTCCCAGCCTGGTTTCCCCCGGTGAGCCCTTGGTCCGTGGGCACAGGGCACAGCACACCCCGATGGGACACTGGTGTGCAGGGGCTGTCCTGCTTGGGCAGCGATGCCCGGGCAGCTCCGCACACCCGAGGCACGTCCACACCCCGCTGTCCCAGCGGGGCCCCGCAGCGATCCACCTGCAGCCCTGTGGGTATTGGGAAGAGCAGGGCAGCGGTGGCGGGGTGCCCTCAGACGCACTTCCCATCTGCTGTGTCACCTCTGCCCGTGCCACGGCCAGGCCCGCAGGAAGGGCCCTGCTCCGGCCCGTCTCTTCCGGCGGAGAACAGGGAAATGGCATCCCGGCCGCTGCCGCCCGCTCCCGCCCGGATGTGCGGCACGCCGGGCAGCGTGGCCGGCCCCGCCGCCTCAGGGCTTTGTCTGCGGGCTGCAGCGAGGGGCGCGGGGGCTGCGGCCGCCCCACCGCGGGGTTCGCCCTCAGCCCCCACCCCGCCATCGTGCTCACCCCCAGCCCAGCCCCGCGCCCAGCGCTATGGCCGGTCAGGCCGGCAGCCACGGAACCGCCGGTACTGCGGGCTCCCTCTGCAGGCCCCGGTGCCCGCGCACAGATCGCATCCCGGCGCCCCCACGGGAACGGCCCGGTGCCCCCGCGCCCGGCGGGAATGCATCCCCGGCTCCCGTCATGGCCGCTCCGCCCCCGCGGGGATGCCGGAGGCACCGCGGCCCCGCACCGGGGGCTCCCCCGCGGTTTCCCCGAGGGAGATGAGGAGCGGGGAGCCCCACACCCCAGCGCGGAGGGAGCCGTGGCCCGTGCGGATCCCGCGGGAGCCGCGGGCAGGATGGGCTGGTTGCGAGTCGCCTCCGGCCGCGGATGTTCGCCGGGGCGGGGCCTGGGGGGAGCGCGGACCCCGGGGGCAGCACCGGGACCCTGCACAAAGGGCCGGGGGCGGTGGCTGGAATCCGTGGCCGTGGGGCTGGATCGCGGCCGGGAGCGTGGGCGAAAGGGTTAAGGAGTCGCGGCGGGCAGGGGGAGGGCTGGCCCGGCCAAGGGAGAGGAAGGAAGCAGAGGAGGAGAGGAGCGGAGAGCATCCTGCCCGGAGGGTTTGCCTGGGGCCCCCTTTCCCCCAGGAAGCGGCTTGCGTGGCTTGAAACCGCAGGGATGGAGCGGCTGGAGCCGGGGCCATGGGTGGGGCTCAGCCCGGCTCCGTGCCCGCAGGCGCGGCTGCACCGGCCCGGTGTCCCCGGCTCGGGGGCTTCTCCTCCTGCCGGGGTGACCTCTGATTCCCAGGTCCCTCACCTCGCAGTCCCCCTGCCCAGGTGCTTCCATAGCCCCCCGAAACCTTGCGGGGGCAGCCCAGATACACACAAGGGCGGTGGGTGCGGGCAGGACCGCTGGCAGGAGCTGCAGGGGACAGGAGCCATCACTGCTGAGCAAATCCGCCCGGCGCGGAAGAGCTGTCGCTGCACTGTCACCTGGAGGCTGCTCTCTGCAGCAGCCATATGCAGCATGGGGATAATCCCGAGGGGCCGAGGCCCAGGGAGCCCGTCTGGGTGCTGCAGCTGCTCTCGGGACTGCCCTGCTTCCCCAGCCCTCGGGTTGCCCCCCATCCTCAAGCTTAGGGGGTGCGCAGGGCTCTCAGCCGCGAGCAAGGAGGCTGAGCTCACGCTGGGCTTTGATCCATCCATCCATCCCAGGTAGAGCCAGGTTCACCAGGCTCGAGTGCCCATGGGCTGCCCTCCCCACACTGCTCCTGTCACCTGGAAGGATACAAAGAGATGCACATTGGGACACAGCTCTGGAGCCCAAGCCCCTGCCCTGCCCCGCTCTCAGCCCCATCCATCGGTGCGGGTGATGGAGAGCAGAGCCAGGATTCATCCCCATGCCGCAGACCGTTTTTCCCACTTGCGTTTGTCATCCTTCCAACACAGTCCCGTGCCTGTCCTGCCGCGAAGGCCACTGTCACCAGCCAAATACGGGGGATGTGCGACAGGAGAGCCGCTCACCCGCTCCGCTCTGCCCGCCCCGCGCAGCTCCTCCCGCCGGCCGGGAGATGGGGCTGAGAGTCCGCGGCTTCCCGCAGCACCGGCGGGTCCGGGCGGCGGGCGGGGGGTCCGCAGCATGGGACCACCGCCCTCGCCGGCACCCCCAGCCTGGCCTGTCCGGATGGGGCTGGGGGTCCGATGTGGGGCTGGGGGTCCGCAGTAGCGCTGGAGCCTCGGCTCTGCCGCTGGGGGTGCATGAAGGGAGGTGCAGAGGTGCGTGTGTGTGTGTGTGTGTGTGTGTGTGTGCGTGTGCGTGTGTGTGTGTGGACAGGGATTGTGCTGTACATGTGTGTGCGTGCAAGTGGGTGCATGCAGATGTGTGAGGATGCATGGGGATTTTGTGGGGGATGTAGTGTATGTGCGTAGCTGGAAGTGGATGCACGCATGGGGAGATGTTCCTGGAGGTGTGCCTGAGGTGAGTGTGCACACATGGAAGTGAGTGTGCACACATGGAGGTGAGTGTGCAGGTGCTTCTCTATGGATATGGGGGCCGGGTGCATGCCTACATCTCTGCGTGTGCCTACATCAGTGTGTGAGGTGTCCCTGGCGGGATCCAATGTTTGGATTCCTCCACAGGAGAGATGGGGCCGTGCCTCAGCCTCTACTCCGATGTGTGGGGGCTCATGGGCCCCTTTTCTCTGCCCGCTGGCCCATGGGGGCTCTTCCCTCCCGTCGCTGCCTGGGCACACGGGGCACAGGCATGGGACAATGACAGCAGGTCGGGGAGCAGGGCTAGGGCAGGCAGGAGCAGCCAGAGGGGCAGTGCCAGCTCCTCCTGCTGTGGGGCAGACGGCAGCCTGGTGCCTTTCCACCCTGCCAGCCTCACCCTCTCCTGCCCGGGGGCAGAGGCTTTCTGCATCTCACAGAAACCAGATTCTCCCCAGAGATAAAATCCTGTCGCCTTTGTTTTGTGGAGAAAAGACAACATCAGCTCCCGGCCAAACAACAGAGTCGTTAAGCAAAGGCATCTCCGGGCAGGGGCTGGGAGCCACATCCCGGAGCTGGAATGAGGAACCAGCTGGTGTCCTGGCCCCTGGGGTGCTGTCTCCCCCAGGGCTCAGCATTCCTTCCAGGACCAGAACCAGATCCAGCACTCAGCATCTCCCCAAGGACTACAGCAGCTCCCCCAGGACCCAGCATCTTCCCTGCACACACCCTTCCCCTACCCCAGACCAGAACCACCTTCCCTAGGGCTCAGCATTTCCCGGGGATCACAGCATCTGCTCCAGGAGCACAGCACCCCTCCAGAACCACTGTACTCCCCACAGGGGACCCGACATCCCATGAAGGACCAGCAGTGTAGTGGGGTGGCTGTGAAGCTTAGCCCCACCAACACCCCACATCCCATAAGGACTCACAGACATATCCCAGAAACACACAAGGGGAATCTGCAGCCCCGGAGCGGCAGATTCTGGGGGAGCAGCAGGTACATGGCCCCAGAACTTGGGCAGACGGGATGCCTGTGGGCATGGCCGGGCAGGGATCTGTGCCAGGGCCCAGGGGCTGGGAGCAGGCACAAGGGGGGCTGTAATGGTGGGGGTGTGGGAACGCTGCCTCAGGAAACCAGCAGGATTTACTGGGCTACACACTAAATCCCCCTCACAAAAGGGGCCTGTTCGTGCGGACAGGATGCTGGTGGCTCAGCCACACTTGTTTGGCCAGCAGAGCCTGGCGGATTAAGGACAATTGGTTCAGCCCTGACAGAAAATACCAGGAATGTTAAACAATAAAAACTGCCTCCAGTTGTCGTGGGGCTGCTTCCCTGCCCAGCCGTGGCCTCGGCTGCCCTGTGCCTGGCAGAGCTGGCTCGGGCACAGCCCATGTGCCCACTGCCCCATCCTTTGGGGGCTCAATGGGGGATGTGGTGGTGCCTGGGGATGTGCTGAGGGCCATTCCCCCAAGTTGGGGCAGGCAGGTGGGCACAGTGCTGGGCACAGCCAGGACCCTGTGGGCTGCACTGGTGTGGGTTGTTGGGCTCTGGGTAGCAGGCAATGCCTGCACCTGTGGCAAGACTTTTAAATGTGCAGGGAGTGAGTGAGGTTTGGCAGGGGATGGCAGGTCCCTGCTCACAATGTCCCCTTCTGCCCCACTCCTTCCCTTTAGTATTAAGCGTTAGCAAACCCACCTATGCCTCCCCCTGAACCCAGGGAAAGGGCAGTGCAAGGTGAGCAAGAACTGCCTGCCCTGTGTGCTGCCCTCAGCACAGAAACCCCGGTCTGGAGTGAGGTGGGGACAAGTTGGGCACAGCCCCTCCCCGTGTTCAGTCTCAGTCCCAGCCGGGATCTGGGCTGCCCCTGTGGGCAGCTTGGGCAATTTGCCCTTCAGCGTGTGAATGCCCCATTCAGGGCTGTGCGAAATGCATTGGTTCTGGCACATTAGAGGACAGCTGGGATCCTTCCCGGGCAGGCAGGCTGCCGGCACAGGCAGGTTTCACACCTGCCAGGGGGCTGTCTGCCCCCACCCGCCCTGGGGAATGGGGGGCTCCTCCCAGCAGAGAGGGGAGCTGGGCTGGACATGGAGGCTGCAAGCGTGACACTGGAATGGGACACCCACAGCAGCCCTGTGAGGGGCTGTGAAAAGGAAGGGACACCAGGATGGCTCTGAAAGCTGTTGGGCTCCCAGCACATAGAATTCACAACACCCAGGGCTGTGTCAAGTCCCAAGTTCTGTGTCTCCTGTGACTCCAGACCTGGGCACTACCACAGCAGCAGCCAGGATTGAGGGACTCCTTTTCCAGCTGCCCTGGGCCCATGTCCTGCCCCACAGCACCTGGCAGCCCCCATCACCTTGGCTGTTTTGGGGCAGGCTGTGCCACAGAGCCAGCTTCCATGCTGGAAGAGGCAGCTTCCAGGCGGGGGGCTGTGAGTGCAGCTGGGAGCTGAAGGAGGAAACCAGATCCTGGGACTAACGGCCGGCAAAGCCTGGGCCTGGATGAAACCCTAGAACCAGGGAGCAGGCTGGCAGGAGGGGGTGAGACAGCTGCAGCCCTCCTTGCCCACGCTGCCGTCATTGCTGGGCACCACAGGGCAAGGGGGCCAACACAGGCATCAGAGAGCAGGGGCTGGAGACCCCCAACCTGTGCTCCCATGGGCTTTGGGGAGACAGAGCCCATAACTCACTTTAATCTGGAGTGCTGGGCCGGCCTGGGCAGGAGGGTGCGGGGGGTCCCCAGTGCGTGGGGCTGGGCCCCAGAGCACTTTCCCAGCCTGGGAGCCCGTGGCAGTTGGGGGATCAGTTTCAGGGCAGTGCTGGTAGCGCAGTTCACGGTGGCTTAGTGCAGCAGTGGCTAATGGGGAACAGATGCAAGGGTGCTTTGTGCTGGAGCAGGCCTGGAGGCACAGAAGTGGGGACATCACTTCCTGCACCTGTGGCACTGTCTCTGTGTCCCCCTGGAGTGATTGCAGCCCCTGAACTGGCTAGAGCAAGGAGGCAGCGAGGAGGCACACCCTGACCTGCCCTCCAAGCTTAGGTGAGCCCTTTGTGCTCCAGAGCAGCCCAGAAACTGCACCAGGGTGTATTCCAAAAAAATAATTTATCAGGTTGAAATTTCATGTACATAAATATTCATCTCTGTGGCTATGTACAGATGCAGCAGGAGCCTGGCAGCAGTGGGGCTCCTGCCCAGAGACACTTCCACTGAAGCACTGGCCAAAGCCCATCTCCCTGGGCTATGCCACGGGCATCCCAGGCAGTGCCCACATGGAGAGGCTCTGGCTCCTGCTGCCCCACAATACCAGGCACATCTCAGCCAGGGCTGATGGCTCAGTGCCCAAAAGGAGCCTGGGGAGAGGGACACCCTGCCCTGGTGCTGTGGCTCAGAGCCCTGCCCACCCACTGCTCAGCCCGGACAAAGCAGGCACCTTTGGTAACTCGGACCCCCTCCCTGCAAGGGCAGAGGTGGCTTCAGCATCACCCTTCCCTGCCCTCCCTTAAGTCCTCACGCTGGGGTAGGAGAAGAGGTGAGGAGCCAGCGGCAGCGGGTCGTGGGTGAAGACGGAGTCGTCAGAGGAGCAGGAGCTGGCAGTGTCCTCACAGGAGGGCGAGTACTGCTCAAAGGGCATGGAGAGGTCCAGGTACTGCAAGGAGGGATGGTGCCATGACTACCAGTGCTGTCAATGCCCACACTGCCCACCCCTCACCCACCAGACTCCCCTCCTCTCACCTCCTCTGAAACAGCTGCCAGGATCTTGTCCAGCCCCTCCACGAGCTGCTTGAAGGTGGGGCGCTGGGAGGGCACGGCGTGCCAGCACTCCCTCATCAGCATGTACCTGGGGATAAGGGGGTGTTAGCAGGGTCTCACCATGCCCCCTGCCCACCCCCTGGCTGGTACTCACAGCTCGTGGGTGCAGTTGGATGGCCGGTCCATGCGGTGCCCCTCCTTCAGCAGCTTGAACAGCTCCTCCACAGGGATGCCAGGGTATGGGGAGCCCCCCAGCGTGAAGATCTCCCACATCAGGATCCCAAAGGACCACCTAGGATCACAGATAGCAAAGGGGGGTCAATACAGGCTCTCCCCCAGCCTGGCCCACTGCACCCTGCACTGTTCCCACAGAGTATCCCCATTCTGCTACGGGGACCCTCCAGCACATGCATAACCCCACAGTGCTGCCTTGTCCCACACCAACAGCATCTTCAACCCACAGCCAACAGACCCCCATTCCCCCAAGGACTCACACATCGCTCTGGTGGGTGTAGACACGGTCAAACAGGGCTTCAGGGGCCATCCACTTCACTGGCAGGCGACCCTAGGAGAGCAACCCCTGCTCAGCTCAGCCCTGGTGGGGGTCCCTGTGCCCCTGTCCCAGGAGCCCCACTCACGTTGCTGGTTTTCTTGTAGTAGTCGATGTCGTGAACGTCCCTGGCCAAGCCAAAGTCAGCGATTTTCATCACGCTCTCCGCTGTCACCAGCACATTGCGGGCAGCCAGGTCACGGTGGATGCACTGCCAGGGAGGGCAACACCCACAGGGGTGTGACATGGTGACTCCAGCTCCACATGTCCCCTTCAACACTGAAATCACTGTTTCCCTCCCACACACCCCCCAGCACCTCTGCAGTGGTGGGGCCATCCCATCACCGGGCTGGCTGCAGTGACAGGCACAGTGGGGCAGCCACATACACTTCCCCAGGAGGTGGGCCAGGCTTTGAGTCCCATATTTTTGGGGAGGTACTGCCTTGAGCTTTGCTGGATGGGGCTGGGAGGTTCTGGAGAGCCCATGGGAATTGGCTGGGCTCCCTTTCCACAGGGACAGTGGGGTCGGCGGGGATACACAGCTCCTCTGTCACTGCCATGCCCTCCCCTGCTGTGCCCAGCACAGGTAGCCATGCAGGCCATGCCAGCCATACCCGTTTGGACTCCAGGTACTCCATGCCACGGGCCACCTGGTAGACGCAGGAGACCAGATCCTTGAAAGACAGCTGCTCCTCAGGCATTGCCATGACATCAAAAGCGTAGTCAGGTGTCGGGGGGCGGCGGGCACGGAGGTACTCACGCAGGTTGCCCTTCGCAGCAAACTCCACAATCACGTACAGTGGTCCTGGGAAGGGTGGCCACTTGTTCAGCTCCTGCCCTGCCTTGTCCCTTCCCAGTTAGCCACCGACCCCAGTGCCTGCATCCCCAGTTCTGCTCCATGCCCATGCCCTGCCCAAACCCTGCCTGCACAGCCCCCTCACCATCCTGTGTGCAGACTCCCAGGAGGTTGATTATGTTCTTGTGTTTGTCCATGAGCTTCATCATCTCCATCTCAGATATGAGGTCAGCCAGGTCCTTGTCAGTGGCATTGTCTAGGGAAGGAAGGCTGTGTCACGATGCCAGCTGGGTGGCACCCCTGCCCAGTGCTGATGCCACCTCTGCTCCCAGGACACTGGCACAGGAGCCATTACCTTTCAGCATTTTGACAGCCACGGTGACAGCTCTGTCTGGCCGGTCTCTGTCTATGCCGTAAGCCTCTGCCCGCACCACCTGGCCAAAGCAGCCTTCCCCCAGGGGCTTCCCCAGCACCAGCCTGGCAGGGACAAGCAGAGCCATGAGAGATCACAGGGATGGCCTGATGGTGGCCAGAGGCCTCCCCATCCATGACCTGCATGCTGCAGCCCGTGTCCCTGCCCTGTAGAACCGTACTTGTCCCGGGGGAACTCCCACTTGGCATCAAGGGGCAGGTCCAGCTCCATGACACCAGCCAGCATTGGGGCACAGCTGGAGGAGAGACGAGTGACCCGCATCAGGGACGTGCTGGACTTCCCAGAAGAGCTGGAATCCAGGGAGAACTGTGGAGAGAGACACAGCTCCTCAGCCATCCATCCCATCTCATCCCATGATCCAGGGCCCAACAAAGATGCAACAGAAAAGCAGAGATCTCACTTGGAGCAATGGGGTGAGAGAGCTGCAGGGGGAAGTGGGAAGGGCAGCTCCAAGGCTGGCAGCAGGGTAAGGTGTGACTGGCACAAGTGGCACTCCTGGAGCCCATTGGTCACCAAGGTCCCCTAGCTGCATTACTAGGGCTCAAGTTTGGTACGCACCTGTCGGATGAGCGGGAATTTGGAGAGCTTGTGGACTGCCATAGGCTCCAGGTGCTGCTTGCTGGACTGAGTCTGCATCCGGCACAGCACCACAATAATGATGGCCATGGCCACGGCCAGTGAGCCTGAGGTGTAGATGATGATGTCCGTGTACTTGGTCTCAGGGGCCTCAGCTTCCCGCACCAGCTCCTCTTCTGCAGGGAGTGAGTGAGTTGGCCTGAGGCATGGCCTCTGCGTGCTGGGGATCCCAGACCCCACACCAGGACCCCACCCCTACCTGGCAGGACGGTGAGCCAGGCAGACTGGTAGGAGAGGCCGATGGAGTTCCCTGCCAGGCAGGTGTACTCGCCAGCATCCTCCATGGACACATTGCGCAGGTACAGCACCTCCACCTCAGAGCTGTTGATATCTGCAGTCTGTCAGAGAGGGATGGAGGTCAGTATCCCTCTTCCTCAGGGAGCTCTGTGCACCCCTGTCACCACTTTAGCGTGGGTATCTGGGACCTGAGTGCTTCCAGCCCTTGTTACCTTTAACACTTGCACATAGGGAACCCCGTCGGGGCCGTAATTGCTGCCGTTCACTTCAATGTGCTTCAGCCACTGAATGTGGGGCTGGGCATCACTGTAGACCTTGCAGAAGAACTCCACATCGCTGCCCACCAGGGCTGTGGTGTTGGCAGGCAGCCCAGCCTGCAAGATGGGCCTGTGCGGGGACCTCTCTGTGCACGGGGAGCAGAGCAGTGTCACTGACATGGTGGCCCAGAGCACAGGCTCCTTTCTCCCTCCTCCTCCACCCACCAAGGAGCCCTTCCCGAGCCCTAAAAGAAACCAGTGCAACCCAAGCCTGGTCTCCATGCCATGTCCCTGGGTTGTGAGGGACATGTGAGTTACACCAGTGGATAGACCACAAACAGAGGCTCCTGCACCCCTTTTCCTGACTCTGCCAGGCATAGGGAAGCCCAGATCAGCACCAAGCTGAGGAGCCCTCACCCAGCACGTCCAGGAGGTAGCTGTAGCGGATGCTGCCAAACCTGTTTTCCACCAGGCAAGTGTAGTTGCCGCGGTCAGAGGGCACCACGCTCTCCATGACCAGGCTCCAGTGCTGGTGCCGGAGCTGCAGAGGGGCAGGAAAGGCAGTGAGGTGAGCTGGGGAGGATGGCTCCTGGGAGGGAAGCTGTGGTGGGAGGAGCTGGCCTGTACCCGGATGCCCCCGATGCGGTGCTCCCCTCGGAACTCGCGCCCGTTCTTGAACCAGCGGATGCTGGGGCTGGGGCTGCCCGAGGCCGGGCAGCGGAACTTCACCGTGTTCCCCGCAGGGACTGCGTACAGCTTCTTGTCCATCCGGTGCGGGTGAGTCCAGTAAGGAGCTGGGGACATGCAGGATGTCAGTGGGAGGGGCTGTGCAGGGAGCAGCAGTGCCCCCTGCCCCTGGTTCTGCCCCACCTGCCCTCTCCTGTAGTGCCCCGGCGTGGCACTGACCTCTGTGCACATAGACTGACTCCTCATTTCGGTCTCCGTGGCGACCGTCCCCATCGCTATCTTCATCATCATCACCTGACGCCAGGGAGTCTGCGAAGGGAACCGGGTTGGGAGGGACATCCCTGCCTGCAGGGCTGGGCGGGCAGGGGCTGCCTCGCTGCCCCGGGGGTAGCTGGGTGCTGCTGGGCTCCTACCCACGACAGAGATGGTGAAGTTGCGCAGGACCTCTCCAGTTCCCCGTGCCCGGCACACGTAGAGCCCTGAGTCCTTGTAGGTGACCTCTGAGATCTCCAGCAGGCCCTGATGGAGATGGATGCGACCCCCGGAGAGGAGTGGCCGGGACTCCTTGTACCAGACCACACTGGCACCACTCTGGTTGGCATCACAGTACAGCTTCAATGTGTTGCCGGGGTCCAGGAGGAGATGTTCATCTTCTGACTCCAGTAAGGGTCTCTCAAATAGCTCTGGAGAGATGTGGTGAGCATCCACCCCAGTGCTCACCCCTCCCTGACAGCAGGACCCCTCCATATGCCCATCTTAGAGCAGAGCATGTGGTGTGACACAGCCCAGAGCCTGGCTCTGCCACCCCAGAAGCGGGTAAGGGCTGGACTCTGCCCTGAACACAGGGACACGGTTTCCCCAATGGCATGTCCCCGTCCAAGGCCACACATGCCACTGTCTTCCACCACTCCCAGTGGCACAGGGTGCTCCGGCTTGCTCTGCCTTACTGAAGGAGGTTAACAAACCCCTCCAGACACCCAAAGTCAGACCTCTACATGCCCCAAGCATGTACAGCCGGGTTGTCCCTGGTAGTGGAGCCCAGCTTGCCGACGGCCAGCAGCAGCATGTGCACTTGGAGGGCAGAAACAACCTGGCCGCCAGCACAGCAATCCCACGGCAGCCCGACTGCCCACGGGAAGGAGCCCGGAGCGCACGAGTGTGTCTCCAGCCCAGGTCATGGCCAGCACAGGAGGGATGTGGGGGAGCTGGTCTCTGGTCCCAGGGGACGCTTCTCCCGCACCCACCACCTCGAGGCACAGAGTGCCCGCATTTCGCCAGGAGTCACACACAGCAGCCACAGCCCACAGCGGTCTCGCAACCCCTCTCTGCCACGCGTGTCCACCGAGCGAGCCAAGCCCCCGCAGCACAGGGACAGCCCGGCTGGAGCCACCCTGCCCCTGTCAGTGATGGAAACGCCGGTCCCTATGCCGTGTCCTCAGCTCCCGCCAGCCCTGCCCTGCAGGCAGAGCGGTGGGGCTGCGTGCCCAGGGCAAGCACCCGCATCCCAGCCGTGGGGTCGCCGCCCCAGAAAGCACAAACCCACTCCCGCCGCCCCCCGGCTCCGCTTCGCCCCCCGCAGCCGTACCTGGCTCCATTGCTCTGCCCCGTGCAGCCGCCGCCAGCAGCAGCCCCGCCACGACCTGCAAGAGGGGCCGCATCTTCCAGGCCCCCCCAGCGCGGGGGTCCCACCCTGCGGGACAGGCAGGGTCGGGTGAGCGGATCCGGGCGGGCAGCCCCCTCCTCTCCCGAGGCACCGGGGAGAAGCAGTGCGAGGTCCCCAGGTCACCGCGAGGGTGGGCGGGCATGGAAGGGAGGCAGAGCACGGGGGTCCCTGGGCAGGAATGGGAGGGGGCACGGGATGGGAACACCCCGTTTGGGTGCCGGGAATCCGACCTCTCAGCCAGCGGCAGCCTGGGCAGGGCGCTCGGGGAGGCTAACCGGGGGCGGGGGACGGCGGGGGATCCCAGGGAGGGGGAAGAGTGTCCCGGAACGGGGGGGCCCGAACGGCACCGGGGGCGAGGGTCGCGGTCGGCGAGGTTACCGGCGGTGACGGGGTCCCGCGGTGGAGCCGCCTGCGCTGCGCGGGCCGGGGCAAAGTCCGGGGACAGCGGGCTCAGCGCCGCCGAGCCCCACACCGCGGCCCCATGGCGGCAGGGCCGGGGACGGCTCCGGCTGCGGGCTCGGGACGGCTCCGGCTGCGGGCAGGGCTGGGGCTCGCTCCGGGCTGGCTCCGGCCCCGCTCTGCCGCCGCCTCGGGGGCGCGGGCACTTTGTAGGGACGCGCTCGGGTTACAGCGGCCCCGCCCGGAGCGCTGGGGAGGCGGGAGGGGGGGACGGGGACCGGCCCCGCTTCTCCGGCATCTCTGCAAACCGACCTGCCGCCGAGCTGGACGGGGGAAGCGGGGGGGGAGCACCGGCCTTCCCCCCCCAGCAGCGAGATGCGGCCCCGGCCCCTCCATCCCGGCTCCGGCGGTGCAGCCTCCCGTCGCGGGTGGGGCACGCAGGGGGGTGCAAAACACCCGGGGGCTCCCCTGTGCTGTCCTCCAGGCGTGGGGAGCAGCAGATGGAACAGGGGGCAAGGCCACCCCCGTTTCCCCCCGATTGCTGGCAGGAGGAGCACTCCAGCCTCAAGCAGGTGTGGTGGCCCAGGCTGGGCGCTGAGCGTTGCTGGGTGCCCAGCAGCCCACACGCTAATTGTGCCATAATTAGTTGTAGCGTTATCGCTGTCAGTGCCATAAAGTGGCTGTGACCCTCATTAGGAGCCCATAACGGAGTGCCATAAAACGTGGCTAAGGTGCAAGCCAGCGTTGGAGTGGCCTAATCCAACCCATAAACACTTTGCCCTCACCTTCCCTGTGCTGTTGCCTCGGCTGGGGCAGGCAGACCCCACCATGCCCTGGCCTTGCTGCTCGTTGGGCCATGCAAGACCCCTGGGCACTGGGGCAAGCCTGGCCTCAGACACTCTGAGCTGGTGTGATCCCAAAGAACAATGTCCCCTGAGCATCCTGCTGCCATCAAAAGGGGTCAGTGTCCCCCAGTACATGGCCAGGGTCTGGCCCTAGAGCTGCTCTCCTTTCCTGTATCACTGTCTGCTTCGCCACCTGCTTTCCAGCAAGATCTTCCAGGGCTGAGCTGAGCCCCACACACAGCCTTGCCCATGTCTGGTGTGGATCCTGAGGCCCTGTGAGTGAGGTACACTGTCACTGTCACCCCTCATTTTGTAGGGCCACACTGTGAGTCCTGGGCACAGCCTTGTTCATGCTATGCTGTGCCAAACCATCCAGCATGACGCGGTTTCACTGTGAGGTCTGGTTGGTGCTACAATCTCCCATAGCACCATCCACTCTGTGCTGCCCCCCATCTGGAGTACTGGTGTCCCCTTGGGGTGCAGAGGTGCACAGAGCAGTCCCGGGGGCCAGCAGCCCCCAGCAGCTGTTCATTCCTGCTGACGCGTGAAGCGGACGAGAACATCAATTTCATGGAGCAGCAGCCGCCCCTGCAGAGTTCACAGCGTGCCGGAAGCACAGAAAAATGTTGGGTTCATCTCAATTCGAACCAAAACCAAATTAAAACCAGAGAGAAGGGGATGTTCCCAGTACTGGGAACACGAGGGAGAGCTGGGACTCTGGGGAGTCTGTGGGAGCCACAGCCTGGGATGAACATGGAAAGATTCCCTGTATCCCAGGGCTCCCCAATGCTGAGTGGAAGAAGGGCAAGCAGACCAGTGTGGGCACATTGCCCAGTGTCACACTGAACATCCCCACTGGGCCAGGACAATGCCAGGCACAGTCCAGGGCTTGGTGAGGCTCTGCTGTAGGCGGCTGGGAACTGGTCACCTCCCTGCCGTGGGGCAGTGCAGGGCTGGGGCTGGGCTGCCTGGCTTGATTTATAGCAGCAACTGACGGCAAACAAAAAGCCCTTCACAGCAGCCCAGCCCCACCGCCTGCCACCCGCTGCCGGCAGCACCACAGCGGCCTCTGCCACGCCAGCAGCTCAACAAGGGGGGATTGTGCCAGCACAGCACTGTGCTGTGGGTGCACCCCTGCCCCAGCACCCTCCTCTGGTGCCCCTGTGTCCCCCAGCTCATGAGCTGCCCCCATCACTGTGGCACAAGCGATGTGTGACCCGTGGTTACTTAGCTCAGACACAGCGGGGTGCCCAGAGATGAAGTGTGTTCTCAGAACTCCACAGATGGTGCAGAAGGATCCCTCTTGCCCCATGTCCCCTTGGGAGAGTCGACGACCCCCTGGCCAGACCCTTGGCCTTGGTTATGTGTGCGGGGCCCCGCGGCAGCGAGCACGCACAAGGGGCCGGGCGCCGGCGTGCTGGGGCTCCATCCTCCCGCCCCTGCCCCTTCCCCCAGGCAGTAAATCATCCCCATTCTCCTCATGAAAGGCCCATGTATGTGCTGCCGGTGCAGGGAGCCTGCCTGGTGCCAACAATATTGCTCTTGGAAGGCAGCCGGAGCTGCGGGAACACAGCCGCCCCTTGTGCCTGGCCCCAGCACTTGCCGCCACTCCCGCTGTGGTGGCACCTGCGGCCAGCCAGAGCCCGCGCAGCACGGTGGCTCCTGTGGGGGCCGGAGCCTGGGGGGCTCTTTCCTCCTGGAAGTTTCTCTTGGCCTCCCCTGAACGGCTCTTGTTTGGGGCACAGAAGCCCCAGCTCACAGTACCCTGTACGTGCATAGGATCTGAGGCTGAGCAGGCTCATTCCATGGGCTGGGGTGATGTGAACCTTCTGGCACTGAGGGAGTGGGTCAGCCCTGGAGCAAGGGGTGAGCGCCAGCACAAGGGCTTCCAGCTCCATGCAGTCCTACGGGCTTCAACGTGGTAGCTTCCAGCCCAGCCACAACCTGCTGCCCTCATATCAGTGGGCACCTGCTGAGGAAGGCAGGGGGCAAGCTGGGCAGGCAGGCAGCTGCTCCAGACTGGGCACGGTGCTCTGCAGGGGCTGGGTCCTGCCCTGGAGGCAAGCAGCCAGGTTTGGGGCAGTGCGTCCCACCAGGCCCTGGTCCTGCCTGCCCATCCTTATCTCAGCTGGGAGGGACTCATGGAGCAACCCAGCTCGGTTAAGGTTTAACCAGGCAGAACTTGGCAAACATAAACCTGCTGCTCCCTCTGGGGAGCCAAGAATGTGGGGCCCAGTGCAGGGGCTGCAGGACAGGGACACCAGGGGCCCAGGCTCCTTCTAGCCTCCAGCATGGCACAGGAGCATCCACAAATCTGGGCAGTAAAGGCTGGGCAGGGAACATACAAGTTGAGGGTGATATGGCAGGAGGGTGGGCAGCGTCATGCCTTGTCCTGCTGCAGCCCAGCCACCTCTTCCTGCTCTGTGTGGGGAAGTGCTGCGGTCACAGCTGGCACAGGGAATGAGGTGCATGGGGCCAGCATGTCCTGCTCCCCATGGGGACATGGCACACACCATGTGCTGGGTTGGGCACCACAGTGCTGATCTATGGGCCAAGAAAGCAGGAGCTTTGCTCACCAGCCCTGTCCCCTGCACAACATTGGGGGCTCAGCCCAGTGAAGCAGCAGCCATGGCAAGGAACTGAAAAGGAAGAACAGGGCCATCCCAAACTTCCCAGCCCCTAATTGTAAGCAGGCACCCGGTCCTGACTCCACATCTGCACTTGATTTACTCAATGGAGCCTGAGGGGCCACGAGGGATGGCAGTGGCTGGGGCTGTGGCCAGGACTGAGCTTCTCCTGGCTGAGGCAGGGACCCTGGGTGTGCTCCTGCAGGAGCAACTGGCTCCACAGAGCTGGCTGTGGCCTGGGCAGGGGATTGTGGTGTTTTTGTGGAGGATGTGGCTGGTGGGTGGCTCTATCCTCTGCCAGCCCAGAAGGCAATGGAGTTCAGACTGGCAAGGCAGCCAGAGCCCTGGCCCAGGGCAGGGAGGAGCAGAGCTGGGTCAACAGCACCAACACCAGGGCACACCTAGGGACAAGGGCCATACCCCATCCTCAGCCTCCTGGCCATGTGGGTGGCTCTGGTCCCACAGCCAGGCTCGAGGTCCCCTCTTGTCATGCCTGGGAGTGCCCATGGGTGCTGGTGTCCCTCTGAGAGCAGCCCAGCAGCAGAATGGGCAGCCCCCCAGAGGGGACAGGGAGAAGGTGCCACTACCAGCTTGCTGCCAAACCCTCCTTACACCAGATAGACACTTCCTCTTACACCGCACCCACCTTCACAGGAAGCAATTACACAATGAAAACTACTCTAAGGGAGTGAAGTATTTGCTGTCTAGCAAGTCTCTTCCAGCTGGATCCTTTTCCTGACAGATTCAGTCCCCGTTCTGCTCAACGGGTGTATACAGGAGGGTAGGGCTTTGCTTATCCAGAGGGATAATGAAACCATTGTGGGCTGGCAAAGGATGTGCGTTCTGGGGCCACCAACAACTCCAAGAATAGCGCTGCAACTTGCTCTAGAGGTCTTGGCTGAAGTAACTGTAGCCTCCTGGGCCAGTTGACTCTTCCCGGACATACTGTTGTGGCGGGAACGGTCCGACAACCGGCACTGCTCCTGGCATCCTGCACATTGAAGGGAGCAAGAGAAAGGAAAAAAAGGAGACAATGTCACAAATGCTCTGAAATGTGCCAGCTGCAATCACTGCTCAGCAGGCAAGGCTGTCAGCAGAGCAACAGCCTACTGCAGCCAAGGCAATAACTTGCCAGAAAATCTTCCAAGTGAATCCTTGCTCTCTGTGCCTGTGTGTAAACAGACACCTTTAGCATGGCAGAATTAGCTGCGGCAGAGCTCAAGGGCTGCTAAAGAGCTCCCATTACAAAGCAAGCATCCTGCCTCTCTGCAGGCTGCAGAAGCTGGAACAGGACTGCACAGCTGAATCCAGAGCAGCATTCTGAAAGGGAGTTGTGTGGCTGCAACAGCTCTGACAGCAGCAGTGTCCTTAAAGAGAACATTAATGTGTGTGTTGGGAACATGTTTTCTCTCTAGAATGGGATACTTCCTATACACTGATCTAACTGCGCTGTTTGAGAGCTGGAACTTCCCTGGGATGAAAGACATCTTCCCATCAAGTACTCCCCAGAGCTCAGGGACCAGGAGGCTGTTATTCCACAGACATGCAACAAGAGATTCCAGTTTTCTTCCTATCCCTTCTGGGGAATTTGGCTAGGAGCCTGCTCTCCCTTCAGGTAGGATTTCCTAATACTTCTTCCTTTTAAAAAGCTTTCTAACCAACCCAGGCTCATTACCCAGGCTCTTTAAGTGAAGGCTCTTAAATTAAAGATTGGCAGTTTCCAGAACAAGTATTTTTGGTATTAATCATCTGGCAGCATAATTTTTTTCAATTAATAATATATGCAGGGGATGCCATTATTTAACTTGCCAGCTGCAAGAGTGAGTTCAGCAATACAGTCCAGGTTTCTGGAGCGTGCTGACTATATGCCAAATTTTAAAACAAGCAATCCCAAAGGGGATTAGAATTGCAAGCAGATCTCCACTGAGCCAGTCCTTAATTAAATTAAAAGCTCAGTTGTTAAGAGAAACTGTGTTTAATAGGTGTCAGGTTCACTGCAAAGGTCTGTGCTGAGCTGAACTATTAGGAACCAAAAGCAACTGGAGGCACTTCTACCTCGGCAGCACGACTGGGCTGTCTGCAGAGGGAGCTCCTGGAGCAGCGTCAGGACACAGAGAGCCTGCACAGACCCTGCTGCTCTGTTTGGAAGTCAGCTGGAAACACGTGCTCAAAACTGCATTTTAGGTTATATTTAGGCCATCGATTTGAACAGCAAGGCTGGAAACACACTTAGACAAGAACATTACTTACTGATTCTTGTGTTTGAAGCCGCTGATGTGAGCTTGGTACTGCTCTATGGAGTTCAGCACTATGTTACATGTGTTGCAGGGGTAGCCCTTCCCAGCTGAAACAGACAGCAATGTTAACACACACAGAAGCCAATCCCCGAGCCTGAGCTAGAAACAAGCAAGATACTCCATCACCTGATTTATTAAACCCTAAACAAACACAAATAACAGTCAACAATCTGACCAGGCAGGGAGACCACAGAATCCTACTACCTCACCGTGTATGAGCCAGTTATTGCAAGGGAATCACTAAAAAAGCTTTCCTGATCAGAACACAGTTTGTTCATCGCTAAAAAACACACACATGTTCCCTGCAAACAGTTCATAGCATCAGGCATAGTAAAAGTTTCAGATTTGGACCCCAAACCCCAAAGGCTATACTGCCTTTGCAACTCCATTTCTCTCCCATATTCCCACTTCTGCTCATCTGGACAACTCAAAACAGAAAATAAAGCTATACTGAACTTGTAAGCTTATAACATTTCAATAAAAAAGGCAGCCAGAGGAGATTACACCCACTGTCCAGCTCCACAATGCAGCATTTTGCTAAGCCTTGCTGAGGTGCCAGCTGAGGATATTAAGCTCTGTCCTCAAGCAGTTTGGTTACAGTCAGTGGATCAGTTAACTGCCAGGGAAAAAAACGTTTCCAACAATAGTGGTACTTGACAGGATCATTGGTTTTGTGTAACATGACAACTCCAGCTGGACTGAAAGTTCAGGAGGTCACAGATACCAAACAGGCAAGTACTGCAGCACAGGAGTCTCAAACAGGGAAAAATCCTGGCAGTTGTCCTCAAGACAGTAAGCACTCCTAAATTTTGGGTCACTGGGGAAGGGCTCTGGTTGGGACTCTCACAAGGAAAACATTTCCTTAAGGTGAAAGAGAGATGGACTCCAGGAGTGCAGAGCAGTAAATCATTGGGAAGCTCAACTCTGGATGCAGCAGACACTTTGCCATGTGGCTGCTGCACCTCAGATATGTCAGAATCCAGTGGGACACTCAGCTCTCAAAATGGAGCTGGATCTGGGCAGTAAAGGTCAGAGGAGCTGATACAGCCTTCAGGTCTGCTTCCCTGCACCATCAATGTCAAGGTTTCTCTGTTGCAAACCCATCCAACAGGCACATGAACAAAGTTGTCTAAACTCCACTCCTCAACTCCAAACCACTTTTTCCCAAAGAACTTTAAGCAGGCAACCACCTCAGTGTTGCATTTGCAAAGAACACATCTTTATCTGCTACAAGTCAGGTCTCAGCAGAGAGTTTAGGGACAACTGTGGCTGTTGGCACAGAGACACAGGCAATGAGAGAAGGACAAAACATCCCTGACTGCAGCCCATCTCATCTGAGAAGCCCCTGATAATAGCCCAGCTCTGAAACCTTTGCTGAAGAGCTGAAGTGCCCTGGAGATGTGACTGTACACACTCCCATTCTGCAGGCACTTCTTGGGACACATCAATCACACAGGAAAGGGCACTGCCCACCTACCCAGGCAAAAACACTGCCCACCTACCCAGCCTGCCTGGGCTGGGGCTCCTGCCCCTGTCAGCACCTGAGTCACACTCAAGTGGAACCATTCATCAGACCCCACTAATTAGGTGCAGAGCAGATGGGTAACGTGAGATACTGAGCACCTTTTCCATCTCCCACACGGCCACGCAATGTGGGAGAGAACATTACTTGGCTAATTGAGCCTCATTTGTCATAAGTGCTACCGGTATCTAAAGGTGGCCTGCAAAGAATTAGAATAATTAATCTTCTGCTTGTGTGGGTTTTTATGACAGAGAAAGAAGCTCTTGATGAAGATTTTAAGATGATCTGTCTGCTTATTATTTACCTCAAGTATCCAGCAGGTACTAAGACTTCCTGGCCCAACAGAAGGCTGCTGGGAGGAACAAAGGAGTTTTCTGTGAGCGCCTAATGCTTTCACTGGACTCAGAGGGCTTTCATCACGTACAAGTGCTCATAAGCAGCAGATCATAAACCAAAAGAGTTTTAACTGTCTGCCTAAAGTTCCTCCTTAATAGCTCTGGGGCTTTTTTTTCCACATTCCTGCTTGCTCCAGAGAGAGCTGCATTAGTTCATCAGATGGAAGTGCCCACACAGAGGCAGAAAGGCATTCAGGGAGAAATCTTTCTGGCTTTCATGTGCTTTGAAGCAGCAGGTGCAGTTAAACCTATTCCTTCCATCTCTGGCTAGTCCCCTCAAAGACGACTTTTAAGCATCAAATGCCACTTTTATCTTTCCATTTTGGATGCAATCACCTAACTAGAAACAGTACTGGCCAAAATCCCTGGATTATCCGCACAGAGAATAAAAAGGACACGTCCCCGATTAAACAGCACCGCACAACACAACCCAAAGCCTGTCACGAGTAGCTACAGTCTAAAACATCTGCTGCTGGGGGTTACAACATCAACCAAATCAATCTTAGGGTGTATCATCAAGTTCCTCATCACAAGCAATACTCCCCTGCTCCCTCCCCACACACTCTCTTGTCCAAAGGCCTGTCAGACATTCTGCTCCTCTCCCACTCTGCTCTTCAGCTGGTTATCAACCTCCCTGTTGAGAACTCACCCATGAAGGATGATGCTGGTGCATCAGGGGTTCGTCCATAGTGTGCCATCAGCTTGTGTTTGGTCTCCTGCTTTCTGTGCTTCTTGCCTACATAGTGCTGTTTTGCCATAAGGGGGTTGTTGAAAGTGGCATGGCAGAGGCTACAGAACTTGTCCGGGTCAGTAATGTCCTTGTTCTCTTCATTAGAGGATGCAGTAGAGGTGGGGAGGGCAGCAGGGTGTTTCTGTGGGGGCACCGTTTCTGTAGGGTGAATCCAAACCCCTGGTCAGTCACAGAACTCGCAGGTAAAAACTACTTTATTTCACCCAAACCCACATTAAAACCAGTAACACACTATATCTAAACCCCAAACCTAGCCAATGTAAAATATCTCAATCAATTAATGATTTTGCTAGCTCTTCCCTTAATGCTGCAGAATTTAAAGATGTGGTAACATAACTCAGAGTATGCCAGGAAAACTTTCAGGGTTTAAAAAATCCAACAGATTTGCATATTTCTCCTTAACATAAGCATGACTCTATTCAAGAAACACTGGGTATGAATGAGCTTCCACCTGCTGTTATCATCTCCCAGACAGAACATGGGCACAAGCCCTTGCACAGCAAAGGCATTCTGGAAAGGATTCTGGAAGCACCGTGCAGCAACAGGACCTGATCCTGAATTCATAAGGAGTTTTGTCTTATGAGACACAGCACAAATGGGACTAGGTCTGACACAGGGAATCCACAGAGGGAAGCAGCTCTTCTGTGTGGTGGAGAAACCTGCACCCTCTCACTCCAGGGTGCCAAACAGCAGAGTGAGTAACCTGCTAGGGATCAGACAGTTCCTCTCACCAAATGAACACACCAGACTGCTCAGTGAACATCTTCCTGCAGGCTCCTATCATACCTAAAAGCAAGAGCTCCAAAGAACAAGAAGATCCTGGAGGTGGGCTTTGCTGTGCACACATTTTAGCAAAGTCATGAAGACATGCTGGGACAGACATCTGCCTGGAAGATCCCAGGAGTCGGGAGTCTGGGTGACTCACAAGTCCCCAGCTTGGAATTAGCACAAGCTGCCATCTCAGGTGCACTCAAGGGCTGTGTTTTCCTTCTGTCCTGGCCAGCTGAAGCCCCCCTGGCCCATGGCCACCCCTGCCTGCCCTGGACAGAGGGTGTCACTCCTCACCCACCAGGCCTTTCTGGCTGCTGGCAAAGGGATGGGACACACAGGCAGCTGTGTGGGGGCAGACAAGGTCAGAACAAGCACATACTGATGTGTCCCCAGCTGTATTCTCCCCAGCAATCTGCAGCTCCTGAGTCTGTGAACCTCAGAGGCCACATTGTTGTAGCTGAGCAGCCCTGGGGAATTTGCCAGATCAGAGTTTCACCAGTCACTTCAGTCTCTAACATTTAATGAGCATCACACCCTGTGGCAGACAGTGCTACATCTTAACATCACACACCTGGTCCCTGCATACAGGGATGGGTACAGTGCCTGCTGCCACCTGCATTTCCCCCAAACAAAGCAAAAAAAAAAACCCCACACAACCTCTTGCCAATCCCAGTCCATTGAGCAGGCCGGCACAGCCAGTTCTCTGGAGGTGCACTGCTGGCTTAATCTGTTTCATGGCAAAGAGCACACACTCTTACAAGAGCTCACACTTGGGGTTCAACAACCATCTCAACAGCCCTTTGGGACAACGTGAAGGTGCTGCAGACACTCATACCTTCTGCTTTGGGGGCCTGCTGCTTCATGTTCTTGGCATGAGTCTTGCCCAGGTAGTGAGAAGTTGCCACGGCCGGAGAGGAGAAGGTCATGTTGCAGATGGGACAACACTTGTTCCTGTCTTCCCCATTGCTGCCTTCCTGCTTGCTGTCCTGTGCACAGAGAAACACTGAGCTGCAGAGGCTGGGAAGGACCTCTGCAGGTCATCCCATCCAGCCTCCTGGTTTTGAGGAGAAACACTACAGTTTGGGGGTCTAAATAAAAATCACCAAAGACATCTGGGTGTTAAGTCGATGAAGCGTGACTAGGCAGAACTTCCATGATGCAGCATCACCCTCTCCCTCCCTGGAGAGTGTTCTTACACCAGATTGCTGGTTTTAACCTGTTGGCAAACACTCCAGGCAGAGAGGCAGCTCTGGCCTGTTTGGGTTAAGGACAAGGTTAAGCCTGTGGCTGCCGAAATTGGACCACACAGCCTCATCCCCTGCAAGACGCGAACTGAGCAGCACAAACATCACTATCAGCTGGGTCATCTGCAACACAACACCAGCTGAGGAGGCAGCAGCAGGCAGTTCTCAGCCTGACACTATGTGCAAAGGCATCTGCTGTTATCCCCCAGCTCCCCGCAAATGCCAGAGCTGGGGATTACAGCTGAAGCAATCATAAAGTAGAATCTGTTCCCCAAGGGAGTCACGGGGCAGACAGATGGCTGAACGGAACGTGGGGCCTTCACTGACCAACAGGCTCCAGCTACCAGCTGAAGGAACCTAAATAAGTAAAATAAAGAACGCTCTGGGAAGAGAATTCCTGTGGATGATGAACCCAATGTGCTCTGCATGATATACAACGATTCTCCTGACAAGCTGTTGCTCCTGTTTTTTCTCTGTCATTTCGAGCAAGACTATCAAAAAGAGGAACATGCATTTGTTTAAATGGGGAGAACAGGCTCAAAGAGCAGAGAGGGAAGCAGGAACTGGGACATGGCCTGGTGAAACACCTGCCATTGAGCTTCTCAGTTCTCACAAAGCCCTTTCTGAGAGCATTTTCCTTGTTAACTCACAAGGCTGTGCAACTGCCTTGAGCCCTGCAGGTCCCACAGAGCTGTATTTAGCCCTGGTGGATCCCGTGCTCACAGAACACAAGGATGGATCAGGCTGGAAGGGACCACAGTGGCCCACCTGGTCCAACCTCTCTGCTCAAGCAGGGTCATCTCAGCACTTTGCACAGGATTGTATCCAAACGGTTCTGGAATATCCCCAGTAAGAGGGACCTCACATTTCTGGAACATCCCCATCAGTTGCTCTTCACAGGACTTACCCTCTAGACCTTAAGACACTATAGACATTACTTATAGACACTGATCAGCTCTCCTCTCACCTGCTTCACCTCCAGCTTCATCTTCTTCCCGTGGGCACCCTCCTCGCCGCCGTGGATGGACAGGTAGCGTCTCACCTTGTTGGCGTGTTTCTTGCTCTGGGGAAAGCAGAGAAAGCCCCGCTCGGTGCCTGGCCGAGCCCGGGGCTGGGCTGGGGGGGAGGCGAGGGGCTCCCCATTCCTTACCTGATAGTGAGCCAGCCGCTGGGACTCGGAGATGAGCAGGGCGCTGCACACCTTGCACTGCGCCTCGGTGAAAATGTGTCCGTTCTCCCGGATCAGCCGCTCCACTGTGGGGTGAGAGGGGTCAGACACAAAACGGGGGCGTCAGCGGCCCGGTGGGACCCCGCGAGGTGCGGGCCGTCCTTGTTCGGGATGCCCGCACCTCGCAGGATCCAACCGGGCTAGAGGGCACCACGTGGGGCCCGAGCACCCGCCCGCTCCCGGTGCCGCCGCCTCACCCGCCTCTTTGCCCACCAGCGGCCCCGCAGCGTCCCCGTTGCTACCGGCCCCGTCCGCCATGGCCGCCGTCGCCGCCTCACGCTGTTCTCGCGAGAAGCCGCCCGCGCGCCCCCTCCGCGCCTAGCAACGGCGGGGCGGATCCCGCGAGAGCACCGCGCCCTCCAAGGGAGGTGGCGGCGGACATGTTGGTTATGGGCACAGGGGTATTGCGGCAGCCCCGTGGCGGCTCGTTTGTGTGGGTGTTTAAGCGACGCAGCGCATCCTTCTCTTGAGGAAGCGGCGTCCGGGATGATATAAGGGCGAGACCACGAGCACCTTAGATGTATCTGGGCCTGCTGTCCGCCAGCCACGGACATGGCGCTGCCCGCTTCAGCTCCCCGATGCCCACGTGAAACGCAGCGAAGCCGCTGCCGCCATCTTGGTTGAGGGCAATGAGGCCTCCGCCGCCAACTTGAGCGCGGGTGCGGGGCCCGCCGACCGGGGCCGGTGCGGGCGACCAGGCGGGGAGGCCGCGGGCAACGGGGCGGCCCGGGCCCGGTGAGTACCTTGTGCCCTGCGGGGCATGCCGCTGCTGGGTCCCGGGCGAGCCGCGGGGCTCCCGGGGCTGCCAGGGAAACCCCTTCCCTCGCCCGGGGCCATTCTCCGGTCCCTGCCCCCGGGCTGACCTCCCCCAGGTATGACCTCCGGTCCCCGCCCGCGGCGGCCCGGGACTGGCCCCCAGCGCTGTCCCCTGGGGAAAGGACACCTTGCGTCTCCCTCTAGGGGCACTTCCTCTGTCTTTTGCCTGGAGGGATCTCAGGTGCTGTCCCTGGGGATGCCCTGGAACTCCTCCTGGACCGTCCCCTGGGGAGAGGACCAGAAAACCGGAGCTCTGCCTTGATCGCATCCCCTAAGATCGAGGTGCTTCTGCCTCTCCTGTTCCTCTTGCCAGGCTCGGCTCCCTCCCCTTTTTCTGGGCATCCTCTGCACGCTCCCTTCCCTTAGGTTTGCCCACCTGTGGCCGATCCCCTTCCCCAGAGCTCACGCCTCTCCCGCCGGGGATCCCCCATGCTTCTCCCCAGCCTGTCGAGTATCCCTGACCCCATCCTTGTAAATTTCCACGCAGTGCCCGAAGGCAGCGGGTAAAGGGAAAGGACCGTAGGTGGGTTCTGGGGTGAGGGTCGCTTTTCCTCCATGTACAGGGACGAAAACATTTTCCTCCCCTGCCCTTGGAGGAGGGAGATGCTGCGGGCTGACTCGAGGGCGCTGGAGCAGGGAGCATCTCCCGAGAGCTCAGCAGCCTGCGCGGATGCGCCCGGCCATGCGTGGCCTCTGCAGTGCCCTGTCCCCTCTGTGCAGAGCCAGCTCTTTAAATGGATCAATCCTCTCAACAATTTCTCTCTCCCCGGGGCGCTGCCAGCCCTCGTGTCCTGCTCACGGAGCAGCAGCTGGGCCCTGCGTGCGGGGTCGAGCCGAGGGTCTGGGGATGGTATTTCCATGGAAGCGGGTGGTGCTGACCCTCCTGAGCGCGGGGAGCGTCGTGCCTCTGCTTCCCGAGGTGGGGGGAGTTGTTTACAAAGCGACAGCCTGTGTCTCCAACCACTCAGGAACTCATCCGGGGATGAGAGTCATTCATTTTTTTTGGCTTGGTTTTTTCGAGCATTTTTCAAGCTGTCACAGCTTGGCAGGTCTGTAGCTGCAGTGTCAAGATTTAGAATTATTCTGTCGGTAATTGCTTTCTGATTCATCAAAATGATAGATGAGAGGGAAAATGACAAATAATCACAAGTTGGGGATCTTCAAGGATATCCCTAAAAATGTGACTGGAGAAGCGTGGCATGTGCGAGTTCCTTGTCAGGAGGTCACCTTTGCTGTCAGAGCGTTTACAAAGAAATTCTCTTAAATTCAGAGTTGGAAAAAAATCTGGATAACTGCAAAATGAGTCTGCAGACTGGACTGCAAAGGTAATTTTAGATAATTCAGTCTCTGGCCTTTTTCTCTTTTTTTGCTGGGTCTGAAAGCAGGTACCTTCCCCTCAGGCACTCACAACTATCCTTTCCAAGAGTGCTAAAAGCAAAATATGCTCAACTTCGCTTCCTGAAGAGGAGGTCTGTGCTCTGATGCGTGTTGTCTTCCCTCAGCTACAGCAGCTTGTCTAATAAAAGCTATTACTGCTCTCCTACTCACAGCTTCAGACTAGCACAGCTACCAGTGATCTCTTACTTGTCTTGTTCCCTTAGTTACATTTTCAGAGACTCTCTTTGCCACAAGTCCCTTCATTTTCAGAAGCACTGTGGGAGTTGTGTGGTTACATCTCTTACATCTCCTCTTTTCTCTCCTTTAAATGTTGAAGGTAGGTGACTCATCATAACTTCAGCTGATATTTCTCAGTGATCTCTTATTTAGCACAGAGCACAGAGGAGAAGATGTATCGCAGAGTCAGAGGAGCGATGGTGATACCAGCATGGATTGAAAACAAAAACAAAAAAAAAAAGAGGCAGCGCAGCAGTTGTTTTTTGCTGTTGCTTTTGTTGTGGGGGTAAGAAGGTTTATAGGCTGCCTCTCCAAAGCCTCAGTGACCCTGTGTCGGCCCTTCTGTGCTCCTCATGGCTTATGAGTGAGTGGTTTTCCAAAGATAAGGGAACATTCTCCACCACCATGGATGCATTTCGTGGAGGCAGCTTACAGCAGCTGGGTGTGAGGCTTGGCTCATCTCCCTGAGCAGGGAGGGCAAAGAGACCATTTGTAGCAAAAGAGAAAAAAATGGAGAGCATATAGTGAGGATATTCCGACAGCACTGGAGTTCAGCTTAGCTGGAACTGAACAGCTTTGTTTTTCAAGAGCCAGTGCTTCACCAAAAGCTGAGCTTGTTTTTATTTTCCCTTCCTTTAATGGCTCCAAATCCTGACAGAAGGCAGGATTAAATTAGATATTAGGAAGAAATTCTTCCCTGTGAGAGTGGTGAGACACTGGCACGGGTTGTCCAGAGAAGCTGTGGCTTCCCCATCCCTGGGAGCAACCAAGACCAGGTTGGACAGGGCTTGGAGCAACCTGGGATAGTGGAAGATGTCTTAGAAAGGGTTTGGAATGAGATGATCTTTAAGGTCCCTTTCAACCCAAACCATTCTATCATTCCTCAACAGACAAGCACTGGAGGACTGCAGAGGTCCTTGCAGTCACTTTGGCGCCATGACTGCCCATTTGTGCAACCTTCTGCTTTCAGAGGGCTCAGCAAACCTTTGGTGCAAATCATGACTCACCAGGATAATCACCTTTTGTCTCTGGGCGTGTGTGTGCATGTATTCGCAGAAGGAAGGCTGCAGATAGGGAGAGTGGTTATTCCTCACCTTGCTGCTCGGACTGTAGATGGAGCAATGCACTGCTGTTCTCGGTGCTGATGAGGATTTTGGCCTCCCTTAGTGTTTCTCTACGTCGTGGCTGTTTGCAATTTTGTGGTGTTACAGAGAAGGGTTTGGCTCTATCCTGGGTGATGCAGGGTTTCTATTGCATCTTCTCTGACTCTTATTTTAGATCGCTGCACAGATCTGAGCTATTTCAGTGATCTTGAAGGAAGGCAGAGTGATTCTGGGGAAGGACACTGGTCTGGGAACTGGCCAGCTTGACTTGCATTTCCAGCTCTGCTGTTCCCTGATGTGGAACCAGGGGCTTGTTGTTCAACCTCTGTCTGCTCATGTTTAATTGAACTTCAGCAGAGCTGGTCATGCTCAGCCTGCTTTGTAAGGCTCTTTTACATCACAGTTCAAGAAGCACTGAATGTTATTGTTGAACTACCAGGCAAAGAGCAAGCATAGGCAGGAAAGGGTGATTTAACTCTGTGCCATCCTGCTGCTCTCCTTTACTGAGATCTCTTCCCAATCCTCGCCTCTGAGCTCTTATGGATCCAGACAGCTAATGCTTGCTGTGCATCCCTCTCCATCAGTCTGTGGGCTGCTAAGGGAAGGGATGCTGAAGTACCAGTTTGCATTGTGTGGGCACCTGCTCTCAATTGTTCCATGCACTCAGGTTTGCACTAATAACACTCAGCAGGTTGCTCGCTGCTCTTTAAGTGCCTTCGTTAATGCGGATGGTTCGGGCATGTCTGGATGGAGTTCTTCCGGAGGCTGCTGCTGCTCATTGAGAAATCCACACTGCCAGATAAACCTGTTGTCTTGTTTCCAGCCTGCCTGCTGCCATTGTCTGTGTTTTCCCTGTCTGTAGTGCTGGAGCAGCCATGCACTGAGCTGTGCAGACAGCAGGACAGCATCCTTGAACGCACAATGCCTTTCCCCCTGATTTTGTCAAATACAAAAGCTGACAAAGGGCTGTGCTGTGGTGGTTTCTTGGTCTGGTGTGCAAATGTCAGCTTGATTCACTGCCGCAGCCTGGTTTGTTTTGGTCAAGATGTGGGGCTGAGGTGGGGAGGTTGTGTTGGAGGGTGGCAGACCCGCTGTGAAGTGATGCTGTGGAGGAGTTTGCTGATGGGCTTTTAGAGGAAAGCCTCATTGCTCTGGAACAAGGCATTCAGAGTGGCTTTGGTCTGTGTTGCTGTTCCCCTGAAACCCCTTTTTAGCAATCAGCTGTAATAAAGTGTTCTTAACTAGATGAGTGGTGACTGGTGCATGTGGCTCCCAGTAACACTAAATCCACCATGCTTTGTAATAAGGTTTCAGTGCCTGGGGTCTTTTGCCTAAATATAGCAAAAAAAAAAAAAAGTGCTAGGGGAAATCTAAATCAGAAGGAAACAAATGGCTTTTAATCTTTCCCTCTGTTTCAGAGTGAAGGATGCCGAGGAGGAAGAAGCCTGCAGAGGGCCTGGAGTCTCGAGGTCAGGATGAGGAGGAAGAGGAGGAAGAGAAGAAGAACTCAGCCAATGCCAGGAAGAAGCGCAGTTTTGTGGATGCATTTATTGTTATATCCGACAGTGATGGAGAGGTCAGTGATGGGTTGGGGTGCCCAGAGCCTGGGCTGGGCCCTGCTGCTGCAGGACAGTGCCAGAGCAGCCCTTGCTGTCGTGCTGGGGTCAGGCTTTGCACAGAGGGTCCTGTGCTGTTCCTTTTCTTACATATGAGATGAATTAAATCCTATTTGACTAGGAAATGAATGGTGTGCTTCATGAGGGTGAGTTATGAGTCTGGGATTTGATAACCAAATCCTCTCAGAACTGAATCTGAAATGTAATTTAAAAGTAACCTTTCCTCAATCCCTTTACAAATCTTTTTTTTCATAATTTTTGTTTGATTGATTTCCAGCTAAACCTTAGCAACATGATTCTGTATTATGTGCAAATAGATAAGAAAATGATTCAGAACTCAGGCTGTGAGTAGCTCAGAGACAGGCAGTGCCTGGTAAACTGATTCTGAATTACAGGAGCCTGAGTTTGTAACCCAGCTCCAAAGGATGTAAAGGTGAATGTGGTGTGGGAGTGCCTGGCTAAGGCATCAAGGCTCAGATCGCTGATCCCCAGCGTCAGCTTATGCACATCAGCATTACCCTCAAGATTGAAATGTCTGTGTTGGTTACACGGCATGAGCATGGGAACTCCTGCCTGGGGGAAACCCAGAGCCCTCAGAACCTGTGCCTGACTGAGTGAGGCTCACCAGAGGAAATTATTACAATCAGTTTTTTATGTGTGACTCGTACAGCTTTGCTCTGTCTTGCTGGTGATTGGGGATCCTAAGCTGCTTTTTGTAATTCCACCATTTTCAAAAGCATTTCAGTTCACTCTCAAGCTGTAGATCTTAAATCAGGTCCCTTTTGCTCCCACATCTGCAGTGTGCTGCTCTCCAATAAGGCGATTATCATGTGAGGAGGGGAAAATCACTAGAAATAAACAGTAAGAAGCTGTAGGGCAAACGATATTGGATGTTTTTTCTTCACATTGTCTGAGTTCTTTCCCATTGGGAAATTCCCTGAAAGAAATGGAACATATGGCAGTAATAGTTCAGTGGGGTTAAACCCTTAGCTCTGCAATATGCTAAGTTAACTTCAGATGTCTGCTGCATCACTGGCCTTTATTGTGAAACCTATAAGGAAAAAAGAAATCAGCAGCTATAAGAGCTGCTGCAGTACATAAAAGATCAGGACCTGTTATTGTCTGCAATTATTCATCTCAATGTGCACGTATCTGAAAAAGAGGAAACAAACGTCTCTTAAAACACATCTATAAAAAGGTTAGGCTCCCTCACTGTTCTCTAAGTTTGTCTATAAACAATAAATTCTGATGGCATAATCGGTCATATTACAGAAAAGGATATGCTCAGAGAGGCCGTTAAAGAGCCAATTAGGTTGTGTTTAAGTGACAACAGTTCAGTCAGTTGAATGAGTGGATTTATTCAGTTCACTCTCTTTCTGTGAGTCATCAGCTTCCAGATCCAGTGCCACAGTCTCTTGTCGTGTTGTTTTCTGCAAAATCAAACGCAATACTGATTTACTTGGGATCTCAAAAAAATAACTGTCTGCCTTCTGTAACTGTCTCAGTTCTTCTGTGTACATCAAGTTGAATTTCAATTTTGGACGTTGTAACTGTTGTTCTTGCACTGGTAAGACCTTGTTGTGTGTTCAAAAAGAGGTGTGGGAAGCTCAGATCAATAGCAATTTTAGAGAACAATATATTCTCAATTAATCTTGCATCTGTTAGGACATGGTTCCTTATGAATCAAAAGCTACAAGGACAATTTGGGCATCATTGATTCGATGGCTTTCTTCCTTGGCAGTCTCTTGGCAGGTATCTATAGAACAAGTCCCTAGTTCTGCTTCCAGACCAGCAGATCTTGTAGCAGCTGCACCTGGAAAGCCTCCAGCTTCTCACTTTTGATGATCTTTGGCAGACTGCCTCTCCCAGGAATTTTTCAGTCATACTGGATTATCAAGCTCATCCATGTTATTTTGCCAAGTTCCCTTTCTTTGCTCATGTCTATGCTGTGGCATCTGCAGAGCTGCATCAGAAAAAAGTTTTCTGGACGTGAGGCTTTCTGATATCTGCTATATATAATCCTGGATTCGGGGAACACTTCTCTTCTTTTGGAAAGGGTCAGACAAAATAAGAACAGTCTCTCTGGCTCTGTGGAATCCAGAGGAGATGACCTTCTTTGTGCAGACTGTGTCTCTGAAAATGCAGACATGCAGAATGAGTAGAGTGGTTCCCATCTCCCTTGGCTGTTTAATCCCACTGGGAATTGGTTGTCTGTGCCAGAAGATGGATGTTCATTCACAAACACACAATATTTCAAGTAGTGCCCAACAATGCTCTCTGAGCATGACCGTTCCTGGTCTCCTGAACCTCATGCTTGCATTGGGCTGTTGGTTTGACCCCTGAAGCCATGTCTGAATGATGATTGTTCCTCAGCACAGAGCCTGGCCAAGCATGAACTCTGAGCACAGCCCAAAAGTTGTGCTGACCTGTTAGACTGATCTGCAGCCTTTAGTGCAGTTGATCCTCACATGCTGCTGAACTGGTCTGGGACCTTTTGGAAGGGTCTTTTGCCAGGATAGATCCTTTGGGAGCTTTGAGAGTACCTGCCTGCACTTAGAAAGTTGGCATCAAGTCTCACAAGCTCTTTCTGCCAGATCCATCATCTCTGCCAGCCCTCAGGGAACATATGACAAGACTCCAGGGTGATGGTGCCATCTATTTCTGCATGGCCTGTCTTCCCTTCAGTGTGGAACATCCCTTTGCCTGAGTGTTCCTGTGTTTGGAGATGCTCACAGTCGGGGTAATCAGCAGCATGTGTTGGTGTTCCAGATCAGATTTTGGCTGTTTAGGCATTGGCTAATACCCAACCACTGCCCTGTTTCCATCATCTGTGACAGTGGACACTCACCTCAGGACCAGGCATGGCCTGAGGGAGATCTTGCTATGGAAAGGGTGGCACTGGAAATGTCACAGCCAGGATGGCAGTGCCCACCTGTCATAGTTGAATCCCATCCAGCAGCTAAGTACCAGGCAGCTGCTTGCTCACTCCCACCCCATGGCAAGGAAGAGAATCGTGGGGAAAAAAGTAAATCTCGTGGGTTGAGATAAGAACAGCTTAATAATTGAAACAAGATAAAATATAATAATACTATTAATAATCCTAATGATAATATCAAGAATAATTGTAATGAAAAGAAGGGAGAGAGGAACTGCTTTTCATCAGGAACTGTAGTGATAGGACAAGGAGGAATGGGTTCAGACTGAAAGGGGAGAAATTTAGGTTAGATATATGGAAGAAATTCCTCACTGTGAGGGTTGTGCAGCACTAGAAGAGGATGCCCAGAGAGGCTGTGGATGCCTCATCCCTGGCAGTGTTCAAGGCCAGGCAGTGAGCAACCCAGTCTTGTGGGAAGTGTGCAGGACAGGAGGGTTGGAATGAGATAATCTTTAAGGTTCCTTCCAACCCAAACCTTTCCATGATTCTCTGAGTAAAACCCAAAAGAAACCAGTGCCACAATGCAGTTGCTCACCACACACTGACCAGTGCCCACCCAGTCCCTGAGCAGCAGTCGGTGTCTCCCAGCCAATCCCCCCTGTTCATACTCTGGCCATGAGGTTCTGTGCTGTGGAATTTCCCTTTGCCCAGTTCCCCCAGCTCCTTGTGCACCTGCTCACTGTCAGAGCACAGGAAACTGAACAGTCCTTGATTTAGAGCAGGCACTGCCTGGCACCAAATAAACCATTGGTGTGCCATCAACATTAGTCTTGTACTAAATCCAAAACACAGCACTGCACCAGCTCTTGGAATAAAAATAACTTAATCCCAGGACACCACCTCACACCACTGACCATTGGAGCAAAGCAGAGCCACACAGGAGTTTGCTGCAGTGCCCTGCTGTCTCCGTGGGCTCTGCTGCTGCCAAGGGACCCAGTGCCTCCATCTCCCAGGGGAGAATGCAATGTGAGTTGGTTCTGGAGGAGGCTTCATGGCTCTGCTGAGCTCACTTGTTGAAAATCAGATTGATGTGAATCCAGGCTCCTCACAGCCCAGTAAAAGCCCTTTTTCCTACAGAGTCCTCTCTCCCTGTGTCAGGAACTGCATATCCTGGCATGAGCCCCGTTGTGTCTTGTTGTTCATCTCCACTTCCAGCAGGTTTGTTCTAATGAGCTGAAAGAGCAAAGCTGAAACAGATTCTGAACTGAAGTCAGAGACTAATAAAGTAGGGTGTGATATTAATTTCAGCAGCAGCCTTGGCAAGAGCCAAACATGGTAATTCCAACATCTAATTGGCTTTTAAAAATAAATTAGTCTGGTTTTCATCTGCATATTTCCCATGCAGGATGTGTGCTGTTTGGCTGTGCCCTATTGTTAGATGGTCCCAACTGCTGTTGAGCAGTAAAATTACCCAGACCTTTTGACTTTGCAGTCTGCACTGTTAGGGGTGGAGACATTCTGCTGTAGCCTTTTCTTCCCTGAGTCAGTAGAAGCTGATTTCTGTGGTTTATCATGTGGATTTGAGGGAGCAGGATGTGGGATTCTGGCTACTGGCTTCCATTTATGGGCTTTTAGAAATTACTGGAGCTGTATCTGTTTCTGCTGGCAGAATCAGGTTCTCTTAAGTATGTGCAAAAGCATTTTTAAAATGGGAATTTGATTTCCTGCTGTCTGGTGAAACCAAGCAGGTTACAAAAACAAGGAAGAATAATAGTGGCTGCCTTCCACTAAATGTGTGGAAGACTTTGGAAACCTGTCTATTTCTTCATCTGTGTACAATGCTGACAGTGAAATTGCTCATAAGAGAGCATCATAAATTAAAGTGCAGAGCCTGACACACAGGAAGAGAATTTGGGTTCCTTCTGGCCGTTCTGCCTTGAATTGACAGCAGAGGAGGAGGGGTGATCTCCTGTCTGGCACTGAGCAGAGGTGTGCAGTCCCTACCTTGCTTCCACTACAATAATTAGTTTCCCTTGGAAGATATGTGTATTGGAGATGACCTTGTAACTGAGAGTATTGGCTGCAGTTTGGGAATATTTTAATTGATTAAGATTATTTTTGGACTAGTGATCTTATTAGAAAGGCAGTTGGTTGAGAGGCCCCTTGAGTTCCTATTATCCTTGTAGATAGATGAGCGTTAAAAGGTTGGGTCAGGAGGAGCAGGCCCTGTTGTCTTCTCTGAATTTTCTTGGCCCCTTCTGTTTCTACCATCCCCGCCTGCATTTATGCAGAGCACTCTGGGGCCTGTGGGGCTCTCTCCCAGCAGAGGTACAAACAGCCATAAATCCTAATTAAAAGGTATGTTTTATTTTCTGAGTTTAAAACTAAAAAAGATTTGAGAATTCTTGGAATTGAGATGTGTGTATATATTTTGGCCCATCAGGATTAATTGGATTTGCTTCAGCGGTTCACTGTAGCGTGAACGCTGCTGAGCAATTTAAACATCCTTCTCGAATGTATGAGGTTCCTACAACAACGTGTCCTGCAATAATTTTGCTCCTGCCACTGATGTAAATGTTGAGATTGTTCAGGAGCAGCACAGGGAAGCGAGGCACGTACTTGGCTGTGCTGTGGGTGCGGGCAGTGTGTCCTGTGCTCTGCTCCCCTCAGGAGCCCTGGAGGTGCTGGAGCCCCACGTTGTGCCCTGGTGTGAGTTGTGAGTGTGTCTCTGTGCACAGAGCAGGCACTCCCAGCCATGCAAAGTTTGGTGTGCTCATAAATCACATCCGTGCCCTGCAAGAGAGCTGCAGATGAGAGTGTCAGGGTTGACCTTCCAGCAAGTGCAGGAGTGATGAGGGGAAGATTGATGCCTAGAGAGAAGAGCTGGGGATTTACAGAGCCTGTTAGGATTAAATTGCCCCTGCTTTAAGCTGGGCTGGGTTTGGCATTGTTAGGCAGGGTTTTGGGGGAGGGCAGGAGAGCTATTGCTGAACCTCCTCCAGTGTATAATACTAGTGCAGTCCTGGTGTTATCCCACGGGCTGTTCCCCATCCCCTGAGGTGGGAGCAGCCCACGAGGTCAGCATGGAGCTGTTGCTGCAGACCAAGGCAGGGCAGTTTGGGGTGGGACATCCCATGGTTTATGGAAAGCTGTGGAGAGGGGCACTATGCCAGGAAGAGAGAGGATTTCACCTCCTGAGCAGGAGCTTGGGATCCATCTCCTAGGAAGAGAGACTCTGTATGTGAAGCAACCTTTTGGAGACACAGTGGCAGATCTTGGAAAGGGGGTGCCTAAACCAGTCTGTGTGGGGAAGAGAAGAAATCACTCACAGAATAAAACCCTTAGGCACAAGCATGAGTGTGTGTGGGCTTGCCAAGCATGATTGCTGCTGTGTTGTGAGGTGATTCTTAAGTCAGTGGAAGTGAGGAATGGTGTAGGTATTAGGGCATGCAAAAGCTGTAATGTATTAAGGTTTCAGGAAACCACCTAATAGTATGTCTTGCAAAATCTTAGTTAGATAAATAATTTAATTTGGTCTAGATAGCAGCATTCCTGGATTGAAATGCTGCTAAAAGACTGTCAGCAAGAGCTGCTGATGAACAAAGGAGAGGCTCATCTGGGGGAGATGTAAAGCTGAGGCCAAGAGGATCAATATTAGGTCTGTGTGTCTTTTAACATCCTCATTAATGATCTGTAAGAGGGAGCAAGTGGTGTATATAGATTAATAAAATCTACAGATAACACTAAAGCCAGAGATGTCTTCAACAAAACTCAGCACACAGATGCAGTCTGAAAGACTTCACAGGTTCAGAAACATGGGCAAAGGACAAAAGAAATGGATGACACTCAAAAATAATCACTACATCTGTTTGTGTTAAAGTAGCCCAAGCCATGTGCCCCTCCCTGAACCCTTCTCTTGGCACAGGAGGTGGAGTGAGGCACAAGCATGTGGCCCATGTGTCTCCTGGGCAGCAAAACTCAATGTAGCTGCAGAGGAAGCAGTGCAGAGCCCATCCTGGCCAAGCATGGGTCTCTGCCTGAAACATTGGATTTGATTCTAATCCTACCTGATTTAGAGACACAAATTGGAAGGGGTCCAGTGCCAGCCTTGGGTAATGTGTGTGCCCTTGCCTAAGCCATTAGGACAGCAACTTGCAGAAATGTGTGTCATTTAAGCCTGTGCCCATTTGTGCTGCAATCCTTGTGCTTAAAGCAGCACACATTTAAGTTGTTCGTGGGAGTATTGTTCCAGGGAGCCTCGAGACAACAAGTTTCTCAAGTATTCAAATTTCAAAAATGAAAAACTTTTGGCAATACTGCCCAAAGAAGATGTGGATGCCCCTCAAAGTGTTCAAGGCCAGGTTGGATTGGGCTCTGAGCACCCTGATCTCGTGGAAGGTGCCCTTGCCCATGGCCGAATTGAAATTAGATAATCTTTAAAGTCTCTTCCAACTCAAACCATTCTTTGATTCTATAAATACAATGAGAGAATAGCATGAGGAAGAAATACAGCTGGCCCTCCTGCCCTCAGGCTGCATTGGTGTGGGTCTCCAAAAGTGGCCAGGGCTTCTGGTTTGGACCACCTAAGATTGTCTGGGCATAGTACTAGAGGCTGCATTGCAGGAAACAGCCCTGGCTTGCAGGTGTGTGATGCTCAGTTATAAAAAGGTTCTGTTTTTGTCTTTTGAGTGCTTACAAATATCAATGTTTTAGCAAGGCCAAACAAATTCTCTGTAAAATCATGGGTAGCAGGTGCAGTGCATGGTGGTGACTGGCATGAAGTCTATTGTCTCTCCTACTTCTCTGTTTATGTCAGTCTGTAACTCTTTTTGCTCGTTATGCTTATCACACAGCTTTTAATAGTTACAGAATGTGTTTGAATTACGTTTGAAATTCAAATTTCACTCAAATAGACGCTTGTTCTTGAACCAGTGTTTGTGTCTGAGTAGTTTGGGGGAGGGGGCTGGTAGTATTTCTTACATATTGCATGCACTCACCATGTTCTTTTCCATTGCAGCAGGAGTCAAAGGAAGAGAGTGGCTTGCAAAAGAAGAGAACAAAGCAGCTGGATCGAACAAAGTTTGCTGCTAAAAGAAAAATTGCACGTACGTCTCGACTGTGGGGCTGGGGAAGTTGTCTGGTGCTGAGCAGCTTCTGCTCTTTGTGTAAGAGATTATTTCCCTTGCAGAAAGGCTGTGACATGGCTGGGGATGCAGAAAAGACCCTTCACAGGGCTAAATTTTGCACTTCCAAAATCAGTGTGCGAGGGTGTTGGTACCTCACCGGGTTCAAAGCTGTCTGAGGCTGATGTGAAAGCGCCGTCAGTCACAAACTGCTTTCCTGTCCAGGCCCCTCTGCTCCTGTCTGTCCCTGAAACATCACCATGCTCTGACCCGACAGCTGCCGCTCAGGAAGGATCTGAGTCGCAGCTGACAGTTCTCTGAAATCATCAGCTCACAGTGTGGGGGCAGCCAGAGCACCAGCAGCGCTGGGCATCATAAGGAAGGGTGTTAAGGGATTTGGTTGATGTAATTTTGCTGTTACATAAAGTGTTGGTGCACCCTTGTCACAGTGCTGTGTGCAGTGCTGGCCTCTGCATAGCAAGGACACAGTGGTGCATCCAGAGAAGGGCAGCCCAAGTCATGGAGGGGTAGAAAAGCTGCCTGGTGAAGAGAGTCTGGGAAGATTGGGGCTGCTTTGTTAGGAGAGAATGGTAGGATCAAAGTTCCCATTGGGAAGGCAACGCCTCAGCTGAGCTCAGAGCTGTTGTTTACCAGCTCCTGGGGTGTATCAGTGGAAACAGCAAAAAATAGATGGGTTTAAAATGGGTGAAGGACACTCATGCTTCACACAGCATGGGGTGAACTCCTGGAAGTTTGTGTCACAGGAGGTTATGGAGAGGTCAGCATCAACAGCTTTAATAAGGGATTAAATGCATTCATGAACAATAAATCTGTGAACAGATGCTAAAGGCTGGGATGTTCCTGCTCATATTCTGATGTACAGGCAGAAGGGCCCACTGAGCATGGCCACCATACCTCTGCTCCCTGTACTGCCCCACATATTACAGCAGCCAGGCCCCAGAGGGTCCCCACTCATGATCCTGTGCTCTGTGAGGCAGTGGTCCATCCAGCACATAAAATTCAGGACTTTTTTAGAATGGGAAGGATGTTGCCTCCTGCAAAACCCAAAGCAATCACTGAACAAAATGGAGCACGCCAGTGCTCCGCAAGCAGCGGCAGTTGGGCTTGTCAGTCCTCACAGGGCTTGTGTGAATTAAATTGTTTTTAATAGAGGCCTAAGGCCATAGCACAGAACAGCCCAGCTCTTTGTAGGAGCTGCAACCCACTGTGCATGTCAGTGTTGAGCAAGTAAGATAGCAAAGTCAGAGATGGGAAAAGAGTTCTTTTTCTCATTCTTCTTTTTCTCCCAAAGGAAACAGAGCACCAAATTAAAGCTGAAACCCCCCCTTGGAGATGCCACTAAAATGTGACCAAGCATATGGTGCTAAGAGCAGGGATCTGCTGAAGTTGGATGTCCTCGTTGCATCATTGAGCATGTAGGGTTTCAGGAGCTGGTGCTGTGCAAAAGGTGTTCAGTGTGCTCCAGAAAATCCACAGGAGACAGGGCCGGCTCTCCAGACGTTGTGTAAAAAAAGGAGTTTTGCTGTGTTTCTAGATGTTGAAATTATTAATAATAGTTTTTCTTTTCCTGGGGCACAAGCTGTCTTTTTTTGTTGCTTAGTGTGCTTGTCTGAGTTTTGGGGTGCTTGGCACCACACAGTCGGCGAGCAGGGGCTTATTTAAGCACGTGTGATGGTGGGGCTGTTCTCATTTGTGGGAAGCTATAATTAGACTTTTGGTGTTTGCTTTTAGGCAAATTAAGACTTGAAGTAGTAATTATTTTTCCCAGTGTCTTTAAATAAATTCTTTGAATTGCGAGGCAAATTGGTCTTTTGTAAAGATTGGGTGCTTCTGGGTAGAGCAAGTTCTTTCTCCTCAAAACTGGAAAATTTCAGATATTGGCAGGCACTCGTTATAAAGCGTATCCTCCCTTTTTTGCTTTGTTGTGGTTTTATTCATTTTAACCTAGAGCCATAACTAAAATATATCTGTGACGTTTCATCCTGACAGGATAAATGGAAATACAAAACCTAAAGAAGTCTCTCTCTATTTCCAGAGGAAGTCAGTGCTTTAAAGCACATTTGAATGTTTTTACTGTAATTGCGCTTTGGATATGTAAAAATACTGAGATCCCGCATTTCTGTTATTTTTGAGTAAATCTCTTATTAGTAAGTGTTATAACTACAACTAGTGGGGTTTTGCATCTAATTCACTTTGCAAATGTCAAAATGGAACATAAATCGCTTTGCAAATTGCCGTATTAGCATTTAAAAAGGCTCTGAAACGGTTTAATTTGTTTAGGGCTGCAGTATCTTAAAAACAGTTTCTCTCTGACCCCTCCTTGCCATCTGCGGGTCTCCTGGATGCCCCGGTCCCCAGAGGGGCGCTGGGATTTCCTGCCGCGCTGGGATGGACCTGTGACACGAGAGGATTTTGGAGTGTGAGATTCCCAGTGCCGGTGCTTCCCCCGGGATGGGCTCCTGCAAGGCAGGCGAGTGATGAGTGTGAGCTGAGCATCGCTCCAGATGGAGAGGGCTCGTTTCTCCTGGGATCTGTGGAGCCCCCACCACACGCTCTGAGCTCTCTCCCCAGCTCTGTTTGCACACAGTGGTCGGGGGCTAACGCAGCACTCTGGGTTTCTAATCATCATAAATTATGACGGCTGCAATCAGCATCAAGTTTAATAAAACACACGGTGCTGAGAAGTGATCAGTCCTGGAGCATGAAATACTGTCAGCTTCACTTAAAGCAGGTCAGGTCTGCTGGAAGGCACGAGCAGAGCTGCTCTTTGCTCTCCCCACAGTAATGCCAGGTGGATTTTAAACTCGAGTTTTCCCCATCTCCAGAGCACCTACTCAACTGGAACGTGCACTAAGCGCATCTTGTTTGTCACTGGTTTCTTTGCCAGAGGCAGCATTTGTCTGGCACATTCCCTGTCCCCAGAGGGGAAATTGCTGTGCCAGGGAGGGAGAAGAAAACAAAATGTACAGCAGTAACTCGCCAAAAAATGTTTCTTTTTATTAAGCTTCATGGATGTTGATAGCCTGAACTGGCAAATGTTCAGGCCCCTGTTGAAGCACGTGGAAAGTCGTGTGTTGCAGGGTGCTGATCATGTGCACGAGTTTTCCTGCACATGTCTGAGTTTACAGGTTCTAGCCTGGTTGCTGCCATGGTTTAGGTAGGAAAACAAATCAGCACACACTTTCTGAATGCTCAGAAGGTGTTTGGTGTTATGGGAATAAAAAAGACTGTAGGTAGCACTAAGGGCTATGGTCTGGATGACACGGTGGTGATTGGTCAAAGGTTGGACTCAATCTCAGTGGTGTTTTCCAACCTAATTGACTCTGTGATATGCTGTTTAATGCTGCTGTTCTTGGGGCTGGGAGCTTTCTCCATACGCTGGACTGTGCTTTCCATTAAAGAATGGTTGTTTTTTTTTTTTTTTTTGCCCTGGTCCCTCCTGGCTGTAACATCATTGAGTGACTTTGTCCAAGGACAAAAGATCCCCACGAGCCCTGAAAGCGCTGCAGTCTGCTTTCCCTTCAACCCCTTTCCTAATTTTCAAATAAATTACCCCCCCCACCCCACCCCAAACCAACAACCTGAAGCTATGTGCTGTTGTAGTAGGACACATAAAGGAATCTGAAGGTAATCAGTCCAAAAACGCTTCAGACCCTGCTTGGGTGGGGGAGCAGGAGGCTGCCACCATCCAGGAGCTGGGGGAAGGGCAGAGCTGTGCTCTGTGGATGCTCCTGCTTGCAGCAGTGCTGTCATGGACAGGCTGCAGCACGGCCAGAGCGCGGCTGCACTGCTGTGTTGGGGAGAGCATGGGATGGAAAATGGGAGCCTGCAACTTGTGAATGCAGCTTTATCCAGGGAAATGCCTGTCTCTGGAGCTGGCTGCAGTGAGGGCATGTTGTGTGCCTGGGCAGCCTCCCTGTTCAAATGGCATGTCTTAAAGATGTTGTAGCCGTCGGAGAGCGCGAGCCTTTGGTTCATGCATGAGATGGCGCGTGCAGGATTCTGCCTGGAGGAGGGAGCGGGTTCTGAAGGAAATCTGTCAATTTGTTTCAAGTGAGAAGATGTATTTTTTCAGCTCCTGAGAGTGCTGTTGAGTTGTTTTTCAAGCTGCACTCCATTCTGCAGGCATTGTATATTTTAAACAGAGTGAAAGTGTTGGATTGAATCTCAGTAAATAAGTGTTTTCCAAAGTAACTAACTGCTTTGTTTCTACATAGCCAGTCTAGACTTTTGGTTTGATTGGAGTGAGGAATATTTCAGGAATAAATTTTCTGCTGAAATAGCAGTTACAACTGTAGGAAACCTGTTTCCCATGCATGACTGACTTAGTGATGCAGTAGAGTGGTGATGTGAGCAGAAGGGGGTTGTATGCATGTGAAATATCCTCTATAATACCATCAAGCAAGTAACATTATCCTCCATAGAGCTTTCCACCTGAGGCTCGGGTGAAAAACATGTAGCTCTTTTTCTCTTGATAGGTCTCCTGTGGTATTGCAGGTATCTGTGTCAGAAGACAATGAGGTGTGCTGCTCAGTTAGTAAAAAAGTATCTTAAAGATGTGTTGTTTATCCTGCTTTGCTGCTGAGCCTAGCCAATACAAAAATGAGCACACTTCAGAAATCTGTCCTTTTCCTCTCTCCTTGAACATGCATTCTGCAGCTGCAGTGTGTGTTGTTTGATGGCAAATAAAATGTCATGTTGCAGTTAATATACTCGGGGAATGGGAGCTTAGATTGCTGTAGAAACCTGAGGTGAAGTTCCTGACCTGAGTTACCTTTCTCATTTAGTGTTGCCTGCTCCAGTTTTGTTGACACCTTTCCAGGACAGCTGAGGTTTAGATGATTTTCTCTGCATTCCTCCTGGGAAGGTGGGGCTCTCACCCATTTCTCCCTACATGCTGGATGTTCACTGAGTGTTTACATACACCTGCAGCTGTGACTTGACATTATCCTGTTTCTTCTGCTGTAGAGATGACTGAAGAGGAACAATTTGCACTGGCCCTGAAAATGAGTGAGCAAGAGGCTAGACAAGTGAACTGTCAGGAAGAGGAAGAGGAGGAGCTCTTGAGGAAGGCCATTGCTGAGAGCCTTAGTGTAAGTGCACTTCTGTGAAGAGGCTCACTAGGGTTCTTAGCAACATTGCTGTCTCTGCTTGCTTTACCATGCTGCAAAAGAAAGTTTTACTGGGGGACATAGATATTCCCAGCACAAACTGGAATGACGGCAGCTGCAGAGTTGCTTTATACTGTTCCTCGTGAGAGGAACATGAAGTCTAACCCCAGCTGTCCCTGTTTTGGGGTACTGAGTTCTGATTTGGGATAGGGGGATCTGCAGTCCAGTGTGCTGGGGTAGCCCTTGGTTGTGCTGTGCTGATAGGGAACACATCTGTAGGAGAGTGAACCTTTTGTTTTTCAGAGCTGTCAGCCCTCAGACTCATCGACTGCATCTCCTCATCTGTCAGTGGAAGCACTGGATTCACAGGGCCCAAGCCAGCCTGCTGAGAGAGAAGGCTCTGAGCTCCTGGGAGACCTGGCATTCTGCCCTGACACCCCTCCCTCTGACTGCAGCTCCCACTCACAGAGCTCCAGAGCTGATGGGAATGGACAGATGGATGTCGCCCGGAGCCCCTTGGTAGTGTTGAGGAGGTTGAGCCAGGAAATCGTTGAAAGCTCACTAGTATCCAGCATAATCGTGTCTCCGGGGAAGGGCCAGCCTGTGACAAGGTCAAGTGAAAAGTCTTCCTCACCAGCAGAAAGTGATTCCAGTAACATGTTACCCAGCACTCTGGGAGGGGACTTCATGTCTTTGAGTCCCACCTTTGGCAAGGTGTCTTCAGGAGGCTCCTGGCGACTCACACCTCGGAGACTGTTCAGCAGCCCCTCCAGCTCTTCTGAAGCAGCAGGCCATGAACCAAAAGAGCAGCTCCTGCCATGCACTGGCCATTCTGCAGGAGAAGCTGGTGCTGGGAGCTCAGCCACTCCACTCTGGAAGAGTAGGACCACAGAACAGTGTGACAGCCCCAGGAGGAGTGTTGGAGGAGCAGGTACCAAACACAGCTCACAGCCTGGGCACACTGCCAAGGTCTGTGTTTCCACAGAGCAAGCAGAGCAGAGTGAGGGGTCTGGCAGTACCCCAGATCTTTCCATGCTGACTGTGGAGGAAAAGCACAAACAGGAGGAGGCAAGAAACACAGTGCACTATTACTGGGGCATCCCCTTCTGCCCCAAAGGGGTGGACCCCAACCAGTACACCAAAGTCATCTTGTGTCAGCTGGAGGTTTACCAGAAGAGCCTGAAGCAGGCTCAGAGGCAGCTGTTGCATAAGAAGGAGTTTGGTAACCCGGTTGTGCCCAGTCCTTCCTTAAGCCAAAACGAGCTTGGGAAAGGAGAAGAGATAGGCAGGGAGAATGGGGTTGCTGATGGTACAGAAGATGGAGACACAGAAGGACAAGAGTCTGAAAACATCACCTGGCTCCACCCTTCAAAGAGGAGGGAGGCAGAGATTCCAGGGCACAGCATGGAAGAAGAGAAGAACTCCACTTCTGATGATGAACCGACCACCAGCTACTGCCAGGTAAGAGCTTTGTCACTGAGCAGAGGTTGAGCAGCCATGCCCTTCTGTCCTTTTTATGGTTCAGTCCCTTCTGCAAAGCAGGCACTGCTATTTAATGCCCCTCTTAAATTTAGGGACTTCCTTCCCCAGCCACACAGGTTGTGTGGAAAGGAGAGAAGTGTACAGGCTGACACCCAGTTCTCACAAGACAGGGGCCTTTGAGCAGCGTGGCAGTCATCATTAATGCTGCAGAAAGCAACACATCCAGCTGATCCTTCTTTGAAAGGTGCAGCCTGGCAGTGTGCCAAGGCAGAGGACACAGAGGTGATGCTGACCACCACCAGCTCTGGTTTATAAACCTGTGGCTGTGTGGGGAGCTTTTGGTTTCCCTTTGCAGACAGATGTGGGTTTGTCCTTGCAGCACAGCCTTTCTTGTTTGCTCCTCCATGCTTATCTGCATCCATAAGTGCTTCACTTTGGAAGTGCTCTTCTCCCTCGTGGCTGGGAGAGGCTCTGTGTGGTCACAGGCATCTTCTGCCTGCCCTGGTGATCTGTCAGCACGGTGGTGCTCCCTGTCCTTGTGCTGGTGTTGGGCACCAGGCTCGGGTGTGTTAGACACTAGGTGTCAGCCTCTGTCTCTGTCAGGGCTCTCCTGCTGGAGCGGAAGGCAGCTTTCTGTCACTGCTAAGTTTAAACAGATTGCTAGTCAGATGAAGTATTTATTACTGCTGTATTTTAGGTTTGTGTCAGCCTTTTCCAACCCTCATTTTTCATAATGACTTCACTCCCGGATCATTGTATAACTTTATCTTCTCTATGACTGAAGCCTTGGCTCTGTTGTTCCTGTTTTCAAGTGTATTTGATCATTTACCCTGGTGTTAGAAAGATACTTAACTTGTTTTGTGATATTTATATTCTGTCTTGTAATATTGAACACTTAGGAAAAACGTCATGTCTGCATTTTCTGGTTGCAGAAAAAGAGCAGAGCAGCCTGTGCTGAGATGTGACTTTTCATGACAGTGCTTTGGCTCGGGTTTAGCAGATGGAGATTTAAACAAGCCTTAGAGGTGATCTGCAGAGGAAAGGAACTGACTTGTGCCCTTTTTCATTTCCTCAGGATAGATACAAAAGACCTGAGAGGTTCTTAAAGCAAACTGCACTTTTTTTCTGTAGCTTTTCCTCTGGAAATGAAGGTGTCATTATGCTGGAAGATTGGGGTGACTAGAGGTCTTTGGATGTGTACTCTAAAGCCTTGGGAAGCTACAGCAGCTGGGAAGGGCATGAACTTTTAATCAGTACTGAAAATTGTGTGGTATTTTTTAAAATATTATCTGTTTAATGCTAATACCTAATTAATTCTTGGGGAGAAAAGAGGTTTTAGTGGTGCTGAGTGGTAACTTGTAACCTACTCCTCTTGACCATGGGAGCTGTCTCAGAGCCACAGCCCAGAGATGTAGCCTTTCTGATATTTTCAAGGTGCAAAAATAAAGGAGGGGGAGCAGATTTTACAATTTCAACCATAGCCTAAAATTTGCCAGTCTTTTATTTACACGAGAGAAAATATTTTCTAAATGCCTTTTCATCTGCTTTATCACACCCAGCATGAGAGGCAGCTCCTTTCTCTCGCCTCTCTGTGCAGTCGCACACTGAGGCCAGAGCAGGTGATTTACTTGCAAAATCAATATGTTTGATGTTTGCTTGTGCCTTGTCTCCATTTTTTTTTCCCTCTATCAAATACAATTCCACTGGCAGTGACAAAGGAGGGGCTCAGAGCTGTCATGTCTCCACCTTGCTGCGTCTCTTGGAGACCCTTTGCTGCCTGTGCTGCCCTGGGGCTCCCCCAGTGCCACCAGGGCTGCTCTGCTGGTGGGGCTGGTGGGAGATACTGGGCTGTGCTGAGTGTAGAAACCATCCTTGAGGACTCAAAACCGTCCTTGAAAAAGGACATGGCCTCATGCCATGTGTGAAATGAAGGTGCAAATGATGTGCTTGAGGAGGCTGCCTCTACTCCTGCCCTGAAACCTTCACCTGCAATGGGCACAGACCTTCCACCCTGGCAGCAGTCAACTCCTGCCACTGCCTCCCACAGCCAGGGGTTGTTTGCACAGAGCAAATCCTGGTTGTCAGGAGATCTCACAGCCTGTGAACCTGCACTAACAAACTTCAGTGCTAATAGAATCAATTTTTTTTCAGAGCCTTTCATATAAGGTTAGGGAACTCTCGGTGTTTAAAAGATTCAGAGGGAAAAGATCCAATTCTGGAGATTTAGAGTCTGGTGACCTGAATTAGTGCCATATTTTATAACAGATGTACAAGGAAAAACAGAAACATGGATGAGTGTTCATGACCAGGGCAGAGGTATTTTTAAGAAATGCACAATATGGGACAAAGACAAATAAAAATAAAAGAGGAGGTGTGGTATTTTATGTTAATGATGAGCTAGGCTGTAAAGAAGTAAAGAAAGTGTAGATAAAATGGGATATTTGGGGGTTGGAGTCATGTTAGGGAAATTTGACAGGAGAGGCCTTGATTTGGAACTTGCTAGGGAAGCATCTCCAGGGGTGGAGCTGATCGAAGTTGAAACCTTTGGTGGAAATCAAGCTCACAGCATTTGATAGACTCAAGGAAGGGGGAGGAAAACTCCTTGGGTTTCTTTGAGACCTAGCATGAGAAATTGTAGGCCTGACTGCAAGGACTGCTAATAAACCGTTGTAATTCCACCTGATTAGAGGATGGCAAGTGTAGCGTGTACACTGCAGAAGAAGAAAGGGATCTGGGTAATGGCTGGCATGTTAGCCTGACCTCAGCAGTGCATGAGGCTTTTGAACAAATTTTAAAGGAAAGAATAAGTGGAGTCGTAGAGCTAAATGAAAAACTGGATAAAATGCACACAGATTTTCCAGCTGTAGATTGTGCAGGTTAATCTATTCCCCTCCTTAGATGGGACAGCTGATTTCCCAGGCAAGAAAAATGCAACAGATTTTATCTCTAGGAAATTTCAGAAAAGTGCTTCTCATGGTCAGGCATCAGCTGTACCAGTTGATCAGGTCATTCTGGCTTAGGAAAATAAATTTTGAAGTGGAGTAGGTGAGGGCTGCTAGGGTACCTGGGGGAATGTAGGGGACACTAAAAACTTTGGGTTGTTTCAAGCTCAGCACAGGTAGAGGTGGAGAAAAGCTATGATTGCTGCTTACAAACACATTGAGGTGGATGCTGAGAACAGGCAGAGAGCATGGAAGATGATGGGCAATGTTGGGAGGAGTGGATGGGCATGGGCTGTCCAGGAACATGTCTAGGCAGCAAGGTAACAAAAAGTACTGCCAGGCTTTATTGCAGGGAGCACCTTGCCAAAAGCAGGGATGGAGAGAAAAAGCTGACTCGTTCGGATGGATACTGAGCCATTTTCAGATAAAAATATGGAGCAGACTGGCTGCAGTGTCATGGACAGAGCCCAATGACCCAGCAGACCCCAGTCAGCTGTGCACATTGTTTTATGTAACACCAGAATTTCCCTTTCCAGCCCTCCCAGGTACTGCCTGCAGAGGATGTGCCTGAAGATGGGGAACCCATGCAAATTGCGCAGAGGTGAGTAGGGTGATCAGAGTGTGGGGCTCACAGGTTCTCTCTTGTGATATGGGCTCTTCCACTCTCCCTGGAGTGTTTTGGGGTGCAGTCCTCCCACAGCCTGATGGAAAGGCTGGCTGCACTCCCTGCTGTTAAGTATCCCTGGAAATAGATGCCTTTGGAGCAGCAAGGGAGAGGAGGGGCACAGCTGAGGAGAAGGGATCATTTGCTGTTGTTACTTGATAAGATGTGCAAGGTGCCTTATTGTACAAGTTGAAGGAGTTGCTCCTTGCCCTCTGAAGCTCCGGTGACGTGGTGCAGTAAGGCCATGGGGAGCTGGAGGTGAGTTACAGCCGTGCCATCGCTTGTCTGTCGGGGAAGGCAGCATGGGGAAGGGTTTACTGGATTTCTGTGTGTATTTTTATGTTCTTGCCTTGCTGCTGAAGAGGAAAGCAGGGAGGAGGAAGCCAGACGGCACTGCCTATCAGCCAAAGATAGAGTGCAGTGCTCCAGAAAAGCCACTTCAGCAGATGACAGGTGTGGGGCAAGTCAACATGCTTTTCTTCAGATTTAAGCCTACTCCTCTTTTCCTTTTTTTCCCCCTCTCCTTCCTGTGGGATGCAATTCTGCATCAAAGGCTATGGAGAAGAAGGACAAATGGGAGAGGATTCAGGGAGCAAGTTACAAGAAAGGCCAGATAATGTTATGTTTTTAATTTGTTGGGTTTTATAATTTAAACCTGCTTTGGAACAAAACTGCCAGGTTTCCTCTGATCTAACAGCATTTGGCCTGAGCAGTTAATATCAATATGCAGACTATGAAAATCCCTCTTGCTTGCACCTTTCTAACAAGCTTAAAACCTGCCTTGGGGAGCAGGAGGAACCTGCAGCTGCTGCTCAGGCTGAGGCTGATGAGCCTGTGCCAGCTGAGGTCTGAGCTTGCGTGGAAGGCAGCGAGGTGTGTGCTCTGCAGCGCTGGCCTCCCGCCTGCTTGGGGCCTGAGAGCCCAGGGTGGGGAGGATAGGAAGGGACAGGAACGTCTTTTCTCTGGTGGAGCTGGTGGGGTTAGTCTGGGACACTCCCCAAGCTGCCCAGGAGCTCCTGGCTGCCTGCTTTGGGGTGGGATGCACCTGGATGTGTTGGCCCCTCCTCGAGCAGCTGGAACATCAGCAAGGCAAGAAATGGCTGCAGTCTTTGCAGTTTTGTGCACATTAAGTGTTGCCATCTGGCTCCTGGTAATTTGCCAGCGCAGGCCTCTCTTGGGTATGGCTCAGGCACCCCAACTGGCTGGCCTCAGCAGCTCTTAATAGGAAAACATGGCTCTGAGCTGTCTGGAGGGAGTGGAGCAGTTCAGGAAGTGCCAGTCCTGTGAAGAAATTGCTTTGCTTTCTGTGGGCTGCTCTCCCCGCTTGTTCCACGCTTTGTACAGAGCATGGAAGATTGGGGTTTTAATAAATGATTATAGGCTTTGTTACCAGGAGATAGTTGGTGTAGCAAGAAATGTGGTTTGACTTCAAATTGATTAGCCCATTTTATAAATGTCATAGCAAGTTGTTTTGTGTGAGTTCTTTTGAAGAGAGCCCTGATGTTAGACACAGAGTAAAACACGCTCAGCCTGGATTCATAACAAATGCTTTGAGATGCTTTATTTAGAGAGAAAAGCCACTTGTGATTTCCTATCAGAATTTTGTTATTTATCATAAATCAGCAGTGGCTGTTCTCTCTTCTCTAAGGCCTGTGGTTGAGCTTAATAAATCTTGTGTTTGTCAGTGTGGGGATTCATGTTTTTAAAGTGTGTTCTTGCATACTTGATCAGACTAATCAGAGAGCCACGCAAGGCGCAGAGTGTGTCAGCATGGGTGCCAGACTTACTCAGCAATGCCTGTCTGTGTCAGAAAGACACTGTGCAGTGAGGTGGGAGAAAAAAAAAAAGGATTGTGCAGTGAGGTGGGAGAAAAAAAATAAAAAAGGAGGAATCCGAAGGTCGAAATGAGAGGAGCAGTGCTGGGTGCTGCTCCGAGGAACCACCACACTAATGCTGTAAGGGCTTTGCAGCAGGAAAATGCCTTGTGTCACATCCATGCTGCTGCTGGCCGCACAGGGATAAGGGAGAAAATGAGCAGTGTGAGGAGGGAGAGGATAATGTGGGATAAAGCAGGTCTGTCTTTCCTCTGTGAGGATTTCCTTCCCCAGCCAGAAAGAGGCACAGTGCTGGTACCTGCACTTCTCCCACAGAGAGTCCCACAATTGTGAGCAGGTATTTTTACTCCCTTGAGGAGAGATAATGACCCTTTCTGCCTTTCTAGAAGAAAATAATGTTCCCTTTTGGGTTTTTGCTTACGATGGCATTTTAGACCCATATTTTGCTGCTATTCTGGTCATTTCTGGCTGTCAGATATTGACCACTTGGAAATTATGGCATCATCTGCTGTTCTGAACTGTGTGAGAATGGCAGGTGTGGCACTCACTCCTACTGGGTTGGAGACTCATGTTATATTTATGTTTTGAACAGCATCTCCACAATGACCCAACTTGGCAGTAAAAGGAACCCAGATACTGCCACAGAAAACTCAGCTGAAGAAGAGATCTCTGTTTGCCCAGGTAAGAGGCACTTGAGACTGTTATGAATTTTGTACCGCAAGTTACACGCTTAGGAAATTCAGAGAAAAGAGAATTTTCAAGTTATTTCAACAAAATGAGATTTCTTTCCCCTCTCCATTTTTCAAGGCTAAAATTATTCAGATAATTTAGTTTGAGCTCCTAGTTTTGGACCCATTTCCTCTAAGGCAGTTCTGTGACAGGGATTGCTGGAGACTTGCTCAAGAGACACCTGGATGTGCATTGGGCATGGAGGGATCACTCAAAACAAGGTGTCTCTGCAATGCAATCAAATTTTCAGATTTTTCAGTGTGAAGATAATGTGCAAAGCATGAGAGCTGAAATAATTTTTGTTTATATTAATTAAGCATGTTTGGGACTAAGGAGTTTTTCTTCCTTGGTCTCTCCTACCGTGTCTGAGATTTTCTGGTCCAGGGTTTTAAGGGAGAAAAATAATGAAGAGGCTGCTCCTGTTCACAAGCAGCTGTAGCAGGATAGATCATGGTGGTGCTTGGAGGCATATTTTGTTGCTAACAAAGATGTGGAGGTCTGAAGAAGGTGTGACTGCGAGACAGAGCATGGAATGGGAGCTGTGCTTGTCTTGATGTGAAAGCAGCTCTATTCTTGCTTTGTCTCCATCCCAGCAAGTGTCCCACACACATTCCCTGTGTCTAATCTCACTCCCCATGAAGCTGCAGAGCTGCAGTGCCTTTATCCTCACACTACCATGCTGTGACTTTAACCCCTCATCTGGCTGTGTTGTTGCACTTTGTCTGATAACATTTGTGACAGGTCTAAAGAATGTCTTGAAACTGTGAAAACTCTAAAAAAGCGTTAAGGACTAAGCTACATTAACAAGTGAAGAGATAGTTGGGGGCTGCAAACCTTTGCTCATGGAGCTGTTTTTCTGCAGAGACACAGCCAAGCCCACTGGAAGCTGTTGAGGAGAGAGAAGAGCTCTGTTCAGACAGCAGAGGTGCACCAATGCAGGTAAAAGAGCTTAAAATTGAAGAGTTCTGTTTCCAATCCTACCTTTTAGACCTTGGTTCAGCTGAGCTCTGCTGGCATTTCCCTTTGGGTAGCTGGAAGCTTGGACTTCTGCTGTTTGGATCCTCACAATCAGTTCCCTCTTTGCTTTTCTCTGCTGCTTCATATCTCCAGTCCCTTTTGGCTGGGGACTGCATGCAGCTGCTTCTGAAGCCTTTCAGTCCTATAGCTGGAGAGCTGCTATCAATTCCAGCCTGTTCTTTTATATCCCAGTGCTGCTGAGCTGGAGGATGCCATCAGCGTGGGCGGCAGTGCTGTGCTTGCCCATGCTCAGGGGCACAAGCTGTGATGCTCAGCAATGCACAGAGACCCCAGGAGCTCTGAGGGGAGTCCAAGTAAACCTCAGTCACTTGTGCTGTCACCTGCTTTTTCATGTTACAGTGCTCTGAACCCCAGTTTGCTCTCCACAGACTATATCCAAGAGGCTAAGAGGAGAGCTTCACCCAGAGGTCAGACTGGTGTAAAGATGTGCTTGAAGTGTTGAGGGCTGGTGGTAGTTTTCAGGCCAAGCAGAGTGTCCTGAGTCTGGAAATCTTGAGTTTTGTGCAGTAATAGTTAATAGCAAGTCAGTGGCAGGGCCATCCTCTTACCTCTTGCTGCAGATGTTGCTGTGTGCAGCCCCTTTCCCCATGTTGTCACACCTGCACAGCAATTGCTTTGCAGCTGTCACTGTACCAACATCTGACTTCAGTTCCTGCTTCTGATAAAACTCCCTTTGTCTATTAATTTAGAGAGCGATATCAAAGGGGTTGCCAAGTACTCCTCTGGTGCAGGGTACATGAATACAGAATCATACAGCTCTTGACAAGAGGATTCATTTGTGGAAAGCTCATTCTGGGAGTTTGCAGCTTGTACAGCACGTCTGCAGTTCCAATGTCTCATTCTCAGAGGCCTCTTAATAAACCATCTTCTGCTCTCGTGTGCCTTTCATTCTGCAGGTATCTCCAAGCACTGCTCAGTCAATTAGGGACTGCAGCAAGGAGAGAGGCAGTCCTGAGCTGGCCACCAAAGCACATTTGTGACCCATTTGGCTGTGGCCAGGACACTGCCCTGTCCCTTTGTGCATTGCAGAGGGTGCCCTGTGTCTCACACCTCGGCCTGGGTGGGGTGGGGAGCAGGTTCCTAGGGATTGTTTGACATCATTATGGCTGGCAGCAGGTCCCAGACCAGAGCCTGCAGCCTTTCAGGAAACAGCAGAAACAGCTACCATGGCATCAGTGGTTTGCAGGAGCCAAGCAGAGAGCACTGGGACTGACTTCTTCCTAGCAGATGCTGAGCCAGGACACAGGAGTCTTGTTGAGCTCAGCCTCTAGCATTGCTCTTGGCTGGCTCTTGGCTGCAAGTACTATGTCTTGTAGGCAATTTCCTCTGCTAAAAAGCAGAGGCAACTGTCTCTGGCTCTGACAGGGGTGATTGGTTCTGCAGTTGAGGTTTTCCAGACTGTTACAGCAAGGTTTTGTACAAGCAGTCTTTTGTTACAGAATGTTGCATTTCCATTTAAAATTAGTAATTTACCGCTGAATGTAGGCGGGCAGGGTGTGCAGAATTGGTGATCTCCTAAGATTGCTTTAAGAAAGGCAGCTAGAAGGAGCAGTGCCTGCTGCTTTTCCCATCATATTTTTATGTGTGTTGTCTGTGTAGCACAGGTTTGATCTGATCATTCATATTTGACACGTCTTGTGTTTTATGGCTCTTGAGTGTGATGCCCCACAGTGAGGACTTCACAAGATGTAATGACACTGAGATGTGAGAGAGGGGTACGAGTGTTAATGCTGTAAGTGATGTACTTCAGCAGCCTGTGTTTGGCTGGAGGAACTCTTGTGGCAACTCCTCTGCAGAAATTCAGGGCAGAGAGCCTCCCTGGGAATGAGGGATGTTCCTGGGGCTCGCCATTGTAGCCTTTCACTGGTATTGGGGAGAAATGCATTTTGAGAGTCAGAATCTCAGTTTGAATCCCAGAACTGCAATTTTTGTCTTACCTCCTGAGTCAACAAAGCACCCTCCTTCCCTTTAGGGCATAAAAATCAGGATCAGATCCTCATTTGGGAAAGGAAGTAATAAAGCGAGTAATACAGCAAAGCGCTCCAGTGGCACGGGGCATCTTGGCTGACCCCAATTACTGCTTCCCTGAAATGATACTGTTGGAGGGAAGCAGACAGCAGTTTTGCTGCGCACTGTCCACATGTCACTGCTTAGCTCTAAGGACAGAAACCTCTCCCATATTATTTTTCTATAGGTTTCTCTACGTGGTTAATATTTAAATAGCTTTTCTTAATCATCGTGGGGAAGGGAAGGTTTTTTCCTTAAATGTGGTAAAATCTTACAGCAAGCCTGACTAGGCAGAGATGCAGTTCTGAGTGAGATGGCTGCAGTCTGCTGCATTTGGGAATGTCAGTGGCATAGGGAGCAGGCTGGGTCTCTGTGGGTTGTAGTGGAGCACCTTTGCAGCTGTGTCACCAATGCAAAAAGAGAGTGTCCATAAGTGGTAGTGGCACCCTGAGAACGTACACGAGCTGTGACATTCTGCCCTGGCGAAAAGCCTCTGCTAGTAATTCTGTGTGACGCGGATTTTTAATGGTATTCCCTCTCTCCTTGATCGGTGTCCCCTCTCATGACTGCTCCAGTCACCTCCTCTGTAAAGGAGGAGCTTCAAGTGATCTCTCCAGGGTTCCTAACACCACAGCAGCCTCCTTTCATCCTGGGGGAAGCTGTGTTCCCAGACAATGCTGCCTGTGTAGCATGGATCATGTCCAGAAACTGATGAGCACAAGTCAGGTGTTGAACTCTTGCTTTGCCCCATGAATTTTCCATCAGTTTCGCTTCTGAGATTTCCTGATTAATGGAAGCTTTGCCGTTTTTCCACTTTAGTGCAGGTGATGTTTGCCTTAAATGGTGTGCATGGCTGTGCAGGGAGTTTCACCATGATTCAGAAGGACATGTTGCCTTTGCAAGAAAAATTAGTTATTAGTGCAGTGTAGTTCATTTAGCCAGTGGTGTTATTTCTGAGCACTAGGTGATGAAGGAAGAGTAAAAGTTATCAAGAAAATCTGAGTCTGTGTGAAGGTGAGCGGCTACCAGACAGCATGGAGCTCTGCAGCTAAGCAAAGTAAAATAAACTCCTCTGTCTGGCTAATTTTTCTTCTTCTTCCTTAGGTTGGTGGGGATGAAGACGCTGGCAGGGCTATGTCTGAGTGCAGTCCTGCAGCTGGTGGCCCTGTGTCGTGCCCTCTGTGTGACCACAGCTTCCCAGCTGAGGAGATCGAGGTGCACGCCATGTACTGCGACGGCGCGGCGCGACCGCAGCCTGCCCAGGACGCTCCAGGTCTGCCACGTGCTGCTTCCACGGCTTTGCTCCTCATGCTCACCCCCTTCCCTGTTGGTACTTGGCAGGCAGGTGCTGCAGGCTTGTCTCTCTCAGGATATTTGGAGTGTTGGGAGGTTTGTTCACTCTGCCTTGTTCCATCTCCACGCTACCCAGGAGCGTTGTTGGAGGCTCTGGTATTTCCAGCATCTCCTGCACAGAGATGGCATTTCCGATTGACTTCACACAATAATTCACCACATTATCAGCTCCTGAATATTATTACCCCTGGATCTAGTCCTGGATGCTTCAAGCAGTACTTGTAAGATTTGTCTATTGTGTGCTTTGTTGAGGACCTGCAGAGAATGTGGCAGTGGTAGAAAATGGAAGGCTTGAGCCATGTAGGCAGTCGTCCTTCAGGGCTGTTGAGAGGGGAAAATGTTCTGTACTACTGCAAGAATGGCCTGTGCTCTGCATGGAGTCTGACATTTGTTTGTGCAAAAAGGGCCTGTTTGGGTGGCAGAGACTGCAGAAAAGTTTCCCTCTTGTTTCACTAAAATTGCAAAATGATAACTATCAGTCTAGAGGTGTGGATTTTTCTCCTTCATGTGAAGAATGAGGCATAGAAGCACTGTCAGAATGCCCATAGTAATCCTCTTTTTATTCTTTTTCATATCAGTTTTCCATAGCCAACCTTTGTAGAGCTTAAGTGAACAAATACACTGGTTGGTTATCAACATATTCAGTAAGTTATGTTTTAGCTGCTGCTTGAAATGTAAAATCTGTGTTAGCACAATGTCAGGTAATATCAAAGTAGTAGCTTGTAATAAGATTAACTTTTCAGGCTGTGAATATATAATTTTCAGTTACATACTGGCTTGTTAAATGCAGCCTAAATCTATGATGTTTGAGCAAATCATAGCTAGTACAAGAACTGTAACTTCTGCATTCCTCTAGCAGGAGGAAGTTTCACCATGTAATCTTAATGCAGAGTTGATGTAGTTTAAAAATAAAAGGTTCCTGCTATACTAAATCTTTGGGAATGTGACATGGGTCCTGTCAAGATAACTGGAGCCAGAGTAAAGGCTGATGCTTGCTGGTGCTTAATTTTGGTGGAAGGTTGTCTCTGCAGGCACAGCCCAGCTACTGATGCAAAGCATTTGGCTCAGGCAAATCACAAATTATCACAGTTCCTCTCCCATCCTCGAGACTGATAAAGGTCTTATTTGTGTTAAAAAATGGAGCAGAATTTCTAGTGTGCCTTTTAGCAGGAATGTTTTTGGCCTTGTGGTATTCTGGTCCCTGGTGTGGCTGGACTGAGAGTGTATCCATTGATCCTGGGGAATCCCGACTGTGATCAGGAAAAGGCTTTGAAGTCTTTGGCAGTGCAAGGGAATTTGTTCTTTTCTTTGGCATTGGCTTTCAGCAGGACAGAGTTTAAGGCTGGCCTCTCCATTCTGCTTCCAGGCTGGTCTCCTTGGGGATGTTTGTAAGGGTTATTATTTTGGAATTGCTACTCTGCTGTTCTGGCTTGTTCAGAACAATCCTCCTGTAAGGAAACCAGCCTGGAATAAAAGGAATTTTGCTCTGTAATAATGGCTGTAAGCAGAGCAATGGGCCTGGGACAAAAATCACAGTAATTTGAGTTTTCTATTGCCAGTTATTCTAGTATTTTCCCTGTAGAGACCAGGCTCTATTAGCCATAACAGTCTAAGCCACCTGTGTTGTTTGCACCCAGGCTCTTTGCAGTACCATGGGCTTCCCAGGCTTGGGCAGAATCCTGCCTGCCTGTGGGGCTCTGGCTCGTGGGGCACTTCAGGCCAGTTTCCAACAGCTGTTGGAAGGCAAATGCACCCAGAGGGGCTCTCAGCTGCTGGGCTAGTCTGTGGGATTTGGGTTGAATAGGCAGAGATGATGTTCAGCTCTGAGCAGAGGCCAGACAGTAGCCTGGCACAGCTGTGCAGGTACAAAAGGACTCTGTTTCCAGGGCTGTTGCCTTGGCATCCACCACTAGCACAACATCCACAGGTAAAGCTAATGCATGGGGAGAAAAAAGATGTGAGAGAATTGTCTTCTGAATCAAATGCCAGCTCCTGTGTGGGTCCAGAAGCTGTTCTCTAGTGCTGCAGCCCTGTGTGCTCTTGGCTGGCTGCTGGCTTCCTCGGGAGCACAGCAGCAGCCTTGTGTGAGAGGAAGTCAGAGTTCTGCCCTCTAAGCCATGCCCTGATCTGTTAAGAAAAAAATAGCTTCAGTTTTCCTTTGGTGCACTGGATCAGGGGTTCTTAGTCTGTCTTCAGATTTATTAATTAGCCTTTCTCCTGATGTCTCTGGAATTGCAGCCCTACAAACTATAGCTGTCAGTGGTTTTCATTTTAATACTACAAAAGGATGGGGTCTTGCTGGTTTTACTTCTCTTCTTCCTTCTTATAATCATGCACCAAAGTCTCTCAGTCTTAGGTCTCAGGAGCCCAGTCAGTCTGGCTGATATCTAAGGGCAAGTTTTCAAATGAGCAGCTGGGCAAGATGAGCTACAGTTGCTTCCCCTACGTACATGGTCAACCTGGCTGGATGCCCAGACCGCCACGTACCTGGGCAGCATGAAAATCTTATCATGAATTTCCACTTTCCTGTGATCTGAGTAAATAAAAAGAAGAGCCTGATGTTGTGTTAGCCACTGTACCAGGCTGGGGAGGGCTGAGGCCCTGGGTTTCCAGCTCAGTGACTGGTGTTAATTCCAAGTGAATGAGTGGAGCTGTGGAATTTCTGTGCCAGCTCCCTCTTTCTTCATGCACTCAACTGAAGGGGCTCACTTGTGTGAGAGGGCTCTGCTGGAGTCACCACATCCATCTCCCACTGCTGCTGCCAGTGCAGGGATCTGCTGGTCTCAGTCTGGAAGGGAGTCTTGGCTGCAGCTGAGTACAGCAAATACTCCTGGGCTTTGTGACATACTCAATGCCTCTCACCCTTCATCTACATCCATCCAGCATTCTCAGTTCCCAAGCGAGCCCAGGAAATGAGGATTTGGTATATCCCTTCCTCCCAAAGGCTCAAATGCAGTCTTGATGCAGCTGTCAGTCTTCAGCAGCAGCACTGATGCTGTTAAAAAGCTCTTCACATCAGTAGAAGTGGCACTGATACAGCAGAAAGAGTAATGAAATGGGTGCAGAGGAAAACTGTGTGGCTTCTGAGAGGGGAGAAGATGCCATGAGCCAGACACTGATGGATCCTGCAGGGAGGTGGCACAGAGAGCACAGGGAGCTGGTGGATCAGACTGCAGGTGGGCTGAGCAGGGAGGTGAGGAGCTCAGTGGCTCTGACCTCACTGCTCCACATGCCAGCCAGAGCTGGCAGCCTCAGGAGGTGCCCAGGCTGAGTGTGTTGATAGCAGGGCCATACTGGGCAGGGTTTGCTGCTCTTCCCCAGAGTGAATGCTGGAGCCAAACAGGCCAAGAATGACTTGTCAACCAGAATTATTGCCGAGCGAGGGAAAAGGTTGTTCTTGGGCCATGGAGTATGTCTGACCCAGCAAAGAGCATTGCATTTGGGAGGGTTACAAGGCTCCTGTCACACAAGCAGGTCAGCACTGCTCTGTGGTGGAGATTTTGCCTGTGGCAAGTCTTTTCCTGTGTTCAGAACCCCCTTCTTGGGGGCAGGGGTTGTTCCACCAGCTGGCCCTGTTCTCTCTCCTCTGATGCTTCTTTCAGCATTGCAGCTGAGGGTCTCCTCCTGGGCAGCTGCAGAGCTAGTCCCAGACATCTCTAATGGGCCCATTATGCCAGATGTGTTCACTGCTTTTGGAAGAAAATAGAAGTGATTAACACCTGAGCTGGTGCACAAGGCTCGTTAAAGAATATTAACGAGCACACGCTGATTTGGAGAGCAGTTCTCACCACGCTGTCAAACACACGTGTTGGTTGGCTTCTTGGGAGGCTGGATGGCCTGGGGGGTGGCCATTGTTACCAGTCATCCTAGTCAGGCTGCCACTTCAAATCTGGGCCAGGCTATATTGAAGAGAGGCGTTTGCTTTAGTTCCTGTGAGCGATGAGCTGTTGGTATCAGTCATCGCCTAGGAGACAATACCCACATCCCAGGAAGCCTTGAGCTTGTTTCTTCAGCATGGTTGTCTCCCATCAGCCCCACCAGCTCTGAGCACTTCACAGCACATTGCTGGTTGTAGCTGCAGATCAGTGATTGCTGCTGAAAGAAAGGCTGTGCTGCATTGTGGATAGATATTGGGGTTGCCCAACATTCTAGAAATGGAGTTTTGCTAAAACTCGGGAGAATTCTCTTTGTTCCGCACAGAATTTTGTGCTTCGCTTTCTTTATCACAGATGATGTGCTAACAATAACAGGTTTGTTGTGTCTATACCTTGGAGTCAGACTTTTGTCCTCATGAGTATGGGAAGCAGCATCACCAAGCCGTAAAACAGCTCCCTGCATTGTCCCCTTAGCCAGCATGCCTGAGAGCGCTCACTGTGACATCTGTTTTGGAGCTGGAGTCTTGAACGTCCCTGGTGAAGCAAGCTAAGCTATCTGAAATGTTCCCTGAGGATCTTTGCTGGTGGTATGTCAACAGGAATACGCTGAGAGGAATTCAACTGAAAGGGACAACACTCCAACGTGCTCCCTGCAGATGCCTGCAGAGCCAGTGGGGAAAGGCTGCTGGGGCTTGCTGGGGGAGCAGAAATGGTTGGGCCCGTCATCAGCTGCTCAGCTGGGATCTCACTGGCTGCTCATGTGTTGGAGCTTCTGGAGAGCAGCACTGCTCCTGCTGGAGATCTTCATCCAAGGGACTGCCAGGGCTGTCTGTGACAACAGCACCACAGTTCACGTGGGCAGTGGGAAAGCAGTGAGTGTGGGCTAATGTTGTAACTTCCCTTTCCAGTGTGAGCTGTGTCCCTTCCCAGCCAGGCTCTCCATCAAAGGTCTGGTGCCTCTGCAGAGCCCTTGCCTCGGCTCTGCACTCCCCTGAGCCCACAGCTGGCACTGTCCCATCCTGCAGCAGGCACGGGAGCCTGGCTTGGCAGGGAGCTGGGCTGTGCTGCCAGAGCAGCTGGGTAACGCTGCTCTCAGGCTATCACACTGCTGTCAGCAGCTCTGAAATTCCTGTAAACTACAGACTGCCAATCCAGCTGTTTCTGGCAAATTAGGTGTGAAGTGGTCAGCTGGCTCTCCAGTCTGGGAAAGGTAAATTTTTCAGTATCCCCCCAGGAAAAAAGGACACTTGTCCAGCAACCTCTTCTGTAGGAAAGAAAACCCTGCTTGTCCCAGTCCACTGCTTCTTCACCTCTGCCATCACTACTGCTGCAGCTTTGAGTGGAAGTGATTGAAACTTGGTGCATTTGAGCATGATGTAGGGATGATTTGGGGTGAATGGTAGTAACCCTTTTTGTTAACCCTTTCTGTTTTTCTCCAGTGCTCACCCGGCGTCAGAGAGAGGCAAGAAATAAAGCTGCCAGTGGTAAAAGTAGCCCACCATCCTCAGACATTGACAAGTAAGTAGGTATGCCTGCTCCTCCAAGATTATCTCTGTGCTTCTGCACTAGCTTGGCTATGGATGTCTTTATTCCTGTACGTATGCTGGCCGTTGGCCTTATAACAGTGTTTCCCTAAGAAATTGCTTTTCCTCAGTGCCTCTTGTTGCAGTGCTGGCTATATTTAAACAGAAGCAAGAGGAATTTGCTGTTCTCAGATTGTTTATTTTTGCACTGATTTCCTTTCAGCCCAATCCATGACGGGTCAGGGGCACATGGCTTCTGGGGGGGAGCTGTAGCTAAAATGGTGCTAACTCAGCCAGTTTCTGATGGGAGGTTTGAGCTTGGTAACCCCTGCAAAAGAAGAGGCCAGGACATGGAGGATGTCAACATGGCACCTGTAGTGATATTCTTAATTAAATTAGACTTTCAGAATAGCAGTGGCTTTGTTTAATCTCTCTCCATGCAGCCCCTCCTCCTGCCACCCACACAAAGCATCATAAGAGAGGATCTGACAGTAAAATCCCTGCTATGGAAGCAATTTTGCTGTTACAAACAGTGGATGGCAACATCACTAATGGAATTAGGCTAATTATAGAGAGGACAGCTTCTGTTTAGACACATTATCTGGGTAATCAGCACTGACTGGAAAGAAAATACGGGAAAAAGTGCTGCAGAGTTTTGCTCGATGGGGGCTCTCCATATGCATTTTAGAGCCTGGGGTGTTTCACTCAGAGAGTACCACTATCAAACTGAACACAATGTAGCTGGGGCCGGTCCCTGGGGGCTTTGTCTCTTCCTGGAGATAGTCCATTCCTGAATGCAGCTTCCCTCCTGAACAGCCAGTGTCCTCTTCTGCAGGGTTCAGTCCCTGCTGAGAGCTGGTGTGGAAGTGAGTGTAGCTGTGTAAATCTATGCCTGACCTTCATCTCCTTTCACCCAGAATAATCTTCTTCCCAAGAACACTCAGTTGTCCTGCATGAGCCTGAGCATCTTCCACCCCTAACGAGGGGGTTTGAGAAACAAGCTGAGCCAACCCCCCAGCAGGAGCATGTGCTCTGCAATTCCTCTCCCTGCATGGCACGATGTAAAATGGAGACAGTGCAGAGAAAGGCTTGATTTACTAGTCAGACAAGTTCATCCAGCCCTGGTAAAATGTCTCTCTGATTTAACACACTTGGTTTGCTTTTCAGGCAGAATTTAACTCCCCTTTGCAAAGCCCTTGCACTTGATTTCTGTAGATTTTGACAGGGTGCTTTATGTCTGGGGAAAAATCAGTGGTGTTTGAGATAGTTAGATGAGCAGATTTGATTACTGTCCCGCTGCTGCAGCAGCAGGACACAGAGGAGCAGGGAGGGAGAACTGATAATCACTCAGTCCTTGAGATTGGTGCCGGCCTGACCCCACTGGGTGAGACTGGATTTGGTGACACGTCTTCTCCACAGCATGGCCTGGGGGAGAGGAGTCACTGCTGGTGTCTGGGAGCCCGGTGCAGGGTGAATCCTAATGCAGTGCTCTGTCCTTTGCTGCCTGGCAGGTGTGAGAAGTGCTACCTCTGTAAGTCACTGGTGCCACTGCTGCTGTATCAGAGGCACGTGGACAGCTGCCTTCAGGCTGCTAGGCAAGCTCAGGGAACCAGGAGGCTGCGAAGAGCCAAGGTGAGGGGCGCCCCTGCACACCATCTCCTTTGCTTTGTGCTGCCTGTGGGGCCGGGCTGGCAGCAGGAGCTGCTTGCCTGGCTGGCAGGGATGAGCTGACCTGGTGCAGGATTGCCTGTCCCTGTGGGCTGCTGTGGACAGAGAACTCATTGCCCTCCTTCCCACGACGGTCTGTGGGAGCACGGAGCGGTCCCAGGGGTGAGCTAATCCAGCAGAGCTGCCAGCAGCCTCTCCAGTGGGCAGGCAGCCAGGGCTGTCCTGCTGCCAGCCAGCACAGCCTCAGTCCTGCAGCCTTCTTCTGCTGAATGTCGATGGAGGGGAGGCCAGCGTCAGCATGACAAACCTCTCTGGATATCCACAGGCCCATTCCCTTGGGGAAGGCTTTGGAGCCAGAGCAGGGGAAATGCTCAGTGCTGGGAGCGAGCAGCAGCAATGTCCCAGGGGAGTTGTGGGGGAGTGAGTGTGCTGGAGTGGAGGTGTGCTGGGTGTGGGGAATGTGCCTCACTAGAGTAGAGGAGGTGGGAGGCAGGAGCGTGGGTGGCAGCTGCCTCACAGTCACTCGCCAGGTGTTAGCCCCCACCGTGTTTTTTCCTGCTCGTGGCAGTCCCAGGGGAGCACAGAGGGTCCTTCCAGGCCTTCCTGCTGGCTCCTGCAGGCAAAAGCCTCGTGCTGCGGCTTTGCCTGCGCTCAGAAATGTGATTCACGGCATGAAGATGCAACATGATGTCTTAGTTTTGTATAATCCCTTAAATCCATCACAGACCTCAGCCCTTTGGGGATTCAGATGCAAATGATGAGATTTCTGGTTGATGATTTTGGCTGGGATACAGCCAAGCACTGTGTGGTTCAGAGTACTGCAGGGCATGGCTGCTCCTGCATGTGACCAGCTCTGTGGGGGCTCTGATTCTGTCCCTGTGCCCCACAGCTGGCTGGTGTGTGTGGGTCCTGCAAGCAGGCACAGGGGATGGGGGAAAGATGCTGAAGCCAGGGGGCTCTTTGAGAAGGTTCAGCAAGGCTGTTACCTCTGGCTTTGTCTTTTACTGCAGTGGCAGCTCACTGGGGAAGCCTGGATGTTGGCTGGGCCATTGCAAAGCTTCCTAATGGCACAGTTAGGCTTGCAGCTTCCTGCAGTGGCCCATTTTGGGGGGATTTGCAACTCCAACACCACAGCTGGGATGCCAGTGCCTTCCAGAGCAGTTCTGGGGGCAGGGAGCAGCCAGGAGGGGGGATTCTGCTGGGCCAGTGAGGCTCAAAGCAGTCAGGCCAAGTGATCTTCCCCTAGCATGTGTGACCAGCATGGCTGCATCTTCCCAGGGGCAGAGAGAGGGCACAAGGTGTGTTCCCTGTCTGGCTGTGCCCTGAAGGAACACCCTTCCCTCCAGCACCAAGCACCAATACCCGTGGACAGAGTGGGCTGAGTCTGCCCTTGGACATGCAGTGCTGGGGGATGTGTTCCAGTGGTGTCAGAGCCCCTGATGCCCCCTTTTATCACAGCCCTGTGCTTGCTGGCTGGGCTTGGGGGTGGCATCCTGTACCCTGGCCTCCCTCTTCACCAGGTTCTGCTTGATTACTGCTCTCTGCTGCCTCTGCTTGAGCACTGGTTGGGCTGGGCACAGAGCAGTACCCTTCCCTTGGGTGGCAGCAGTCCCTCTTGTGCCCAGCCTGACCCTGCGGGCTGGGGGCACCATCCTGGCTAAGGGGTCCCTCGTGGCAGTGCTGTGATGGTTGTTCTCCTCTCCTTGGCAGGACACTGGAAGGCAGGAGAGAGGACTCCTCAGGATGCTGGAGCTCTCGGAGAGCAAATTTGAAGGTGGAAAAACTTCCTATTCCAGCCTGGCTGGGTTGTTGCTGCTTTTCCCAGCTCTCCCCTTTTGGTCCTGGCTCAGCCTGGGCTGTTCTGGGAGAGTAAATTCCCCTTGGAAGGGTCTGTTCTTTCTGAGCAGAGCAGGGGGCTGTGGGCTTAGCTGGCTGTCAGCATTCCCCAGCTGGCTGCACACATTCCTGCCAGTACCCACTGGGTGTGTGCCCACTGGACCCACACCAGAGCCCTTGCAGGAGTAGGGGGGTCCTCTGAACCATTGCCCCAAGACATGTCCAGCTTCCTGGGGCATGTGGGAGACTTCTGCTGTCCCTGTCTGTGCACCAGTGCTTCCCTCCATGGATCCAAGGACAGGAGGAGAAGAGGGGGGAGAGGTGCTTTGGCAGCACCCGTGGTTCACACAGGAGGGCTGATGTGTGCTTTTGTTGCAGGTGCTGACGCGGGGACTCCCCTCACTGGATTAGGAGACCAGCACTCCTCTCCCACACTCTCAGCCGCCGATGGGGAGCCGTCAGCAGACAGCCCCATCTCCCTTCAGCACCTCCCTTTCCATGGCTCCCCCGCCAAACCCGGCATCTCCTTGGAAGCCATGGATGGCGTGGTGGACTCGGAGCCATGCACGGCTCTCCGTGCAGGCAGCCAGCACCGGCCCAGAGGCTGCCGCCGGAGAAGGCACAAGTTCTGAGGGTGGCAATGCTGCAGGGACCCCCAGCTGCTCCCTGTGCCCCAGCGAGGGTCTCCTTGGCACTGTACCCCTGCTTCACCTGCAGCCTTTGTCTCCTGCGCCCCTTTTATATGTTTTATACGACCTGTGCTGGGAGCGCTGGGTGGAGAAGTGACTGTGTGTTTTATAGGTGCCTGTGCAGCTTTGCTCTCTCTTACAGAAATGGAAATATATTTATGTATGTTTTTATGAAACTGCAGCACCACGGCAGAGCTGTGCTGGCTTTCTCTGGGGAATGGGAGGGCACGGGAGGGAGGAGAGAAGAAGCAGCGGGCAATGGGTCACCAATCCCACTGCCAGGGAGCTGGGGTTGGTGGGGAGGCCTCGGGGCAGAGGCTGCAGTGTCCTGTGCTCTGTGCAGCAGCACAGCACTGACGCTCCCAGCCGGGAGGGGCAGAGGGCACCTTGGTGCCAGCTGACAGCCGCAGTCAGCGGATGCAAGGACCGGAGGAGCCACGGCCGCGGTGTCCCCGTGTCCTTGGTGCTTTCCCTGTCCCCTGTCGCTCCCCGGGGCTTTGCCTGTCTCGCACCGGGCCTTAGAGGGATCTGCTCCCCGAGAGCATCCTCACGAGGAACGGGGGAGGGCGACCCGTGGCTAATTAATGGCACGAGCTGGTGCCGAGCTCATTAAACCCGGGCTTTAAACGGCGCTGCCGCGCGGCCGGGAGCGCGGAGCGGGGAGCGGCCCCTCACGAGGGTGGGGCCCGGAGCGGCGCCGCCCATTGGCCGCGGCGGGGCCGGCTCGCGGCGGGCCGACCAATGGCGAGCCTGGGCGCGGCTGTTGCCAGGGTGACGGCGGCGGCAACGGCCCCGCTCTCGCCGGCACGGGTGCCGGCCCCATAACGGCCCCTCACAGCGGCCGCGGCCACCGCCGGCCCCGCACGCCGCCCCGGCCACCACCGGGCCCTACACCGGCCCCGGCCACCATCGGCCCCTACACCGGCCCCGGCCACGGCCACCGCCGGCCCCGGCCCCGGCCCCACACCGGCTCCAAACACCGGCCCCCACCATCGGCCCCTGCCTCGCCGCCATGGGCAGTCGCAGCACCCGGCCCACATCCCAAAATGGCCGGCCCGGCGGGGCGGATAGAGCAGACCAAGGCCTGGGCGCGCACGAGCAGGACAGCCGGTACGTGGGCCGGTGAGCGGCTCCTGCCCTGCGGAGAGCGCTGTGGGGCCCGGGAGGGGCCGCTAGGTTCCCCGGATCCCTCAGGCTGTTGCAGGGGACAAACATCAGCCTCTGGCCTCTTGCAGGTCGTGGGGACCCTCTGCTTCCTCCGCCCCCACACTCAGCCCTATGACCGTGACGGGGCAGAGCCTTCTCCTCCACGACCGCAGAGGCAGTGGGAAGGTACCGCACAAGGACGACCATATGGACCCCTCAATGGCCATGGACATAGACAGCAGGTGGGAGCAGAGCTGGGTACAGGCCCCCCAGCCCCACTGTGTGCCTGGGCAAGGGCAGGCATTTGTCCTGTCCTGCAGGCCAGAGCTCAGTGGGTGACATGCCACCTCCCTCCATGCAGGTCAGGGGGCAATCCTGATAGTTCCCACAGCACACCGGTAAGGCCTGTACCTGCTCCTGTCGTAAGTTCCCTGCCCTTAGTTTCTGCACCTCTGCCCTAATGCACCATCCCCAGATACAACGAGCCCTGCGATCACTCAGCATCCCACTGGAGAGGCTGCATGTTATGAAGGGCCACATGATACAGGACATGTGCAAGGGGCTGAGCCGCCAGACACATGCACACGCCAAAGTGCGGATGCTGCCCACCTACATCTGCTCCACTCCCAACGGCACTGGTAAGGCAGCCCAGCCTGAGGATGAACTGTTCTGCTACCGGCAGCCCTGCACACCTCACTGGAGTTGACCTGGGGATGCTGGGAGGGGTAAACCACTCTTGGATGAGTTATAGGGTCCATAAGCTTCTCTGCCACTCCCCAGTGCAGGGGCAGTAGCCAGAGGCTTGTTTCCTTGGCCCCTCTTAGAGTCTCAGGATCTCAGGATCTTCCTCCCTGGGTCAGTGACTATCCCTGGGAGAGGGCAAGGAGCAGATTTTGGGAGATCTGCCACAGGAAAGGTCTCTGCCTGACACTGTCTCTGTTTCCCCATAGAGAAGGGCAACTTTCTGGTGGTGGAGCTGTGCCAGACCCAGGTTCGGACCCTGCTGGTGACCCTCTACGGAGATGGAAACTTGAGTCCCCAAATGATGTACAAGATCTACGACCTGCCAGAGGGCATCACACAGGGCGAGGGGCAAGCGGTATGAGGAGGTCATGGCAAAGGGTGGCTGGTGCTGGGCTGCCCAGCATCACGGAGGCTCGGCAGGGCACCGGGCTGGTTGGAGCTCAAGGCTGCCTTTCAAAGCCTGGGTACTGAGAAAAGCAAGCAGCCCTTACCCCCAGTCATAACTTTGCAGCTCTTTAACTTCATTGCACAATGCGTGACCCAGTTCCTGTCTGAGACCACCAGCCCTGACACCAACTCTGAGCAATACCTTCCCTTGGGCTTTGTGTTCCCCTTCACTTGCCGACAGACACAGCTGAACAAGGTGAGGGGGAGAGCCCTGCCCCAGGCTGTGACCACAGCACAGCAGCAGTGGGGAGAGGAACCGTCCTGGTGCCGGAGGTCAATGGCTCTGCTACATTTTCTCCACAGGCAGAACTCCTCTCCTGGTCCAAGGGCTTCAACTGCAGTGGCGTGGTGGGGAAGGACGTGGTGGAAATGCTGCAGACAGCCATCGATAAGCACGCTTGGCCAGATAAGGAGGGGGAGCCCAGTGGGGGAGGCGGTTGGTTTAAGGGCAGGAAATCTTCTCAATCTGCTCCTAGCCAGTCCCGCCATGTGGAAGTCGTTGCCCTGATGAATGACACTGTGGGCACCATGATGACCTGCAGCATGGAGGGGAGAGCCTGTGAGGTCGCCATGGTTGCAGGTGAGACCTGGGCACGGCATGTGCCGTGGTGGTGGGGGGGCTGTGCTGGTGCTCAGCCCCATCACTCCTGCAGACAAGGGCTCCAACTGTTGCTTCATGGCCGAGGCGTACCTGGTGGAAACAACAGAGGAGACCAGCGGGCGGATGTGTGTCAACACTGAGTGGGGCTGCTTTGGGGATGATGGTGCCCTGAAAGACCTCGTCACACCCTTCGATCAAGCTGTGGATGAGGAATCTTCCAACCCTGGGGAAAAGAGGTGCTATTTCTTCCCGAGAAAAGACAGGCTCCCTATCTATCCCTGAGCATGTCAGGCCCCACCAAGAGGAGCACTCATTCCCCTGCAATGCTCCTGGGTGCTCTTAAAGGGCCAAGAGGTGCTGCTAGGGAGGCATGACTGACTCCCATGGTGACTCAAACTCACACAGGTTTGAGAAGATGGTGGGCACCCTGTACCTGGGGGAGATTGTCAGGCACGTGCTGATTGCCCTGACTGCTGAGAAAGCTATGTTCACTGGGACTGATACTGCTGTCCTGAAGGAGAAGGGAGTGTTCACAATGCAACATCTTCAAGAGATTGTCAAGTGAGTGTCTGAGGACCAGGAGCTGCCGGGGGTGGGAGGATGGGGGGTGATGGATGGGTGTTCCTGGCTGCGGGCTGGTGAACCTGCAGATTGCTGCAAGGCTGTGATCTGCCTTCTAGCAACGAGGACAGCATAACTGAAGTTAAGAGGATTCTGGAGGCGGTGGGGCTACAGCCCAGCGAGCGGGATTGCGGCCGGATGCAGCAGATCTGCCGGGCAGTGATGGGGCGTGCTGCCACATTCCACGCCACTGGGCTGGCTGCCATCCTCAGCTACATGTGCCAGACCCGGGATTTGGAGTCGCTGATGGTCAACGTGGGGGTGGAAGGAGAATTGTTCGCGGGCTACTCCAGGTGATGAGGAACAGAGGGCTCCCAGTGGGGTGCTACCCCAGTGGGATGCCTCACACCCAGCCCATGCTATCCTTTTCATCCTGGGCAGGTTTGAGGAGATCGTGGTGAGTGTGTCAAGGCTACTGGCCCCTGAGTGCATGGCCACCATCCTGGCCTCAAGAGATGGCTCTGGGCGGGGGGCAGCCATGGTGACAGCAGTGGCTTTGCGCCTGGCAGCCCAGCGCCGTGCAGTGAATGAGGTGCTGGGCCCGCTGCGGCTCAGCCGCGATGACCTGGTGAAAGTCCAGACACTGATGAGGCAGGAGATGGATCGGGGCCTGGGTAAGGAGACCAATCCCAGTGCCTCTGTCCGCATGCTGCCCACCTACGTTACTCACACACCTGATGGCACTGGTAAGGAACGGGGACACTGGCAGTGGGGTGCTGAGGAGGCTGTGGCCCTGCTAATGCACTGTGCTGGCTCCCCGCAGAGAAAGGTGACTTCCTGGCGCTGGACCTGGGGGGAACCAATTTCCGTGTGCTGGTGGTACGCATTGCAGAGGCTGGCATCACCATGGCCAGCGAGATCTACGTCATCCCAGTTGGCGTCATGCAGGGCAGTGGCGAGGAGGTGAGACTGAGGACCTGTGACCCAGTGGCTGGGGCGAGGGTGTGGGCATTGCCTCCCTACTTGCTCTCCATGGGGCCATGATGGGGCTGGGAGAGGCCCCCCAGCATTGCCCCAGCCTAGGCCATGCTCACCATGCTCACTCTCCACAGCTTTTCGACCACATCATCGACTGCATCATAGACTTCCAGACGAAGCAGAACCTGGTGGCACAGATGCTGCCTCTTGGCTTCACCTTCTCTTTCCCCTGCCAGCAAGTGGGCCTGGATAAGGTGAGGGGGTGGCTCCAGCACCAGGATGGTGGGAAGGACCCCAGGATGTGTGCTGCCCTGGCTCCTGATCTGGCCACTGTTGCAGGCATTGCTGCTGACCTGGACCAAAGGCTTCAGCGCCTCAGGCTGCGTCGGACAGGATGTTGTCCAGCTGCTGCGGGATGCTGCCAAGCGCAAACGGGTAGGGAATGTCTGGTGGCCTGTCCCTGTCTTTAGGGTAGGGGGACCTGCATCCAGACAGTGTCCGCCCCAGGAGGTGTCTGGATGCCACTAGACCACGTGTCTCCATCTCCTATTTGGCAGCACTTAGGGATGCAGGTGGTGGCTCTGGTCAACGACACAGTGGGAACCATGATGGCCTGTGGTTATGATGACCCCAAATGTGAAATTGGCCTCATTGTGGGTGAGGAGCATCTCTGCATCCAGGAAGTTCCCCATCTCCTCACCACCCCTCTACCCCCCACGGCATGGCCACATGCCTCTACCAGACCTGCTATGGGGGTGACACCAGCATGGGGCCTGCAGGGACAGGGACCAATGCCTGTTACATGGAGGAGATGAAGAACGTGGGCACTGTGGAGGGGGACCAGGGCCGCATGTGCATCAACATGGAGTGGGGGGCCTTTGGGGACAACGGCTGCCTAGACCATCTCTTCACCCACTTCGACCTGGTGGTGGATGAAACCACCATCAACCCGGGCAAGCAGAGGTGGGTGAGGGCCCTGGGGCAGAGAGGGTGGGAGCGGGTGGCTGTGCCTAGCTGAGGCTGTGCGTTGGATAGGTTTGAGAAGCTCATCAGCGGCATGTACCTGGGCGAGATCGTGCGTCAGATCCTGGTGGTAATGACAGAGAAAGAGCTCTTGTTCCAAGGGAAACCCAGCCCCAAACTGCAGACCAAGGACATCTTCAAGACCAAATTCCTCTCTACCATCGAGCTGTGAGTGTTGGGTTCCTATGGGTTCCCTGAACCCAGGGTGGGGGTGTCAGAACACCAGGTGAGGAGCCAGGCTACATGATGTGGCACAGACAGGGTGATGGGGACAGTGATGGGGATGGGGACTCTGCTGCTAACAATGGCATTGGTCTGGACAGCAATGGGCTGGCCCTGCGTCAGATCCGGACCATCCTGAACGAACTGGAGCTTGATGCCAGCTTTGAGGACTGCGTGCTGATGCGGGAGGTGTGCCAGACCGTGTCCCTGCGCGCGGCCCAGCTCTGCGCTGCTGGCTTGGCTGCTGTGGTGGAGAAGATGCGGGAGAGCCGAGGCGTGGACCAACTGTCTGTCACTGTTGGGGTGGATGGCACCTTGTACAAGCTGCACCCATGGTGAGTGGGGCCAGGGGCAGCAGGCACCCATGGGGCATCCTTGTCCAATGAAGAGATCTGTGGTGGGAGGCATGGTGTGCATAGGGTGGGAGCATCAGTCCTCACCGTCCCCTTCCATCCTGCCTAGCTTTTCCAACAACCTCCAGATGACGCTGAAGGACCTGGCACCCAAGTGTAATGTGACCTTCATGCTATCAGAGGATGGCTCAGGGAAAGGGGCCGCGCTCGTAGCAGCTGTGGCCGATCGCGCTGCCAAAGCCAAGGAATAGTCACCATTCCAATAAAGCTCTCTGGTCTGCATCTCCAGCTTCTGGGGGGATCATGAGGGGCGTGGGGCAGCGCATGGCCGGGGACAGCCCCACGTAGCAATATATATCGAATTTATTTACATTCACGTCCGGCAGACCCCCCGCCCGCGGCACCGCTATGTACATAAGGCCAAGTGTAAATACTTGAATGCACTTAATACAGAATTAAAAAAACGGGCTTTACACAACACGGCACGGGGCCCGGGGCCGCCTGGCCCCACACGCAGACACCACGACGGCACCGCACGCACGACGCACACCCTGTGCCCCCCCAGTCCCCCACCATGGGGCTCTGGGACCCCAGGGCTGGGCTGAGTCCCGATGCCACAGTGCTGGAGGGGCCTGACTGCCATGGGGCAGGGGCATCCTGCCCTCCCAAGGGGGCCAGGTAGCCCTCCTTGTGCGCTGTGGGGCAGTAGGAGCCTGGTGGGCCAGCCAGGGCCCCCCTTAGCCCCATGGTGGTGGTCCCCTGGGACCCACCATGCTCAGCACTCAGCCTCCGAGAAGAGGGCACCGTCCTGCTTGCCGACCTCGGCCACGGCGGCAGCCAGCTGGGAGAGGTTGCCATTGGGGAAGTGCCGTGCTTCCCACAAGTTGAGGATCATGGCTGTAGGGCTGGCCTTCGAGGCGAAGAAGCTGAGATGGCTGGAAGTGGACAGAAGGACCATGTCAGGGCACAGGGATGGCTCCACATGCCATTATCAGCCCCGTGCTAGCCTCACCTTGTTCAGCAGCCCTTTGCTGGGATCCCACAGCATTCCAGCATCCATCCATAGGTGCAGGATGAGGCCAGAACCCCTGCCCCCATCCAGCATACCACCCATGCCCAGAACTCTCCTCAGTCTGCATTACCTGTCAAGGTTGAGCTTTTGTGCCAGTGTCCTCCAGTCAGCTCCCCGTGTGCCCGGCGGGTCCAGGCTGCTGATGATCTTTTGGCGGATGAGGAAGGGGATCTTGAAGGCACTGGGGCCCACCAGAGCCGGCGTGCCCACCTCGTCAGGGACCAGCCAGTCTGAAAACCTTGTGTCCTAGGGGAGAGCATGAGCAGGGAGGGAAGGGGATGTGAGGCAATGCTATGGCCACCCCAAGGAGTGGCCCAGTCCTGCCCTCACCTTGGCGATGTTGAAGTTGACAGTGAAGCTCTGCCCATCTCCCTCCACCTGCCAGACCCAGATCTTGCAGGCCAGCTCACAAGTGCTGGTGCTCAAGCGCTCCAGGGTGAAGGTGCAGTGCAGGAAGGGTTGCAGCCCGCTCCAGATGTGGTAGAAGGGGATCTCCTGCAGTGGGGCGACAGAGCTGGGGGGTGTCAGAGTTGAAGGGACACCTCCCTACACCTCTATCCAGATCCCCACACACCGGCCAGACTCCTCACCTGGTAGCTGGCGAGGAGCTTGCTCTTCCAGAGGGAGCTGGGCATATCGTGGATGGAGAGGCGCAGGTTGTGGTAGCTGTCCTTGAAGTGCAGCACCCGGGGGGCTCCGATCAGCTGCCCTCCCAGCTGCTTCTCCAGCTGGATCACCTCCTGCCAGCACAAGCAGCGGTCAGGCAGGAGATGCCGCACACCAGGAGCGCAGCTCTCGCTCCAAGCCGGGACGGGCAGGTTGGGGACCCTGTACCTTGAGGACGTCCTGGGTGTCACTGAGGCAGTAGACACGGATGTTGTACTCGAGCGAGGGGCAGGCGGCCGGCGCGAACAGGACCAGCTTGAGGCGCTTGGAGGCCGCCATGCTAAGGGACTCCCCGACCAGGGCAAAGCGCCCCAGCTGCTCCGTGAACACGTAGCAAGCCTGCGCTTCCAGCTGGCAGTAGTACAGCTCTGTGCACGGCTCAGCGCCCAGCTGCAGCACGTCCTACCGGGCAGAGATGCACCTCAGCCCTGCCTGTCCCTCCTCCATCCCTGAAACCCCTCGCCCCTGCTCACCTCCCACGTGCCCTCGCACGACTGCTTCTTCAGCCGGATGCTCCAGTTCTCAGCACTGGCTTCCACGCAGTGCCCCATGGCCAGGATGGCGGGGCGGGTGAGGAGGACCCCGGGGGGGCCACAGCTGACAATGGGGCTCAGCAGCGTCTGGCAGCCAGCCAGGGGCAGCCTGGGGCAGCGATGGGGGCAGCTGAGTGAGGACAGAACCCCGTCCAACAGCCCCGTGCCCCAGCAGCCCCAGCACCTACCTCACCTCCTCCTGCTTGTGCAGGGTCAGGTAGACCTCATAGATCTTCCCCCGTGGGATGGCATCGGGTGGGATGAGCAGGCTGATCCCTGGGTGGGAAGAGGGGTGCAGGCAGGGGGTGAGCCCCATGAGGACCCTGCCTGGCCTGGGCAGTGCTCTGGAACCCCCACCCCGCTGTACCTGTGTTGGGGATCATGAGCCTTCCCCCCAGGAAGTTGAAGGTGCCATAGGCCATGTTGTTGGTGCCACGGGGCAGGGAGCGGAAGTAGCTCTGCGTGGAGAGCCGCGCCACGAAGTCAGCACCCTCGGCGGCGGGCGAGCTGTGGTGCAGCGTGTGCCGTCCAGCACCCAGCGGGCTCAGCAGGTGCCCGTTGGGCAGCTGGAGCTTGGCAGGGCCGTCCTGGCGTGGGCAGAGCGAGCCCTGGTAGGTCATGGTGGTGGTGCTGAGGTCTGGCTGGATGGTGAGCAGGCTGGGGTTGTCTGCAGCACAGAGCAAGCGACTGTGGTGCCAGGGCAAGGAGGAAACAGGGGGTTTCCAGCAATGATACACAGGCACAATCAGATTGAGAGGGCATGGGGCACACAATCTCTGCCCCATAGTGAGGACCCCATAGGGCACAGCCACCACCCCTGAAGATCTGACCCTATGTGGCATAGAGCACTGATCCCACAGTCAGGGACTCTAAGATGCAGAGTTCCCATCCCTAGGTCAGGATACCCCATATGGTGAAGAGTCAACTCAAGATCAGGGACCCACAGGGCACAGACTCCCACCTACGGGGGATGCCCTGTAGCAGACAGGCCCTGCCCAGAGACCCCCTGGCAGGTATGGCCACCTGCAGGTCCAAGGGACACCACGTCCCAGTGTGGGTGCACTGTCCTTGCAACTCTCACTCACCAGCCTTGCTGGGTTTGATGCTGACGGGCTGGAAGCCGGCGGTGAGGATGGAGGAATCAGCCACATCAGCGTCCAGGCCCCCTTTCTTGCGGCAGTACACCAGCACCCCCACCAGCAGCAGCAGCACCAGGCACACGGCCACGGCCACCAGCCCCACGTACAGCGCTACGTCCTCTGCGCCGGGGGCAGCTGTGTGGGGCAGGGCATCAGCACACATGGTCACCCCCTGGTCCCCTCTGCCAGGGGATAACCCTGCCATCCCCGTCGTGCTCACCATGGGTGCAGAGCTCAGAGGTGCAGTTACGGGTGTCCAGCTCGGGGCCATGACAATCCCGGCCTCCGTTGCGCGGCGCTGGCTCCGAGCACTCGCGGCTGCGCCAGTGGGTGCATTCAGCCCCACACTCCGACCATTTGCTCCACTCCGACCAGGCGCCATCCACTGCAGGCACAGCCTGGGGTCAGCGCCCTGCTGCCACCCCCCTTCCCTGCCCCGGGGCTGGCAGAGACGGACACATAGGGGAATTGGAGGACAAGACACCTGGTGGGGATGGGGACTGCAATGGGCGCAGTGGGGAGTGCAGCATCGGCACGACGGGGCGGTGGCGGTGCCCCGAGCAGGGCAGGTACCTGGGCAGAGGGTGGTGCAGGCAGTTTTCTGCACGTTTTGGCCCTCACAGAAAGCACCCCCATTGAGGGGTGTGGGGTTGGTGCACGTCCGGCTCCGCTTCTGCCAGCCCCGTCCACAGCTGGTGCTGCAGCCTGACCACTGCGTCCACGTCGACCAGCCGCCGTTCACTGGGTGGAGAGGGACCCGTCAGCGCCCTGCCGCTAAGGGGACGCAGGGAGGGACAGGACAGGGAGAGTGACACCAGGGCAGCGTGGTGGGGACTGGCGTGGAGGGGCCATACCGTAGACAGTGATGGCAGCGGAGGCGCTGCGGCGACGGGCCACGATGTTTTTGGCCACGCAGGTGTAGTTGGCGGTGTCGGCCAGGCGGGCCTGACGCAGCACCAGGCTGTGCTCTGGTGTCACATAGACATTGGCATCCAGTTCTGGGTCCACCAGCTCCTCGTTGCGGAGCCACTCCACCTGTAGGGCACAGGGATGTCACTGGGTGCCTGCCTGGGATCACACACATCATCGCCCTGGGTGAGGGGTATCCCCAGCCACAGCCTGTCCTGCCCAGCTGCAGGGACCCACCTCGGCCGGGGGGATGCCCTCGGGAGGGCGGCATGGCAGCACGATGCCCTGCTCAATGGAGACCTCCCTGGCTGTCGGCTCCTGCTCGAAGTTCTTGCGCAGATCTGGGGAGGCACAGGGGTGAGATGGGGGGCTGGGGCCGGTGCCCCACAGAGTCCAGACACCCGCAGACACTCACAGGCGATGCGCACAAAGGCCTTCTGGCTCTTGGTGGTGCCGGAGGAGCTCCAGGCCACGCACTGGCACCAGTACTCCTCCAGCCCAAAGATCTTCTCCACTTGTTGACGGGTGACCTCGATGCGCACTTCCATCACTGGCAGCCCTGGGACCGGACAGTGGCACGTCACACTGGCATGCCAGGAGCTGTCCCCGATGCCCCAGCCCCAGCAAGCCCTGCCAAATGTGGCTCCGCAGGAGTGGGGCTGGCACCGCCGCTCCTGCTGGCGCTCACCGGTGCTGCGGTCGGTGCTGTGCTGCGTAACGTGGTCACCTTGGTGCACCCACTCGCCATTGCACTTGAAGTAGATCTGCGTGGCAGGGGTGGCACGGCAGGCCAGGCTCACTGCCTTGTTCTTCACAATGTAGACATCCTCCGGCTCCAGTTGGAAGTGTGGCAGCAGGTCCGAGGATGCGCCAGACGCCGGGTTGGCCACGGTCGCGCTTTGCTGAGCACCTGTGGGGAGATGGGGCTCGGCCACCTCCACGTGCCCTGGCTGGGACATCACCCACGCTGGCACAGCCACGTGCCAGTGGCCCTGTGCCTCCCCAGTGTCCCTTCCACCAGCAGTGCGGCAGCCCTGTCCCACCCTGCCATCCATCAGGGAAAGCAGCCACGCAGTGGCCGTGCCCGCTGAACCCTTGCCGATCCCTCATGTCCACACTTAGCACTAATGAAAAGGAAATGTAGTGTGACCAACAAGGGCCATCGCTCACGCCTCCGGGGCGCCTGCCACCCCCTTCTCCAGCACACTGAGAGACACTGACCAGCCACATCCTGCCCTGCTGCACCCCAGAGTGGCACAGGGATGCTGGGCAAGTGGTGGTGACACAGCAGGGTGGCACAGCAGTGTGCCCTATCCTGTGGCCCTGACACCCAGCACATGGGGGCTGGCTGTCACCAGGGTGGTGAGGATGGCTCAGTGCTGGACACACATGCCCCCATGGGGACAGCAGTGCTGGGGACACGACACATGGCACACTCCCATGATATCCACATCCCCCAACCCAGACAAGGCCAGGTGTCTCTACTCCCCCCACCCCGCCGGTGCCTGCTGTGGAAAGAGTTAATAAACCAGGGCCCTAAATAAGCATTTGATTAAGAAACGATAAAATAGCGATTGTGTCACTGAATGAAGCTGTAATTGCTGCTGCTAATTGGCTGGTTAGGATTTAATAAGCAATTAAATGGGATGGAATGCGCAGTAATTAAGTACCTTCGTTTGGCAACCACCAGCCACTCCCCATGTGCCCGTGGGACCCCACTGCCTGTGCCCACCCCGGCTGGCTCCCGCCCGGCACGGCCGCCTGTGTGACGGGAACGGGAGCGACACGGGGGTCCCTTGGGCCCTGCCTGAGCCCCCAGGGAGGCTCCAGGCCCTGCCGCTCCCCCCGGCCGGCTCAGGCCCCTCGGAGCCGGGCAGCGGGTGCGGACGAGCCCGCCGCGATGCCCGCCGGGACGGGCAAGGTGCGGCAGCTAATTTACGCGGGGAAGATAAACGGCGACCATAACGCGCCGGTTATTACCCCATCAGCACTTTTACAATGTCACTGGCAATTAATTTAATTAAAACTCCTGTCGGGGATATACAGGCATTTCATATTTCACCGGTTTAACGACCCCCCCCAGCCGCAGCCTGAGGCCGGCCCGGGGGTCACGGCACGGACAGGCGCTGCGGTGCCCGGCGCTGCGGTGCCCGGCGCTGCGGTGCCCGGCGCTGCGGTGCTGTCCCTGCCGCATCACCCACCGCTGTGCCTGCTGCTCGGGTACCCCGGGTGCCCACACTGCGCTGCCCGTGCTGGCATGTGGGCTCCGGGTAAATAAACCCAATTTATTTATGAAATGCCATGTTTGCTGCTGCACAGCGTCGCGGCTGCCTCCCGCCCGGCAGACGCGCCGGGTGAACTGTGCTGCGGGACCGGCTTTTTAATCACACGTGAAATGAGTACAGCGATTGCCGAGCTGCGTGTCTATCCATCACGGCTGAGTGCAGGGGCGCAGGGAGCCTGGGACCAGCGGCAAGCCGAGGAGGAGGCAGGATGGCGATGGAGCCCCCGCAGCTGCCCACCCAAGCGGGGTGCTGGGCGCATTGTGGGCAGGGCGGGGGGGGGCATGGGCAGCAAACAGAGCTGGGGATGTGCAGTGAGCAGCAGAGGCAGGATGCTGCCCAGCCTGGATGCTTGGCTGCTGAGCACTGTGCCAGGCTCTGTGCTGTGCTGTGGGTATGGATGGAGCAATGTGGCACAGCCAGGAGCCCTGTGAGGGAGCAGGGGAGCTATGATCTGGGTACCCCGTGCACCACAGACACGCTCCTCATGATGGGTACCCTACACACCGTGGGCACTACGAGCCCCCCACGCACCCTGTGACCATCCCATGGACCATGGCCACCACCCCACGCATCACAGTTATCCAAACACCTCGGCGACCTCATGCACGGTGGATGCATGTCACACACACTGTGGGCACCTCACATCCCCACGCCCTTCAGCCCCCTCCATGCCCTGTGGGCCCCTCCACACCACCGCCATTCCCCACAGCGTGGGCATCTCCCACGGCACAGACACTCCCCCAGCACGGGCTCCCTGCACCCCACGGCTGCCCCGCTCTCTGCAGCCCCTCCGTGCCCGGTGGGTCCCCCCCAGCCCTGGGTGGGTGCGGGCTCAGCGTGGGCGCCCCGTGGGCAGCGGCCCCCACGTGGCGCGTGCCGGCTCCCGCATCCGCCTCGCGCTCACCTGCCGCTGCGTTGCCATGGAAACAGGCGAGATGCTTATGTCACCTTGGCAAAGGGAACCGGGGAACTTCGGCGGGGACGGCGGGGAACGAGCGGGCGGGGAGGGGAGGGGGGCCCTGGGTTCCACCCGCCCCCCGCCCCTCCCTCCCCGTGGCCGGGCACAGCCTCGGCCGCTCTCCCCGCAGCCAGAGCAGTGACTGCGAGCACGGTTTGCTCCAGCGCCGATAAATCTCAGCCTGCAAAGTCGGTGCATTAAGCAGGGCTTTAATATCAATTATCCCCCCAACACGTGGGCTAACGAGCGGTGCCTGATGGAGGGGAAGGGTGGTGGGCTGGGGAACGAGTCTGCGACAGCCAGTTCAGGGTGCAGAGGGGATGGGGACACCCCACTATGAGCTCTGGCACCCACCCCTGCCTTCGTCACAGAACTGTGGGACCCCCAGCTGCTCCTGCCCCCCATGCACAAAGCTCCCCGTTTTCTGCCACCCCAGGTGGTCACACAGCCTCTCCCCAGCAGCAGTAACACCAGGTGTACTGGTGTTTCTGGCCAAGGAGAGGCCGCAGGACACCGCACTGCCCATTTTGGGGGTGGGGGGGGCACTGATGGGACACACCAGGCTCCCATGGGTGCCCCAGTATGGTCCCTCTGCCCCTCCAGGGGCTGACCCTGCCTGGGTGATGGTGCCAAAGCCCCCAGCAGTGCCGGGAGCAGCCTGGTGGGTGCTTCCGTGCCTGCCGCGGGGAGACACTGAGAAGAAGGTCAGCGTGCTCTTGGTGAGGAGAGGCTGCGGCAGCACCAGCCCCGGCACCGGCACCGCCACTGGGTGCCCACGGGCACAGCTGCCCCTGCGAGGGAGCCACAGCTGCCCCTGGCAGGGATCAGGTGGCTGCCTGCAGTGGGACAGCAGCACGCGTCTGCCTGAACACTGCTGCCCACCACATCAACCACCCTCGATGGAGCATCCCACCCCATCCTCCCTGTGCCCCCACCCTCTGCGTGCTCCCCTGCCTGCTGCTGCCACTCTGGGGCCTCAGTGCCAGCCCCTGCCTGCAGCCCTGTGCCCGTTCATGGACCTCCCCGAGTCCCCGTGGGCTTTGCAGCCGCAGATTCGCTCCCAGCTGGTGCCCCATCCATGGAGTGTGCCAGGCCTGGCACACCATTAACATGAAAGATTTCCTCGCACTTTGCTGGCGCTCAGCCTTCGCCCCAGCATCAGGTAATTAAAGCCATAATTGCTGTTGATTGCTCCGGCCTTAACGAGGGAAGGGTGGGCATCAGGGGGAGGGCAGAGGGTGCCCAGCTGTTCCCAGGGGAGCCCGGGGGTGCCAGCCCTGCACGCAGGAGTCCCCGTCGCTGGCACTTTGCTCTCTGCAGGGTGCAGAGAAGGGAACTGGCACAACTCACCACAATCAAAAAGCTCGTCTGAGGCTTTGAGCTGGGAACCGTCCTGCTGGGAGAGGCTGGCTCTGAGCACGATCAGCTGCTGCTGTCTCTGGGAGACCCCCCAGGCGAGGGCCACAGCACTGCCCAGCACTGCCCAGCTGCTCTGAGCCTCACCCGGGGCATCAGGACATCGGCAAACACTTCCCTCACACCCACCCCACACAGCCCCACAGCAACGCCAGGCGGGTGCCAGTGCCAGCCCGGGCTGGGCAGAGCGCCAGCAGGGTCGGATGCCAGTGCTGGGCAGCAGGACCTGGCTCCTGGCCAGCCTGGTGCGTGCTGAGCACCGGACACGATGGGCACACGATGCCAACGCTACCTCCACGCTCCAATGGGCACCGTGTCCCGGGCGTGCTCCCCCTACCCTGGACTGTGTCCCCACGAGCTGGCCACTGTCCGGGCCCCTCGGGTGTGTGGCCCCCGTGTGCCAGCCCCGAGGCCGGGGGGAGGCTGGGTGGGGGTGCCCGTCTCCTGGTGAGTGCCTGGCAGCGTCTGGGCGCTGATGAAGCGAGTGCTGGTTGTGAATGAATTAGGCGGGTTTGCATGACAATGGAGCTGCCTAATTAGGGATTTGAGCTGATACTGCTCTCCCCATTACATGCAATTAGCATGTGCCAGGGCGGGCAGGGCTCCCAGCGCCCGCCCGGGGCTGCCTGCCCTGGCTGTGCCCGCACATGACCCCGCTGCACCATGACCAGGGGCTGAGGACAATGGTGCCAGTGCCACCAAAGGCAGCCGGACCTGGCAGCCCCTTCCCAGGGACCACCTCTGCCTGCTTGAGGGCTAAACCAGCTCCAGGACCCAGTGTTGGGTGTTCTGCCCCAGGCACACACAGAGCCCGAGAGGGGACACGTTCCCACCAGCTCTGGGAAGCTGAAGGGCCCCACAGAGCCCAGACCCTCTGTGCTGTGCCAGCAGGACTCGTGCCAAGACCTGCCAGCCCCTCTCAGCAGCACGGCATGGGGAAGGGGTCCCGTGCTCAGTGGAGGATGAGGGGATCCCCCAGCCCAGCTGAGGACACAAGGCTGGCCCAGTGCAACATGCAGGAGCTGTCTCTGGGGTCTCGATCCCGGGAAGCCGAGAGGGTTTCCTGGCTCTCCTTTAACTGACAATGGGAAGCAAAAGCTCTGCCAAGCCCTGGTCCCACCGGGAGGAGTGTCAAGGTCACCCTCAGTCCTGCATCCCACCAGAACGGGCAGGGGACAACAGTCCCAGCGCCAGTGTCCAGCCGCACAGACTCTCCCCTCTCACCCACGGGTGTCACCCAGTGGTGATGGCAGCCCTGGCACCTCACAACCCTATGGCAGCAAGGGCTGTCTGAGGGACCTGGGACCTGAGAACCCCATCCTGCAGGAGCCCCAGCAGAGCAGGGTCTGGGGACCCATGGGGAGCAACTTGCCTGACACCCCCTGGGAGCAGCACCCAAAGAGCAGGCAGATGGCAGAGCCAAGGGGTCCTGGGCAACTGGGACTGACTGGGTGAGGACAGGGTCCCAGTGTGCCCAGTCTGGAGCCAGCCCACCTCAGCCTTCCCACAGGCAGACATGCAATCCATGCACCAGCGATGGTGCTGACAGACAGAGCAGTGCTGGCACGGAGGGCGCAGCCCTGGGCACAGGGAAGGGGGGACAGTGGGACATGCACAGCCATCAATCCCCATGCCAACATACCTTGGGCACCAGCATCACTAACAGGGCGGTCTGGTGTGCTGCTGGCCACCCGGTGGGCCAGGCTATGAGGAGCCTGCAGTGACTTCGGGGGTGCCCAGCCCCTGGTGGCACCGTCAGCATCCCGGCTCCCTCCCGCAAGCACCTGCCAGGCTCCACACGCTTTGATGTAGTGCCAGCCCCGCGTGGCACCGAGCCAGAACAAACAGCCCTGGGCAGGCTGCGTCTGCCGCGTGCTCGTGCTGACAGCCGGCATGGCACGGCAGATTCCCGGTGCCCGGCAGATCCCTGGTGCCTGGCGCACTCCAGCCCTGCCCGCCCCACGGAGCCACCTGTGCCCAGCCAGGCACAGGCTGTAGGTGCTGTATGATGCAATGACCCGGGGCGCCAGGCTGTGGGGCATCAGGCTGTGGAGTGCAGTGGTTGGGGGCTGTCTGCTGGATCCTGAGGGTCCCTGGCAGCCTGGGGAAGTCAGCAGCACAACGTGACTCCTGTGCTGTTAGAGCAGAGTCTCTGGCCCCAACCAGAGGAGCTGGAGCAGGAGCCGCTGTGGGGCCGGGGCAGCAGATGGACTAGGGCCTGGCACTGGCTGCAATGATGCCAAGGGGAAGGGCTCATGGCACAACTGGGCCAGGGGCAGCTCTTGGGAAGGACCCTGCCCCCCTGCCCTTGCCCCCCTGCCGGCGCAGCAGCCGAGCAGGGCAGACCCCACCTTGGGGGCTCGCCTCTCCCTGCCTCCCATGGGTGACCCCCAGTCCTCGCTGCTGTTCTCACCCTGCCCCTGCGGGCTCCAGGGGATGAGCAGCCCACAGCCAGGGACGCTGCTCCACCAGCAGGCAGGGGCCCTTTGCCTGGACACCTGGGTTTGCTGTCCCCAGCCTGTGGCTTGACGAGCCTGGTGAGGGGAGCTGTGCCACGCCACGCTGTGCCATGCCTTGCCAGGCTGGAGCAGAGGTTCAGCCTGCCCCGTTTGTGCCAGGCAGTGGCTGTGCAGGTGACTGGGTTCAGTCGTGCCGTGGCTGGCTGTGAGCTGCGTGCCAGGCGAGAGATGGGGACCAGCACCACACCACACTGCCCGAGCCAGGCTGGCACCTCCGGGCTGCTCACACCTCCTCACAGAGCTGGCATGAGGTGCTCTGGTGCACCCCCTGCCCTTCTGTCCCCCACCTCCATCCATCCATCCATCCATCCATCCATCCATCCATCCATCCATCCATCCATCCATTCATCCATCCTCACAGCTCCCGCGGGTGCTGCGGGGACAGCCGTGTCCGTGCCCAGCTGGGGTTGGAGACCCACAGCACCCTCCATAGAGAGTCCCCTGCCGCCAAGAGGTGCCCACCCACCGCGCCGTCTCTGCAGCGTCCCCCTGCAGACGGGGCCATGCTGGGAACGCAGGTCCCTGGGGATGCCCACACGGCTGTGGGAGCACTGGGGCTGCAGCCCCTCTGAGCGTCTGCCGTGCCCATCAGCGCACTGAAACCACACCAGGGGACATCTCTGCTGGCGGGTGGGGGGTCAGCGGACCCTCGGGCGCAGAGGGGGGGTCCCGTCCCCCTCACGGGACCCCGCAGAGCTCACGTCCAGCCCCGCGCAGCTCCCCGCCTCCAGCCCGGTCCTTTGTCTGCAGCCGCCACTTCCCGTCTGCCGTGACACCTGCGAGCCCCGGGCACCCACCGCGCTCCCGCCCGCCGACCCCACGCACCGGCCGCCGGAGCGACCGAGCCCGGGGGTCCCCGCGGCCGCTCCCGCTCCCGCCGGGTCCTGCCCTGGGGGGCATCGCCGGGGGCAGCCGTGCTCCGGACCGTCCGCGTCTGCAGCAGCACCGATACAGTCCCGCATGCTCCCCGCGTCACGACCACCCACGCGCACCCCCGCGGGGTGACGGCACCCTCCGGGCTGTCCCGTCACCGCGGTCCCCCGTGTCCCGGCCGAGTGATGGCAGCGGCAGGAACGCCGTGCCAGCGGCGGGGATGCTGTGCAGGGGCAGGGACAGCACGCGTGGGGCAGGTGCGCTGCGGGCACCGCTGCCCGGCGCTGCCAGGGCCCCGGGGGAGCGGGGAGCGCCAGAACGCCCCGGTGCGGGCAGCGTGCGGGGCAGCGCCGGCGGGACACGCTCGGGCGAGGGGCGGGGGGCGGCAGTGCCGCCGCGGGGCGGGGGACACATCCCCGTTCCGGGAGGGCGCCCCACCAGCACCCGAACCTCCCGCAGCCAGCGGGCATCCCGCACGGAGAACGAGCGGTCCCCGTCCCCGGGAGGGCTCCGGTGTCCGGCAGGACGCGCACCCGCCGCCGCTCCCCGGGTGACCTTGCCCGGCGCCCAGTCCCGGTGCCGGGTCTCCGCCGCGCCGCCGCTCCCCCCTCCCGCCCAGAGCGCGGTGCCCGCGGGAGGCGGCGGCGGTGACTCACCGGCGGCGGCGAGCAGGGCAGCGGCGAGCAGGACACCGAGCGGCCCCGGCGCGGCGGCGGCGGCGGCGGGGGGGGCCCGGCGGCGGGGCGGCCGCGCACCCATGGCGCGCCCCGCGGAGCGCTGCGGGCCGAGGGAGCAGGGCGGGCCGCCCTCAGCGGGCCATGGCGCCCCCGCCACCGCCACCGGCCCCGCCGCGGCTGCCGCCCGCCGCCGCGCCGCTCCGCTCCGCCCGGGCGCCGCCAATGCGGGGCGGGAGCGCGGACCCGCCCGCGGAAGGGACGGCGCAACAGCTGGGCGCGCCCCCGCCGGCGCCCCCCGCCCGCAACGCCGGCACCGCTCCCCCCGCTGGCTCCGCACCCCCGCCTCTACACACACCCGAGCCCGCACGGGGGGTCCGCGCCGTCCCCGAGCGCAGAGCAGCGCGGCGCCCCCGGCTTGCATCCCCCCGGGCACGGCGCATCCCCGGCACGGCGGCACTCCCCTCTCCGGGCCGCCCTCGGGCTCTGCACACCCCGGGACACCCCCGGGACAGCTCACACCTGCTACGGCTTCATCTCCCCTCCACGACCAACCCTACCCCCAGCCCTGCTGCACCACCGGGTGATGCCCAGGGATGCACCCCAGCCCAGCCTGGCATCCCCCGGGAAATGTCACAGAAGAGGGACCACAATCTTTGCGGCAGCGTGGGTCACCTGTGGGACCCCACCTTTCTGCTGGCCTCAAGGTACCCCATGCTCAGCCACACTGGCCTCTCCCAGGGGATGCAGCCGCAGGATGTGGCCCCTTCCCTCTCTGTCCCCTCCCTGCACCCTGCCAAGGTGCCCACGAGCAGCGTTGCTGTCACCAGCGGGCAGCGGCAATGTGGGCAAGGGGCAAAGGTCAGAGCGGGCTGAGGCCGTACTGGGGTGCCCGGGGTGCTCCCCAAACCCTGTGCAGCCAAAGCCTGTGGCAGCTGTGCAGAGCAGCCCTGTCCCCAGCAGCAGGGGCCAGGCAGTGGCTCCCAGCGTCGTGCAGCAATAATTTCATTAGCGGCATCAGGAACAATTAACAACTGCTCTGATGCCTCCAAGAGCTGAAGCGTGTGTGAAGCCAGCGCAGCTCTCCCGGGTGGCACCGGCTGTGTTGTGGCCTCTCTCCACCCCAGCGCAATGCTGGCAGTGCCAGGCAAAGTCGAGCCCACTGCCAGCACTGCTCTGGGACGAGGTCAGAGCCATCTCCCATCACCACACACCTCCTGGGACCTCCTGTGCCAATGCAGTCCTGGACCAGCCATGCACACAGGTAGGGCGGAGATTGTGGGGTGACACCCGTGGGTGCCCATTTTCATCCCACCATGCTGCCCCAGGCAGATCCACGAGTCCCGGGACATCTGCCCGGACATTGGTGGGGGCCAGCGGCAGAGGAGCCCCCCAGCCCCTGTGAGCAGAGCTGTGGTGCAGCAATAACAGCCCTCCTTCAGGCTGGCTCGTTATTACTGATGGCATTTGCATGGAAACAGGATGTTTTTACTCCTTGCGGCTCCATCTGCTCCTGCTGAAGTCACCGCTCTGCACATGAGCTCGGGGGGCTGCCATGGGAACGGGGGCGAGCTCCCGCTGCGCCGGGACCCCCAGCTCGGGCTCCCCCGGTGCCAAAGCCCCAGGCAAGCAGCAGGACAGGGCGAGGTGGGGTGCCCAGTGCAGATGGCACCACCTGAGGTGGGCACCCAGCACGGGGCTCCCCTCCTCCTGGTGGGGAGGGGGCTGGGGGTCCCACGTGCGGTGCCAGCCCAGCCCCATCTGCTCCTTGCACCTCTCTCCCGGGATGGCTTCCAGCTCCTGCTCCTGGCACGGCGCCGGCAGTGCCAGCAACAACACTCCCACCCCCTGGGCACCCACTGCATCCTCCCGGTCCCCGTGCCCAGCTGGGGGTGCTGGTGGTGCCCAGCCCAGCCTCAGCTTCTCTCAGCTCCCTCGGTGCCATGCCAAGGCTGTGTGGTGTCACCCTGCATTGTCCCTCCTGTGCTGCGGGCCAGCGTGGCTGGGTCATCAGTGGAGAAGTGGCAGGGTGCACTGACGAATGAACAAACTCTAATTAATACAGATTGAGGAGATCACTTTTAATTCCACTTGCTTTCCCTCTTGCTGAGGAAAAACTGAAGGGATGGATGAGCCAGATCCTGCTCTGCAGCTGCCAGAGCCCTGAGTCCTGCTGCCAAGGGTCAGTGTCTGCCAGGCTCACGCCCGTGGGGGCATCTGGGACCCCTGCCCACCTGCAGGGTGCTGTGAGGGGCTGCAGCACATGGGGAGCCACGGGAATCAGAGTCTTTGAGGAGGAGATTGCAGAGCCTGGCTGGCCCAGTGCTTCCAACCCCACATGCTCAGCACCTGGGTGTCCTGCAAGCCCCAGGGGGATGCCAGAAACACCGGTCCCACTGGGTGCTGTAAATGGATTATTACTCAGAGTAATTAGGTGGAATTAAAAATTAATTCTCCTCTCCAGTGTTCCGCGGTCATGGCTCAGCCACGTGCTGCAGCCATTGTGTCAGGGCTTTCTTCTGAAAATGACTGGATTAAGGTGGAGGCGGGGGGAGGGCATCACCTGGTGAGCAGTGGTACACCCAGCCTCTGTGGGCTGCAGCTGCCAGCTCCCTGGGGATGCCAGCTCCCTGGCACTGCTCACCTCTCACCACACGCCCCAGGTGCCCCTTTAGCCTGGGCCAGCTGGGGTGAGGCAGCTCCCACCCCCCGGAGCCTGGCAAGGGCCCTGTGCCCTGCCCGACCTCCTGCCTAGCCCTGGCAGCCACGGGCAAGGCCAGCCCTGAGATTTTCTAAACTCCCATCAAATATTTAAGTAGATATTTGAGCTCATGTATAATGGATCGCCCGTGCGCTGCCTCCCTCTCCATTTGTGGTATTTAAGGAAGGCGAATATTAAACACCATTGTATTAGCAAAACCGCGCCTGCTTAATTGAGTTACAAACAGGGAAGGTGCTGACGGGTAAACAATGCATAATGCAGGGCCCCAGGGCAGCATGTGGCAGCCCTGGCACCAGGCAGGGCTCTGTAGGGCATGGGACAAGAGGGTGCTCCAGCAGGGTGGGCACTGGTGCTGATGGTACCACTGGCAGAGCCAAAGGTGTGAGGAACACGTGTGCTGTGTTACAGACAGGTGACAGCATGGCACAGCACAGCCTGGCATGGGACAGCTTGGCTTGGGATAACGTGGCATGGTGTGGGACATCCCAGGTGTCATCCTGCACGGGGATGCTCAGAAATGGAGCCAGTAAGAACAACCCCAGCCACACAAGGAGCAGAAAGATTATGAAAATGAAAAGTAAATAAATATGGATGTTGAGGACCTAATTCTGATAAGAGGATTTTCAAAATTAGCCATTTGCAAGAGTAGATTAACGACGCACAGTGCTGGGGGTGGGAAGGGCTCCTTTAGGATGTGCACAAAGCCCATTGGGCACAGCCTGTTCCTTGTAGCCCTGAGCACCCAAAGAGTCACTCCCAGCTTTTTGAGGAGATGGATTTGCTGCTGCTGTGGGGGAAAATGAAGTGGCCAGAAGCACAGCATGGTGCCACTCTGCAAACACAAGCTCTGCAGACACGGTACCAGGGTGCCAGGACTTCACCACAGAGAATTGACATCTGCCAGCAGTGGGATGCAGATCCTGGCACCCAGGATGACCCACTCCAAGCACTGCAGTGGGTGCTCAGGATGGAGCTGGTGCTGATGCCCCCCTGGGAGCACTGTGGGTGCTGGGGCAGGGGCACCTCTGTATGCTCTGAGCAGGGGCAGGAGGCTGCTGGGGCTTGGAGAGGCTTTTCACATCCTCTGGCTGGGATTTTCTATCCAGGCAGCCAAGCAGAAATCTCATTACAGACTGGCACAAAGGCAGTCCCCATCCCTGTCCCCACAGCAGGCTGGGGGCAGGCAGGGTGGGCACAGCTGTGAACAGTGCGAGGTTGCTCTGGGCATGGGCAGCTAGCGGGCTGCAAGTGGCCATTTGCTGTCCCCAAGCATCCTTTGTAGCACTCACCCTGCCCTGGGCCCATCAGTCCCATTCCCAGCCTAACACAGAGCCCCCACTTTGTGGTACAGGTGGGTCTGAAGTGGGTGCTGGCTTCTTGACATGAGTGGGGCAAAGCCCCTGTGCTTTACAGGCAGGGTGAGGCAGGGGGCAGGCAGGGCACGATGCAGGCAGCCCTAGCACCCCGTGCCCAGCACTCCCACAGCAGCAGCAGCAGCCAATTAATTATCAGGGCGGTGGGAGAGCAGCCGGCAGAGCTGTGGGGATCGATGGGCACATCGACCGCCCGGGAAACTCCAGCCTTCCCCGCCAGAGCTGAGGAGCTGGGGCACGCAAGGAGCCTGGCAGCCCCGGCCCCGGGAAAGGGATGGCTGCGGGTGCAGCATCGGCAGCGCCCTGTGAGGGCACACCGGGGTGCACAGGGCCAGGAGGGAAGGGACAGGCACTGCCCTGTGTCCCCGCAGCCTCGGGGCTGCCACCTGCTCCCCTGTGAACCGGGAGAGCGGCCGCTCCCCGTGGTGGTGCTGATGTTTGGATGTGTCTGTGCTGAGGGAGGTCAGGGTGGTCCCTCGGAGCTGAGGCATCCACTGTGGGCGCTGAGGGAGGGGTTGAGGGCGGGGGCAGTACCAGACTCTCAGGGACAGCACGGACACGGTGACTCGTGGAGATGAAGGCTCTGTGGGCACGTGCAGCCATCTGGGGGGCACCCAGGCCGTGATAACGCACCCCAAAGGGTTGGTGGCACTGTCTGCACAGCCCCGTGCCGCAGTCATGCCTGCAGGTTTGTGGCCACAGCTCCCGTCCCTGTGCCCATGCCTGTCCCCATCCCACCCGCCCGCTCCCCCCGCCCGCCGCTGCCGGGCGAGCAGCGCCAGCCCGTCCCTGCGGGGAACGAGAGTGCTCAGCCGTGTTCGGAGCCCGCTATCCGCCCAGATGAGAAGTGACAGCAAAGGACCCTTCTCAGGTACAGACTCCCTGAGGCGCAGGGCAGGAGATTCTGTCCCCGTCTTTGCCTCTTCTGCTGCTGGCACTGGGGACGGCCCTGCAGGCATTTAACCCCTTCCCCACCGCGCAGCTGCAGCTGGAGGGCAGCAGCAGCCCTGCAGCAGCAGTGCCTGTCCCAGGCTGCAAGAAACAGGATGGAGCAGCAGAGCCCGAGTGGGGGAGCAAGAACCAGAGGTGCAGCCCCTGTGCTGTGCCCCTCTGTGTCCTGCCAGCCCTGCCCAGGCCCACGGGCCCCTCACCTCCCGCATCTCCCGCACCGCTGCTGTCTCTGCCGGGAGGTTGTCATGGGAACGGTGTGCTGTAGGTACCCCTCACCCTGGGTACCCCTCCTTGCACGCCACGGTGATTCCGAATGGAGGGTGGGCACAGCCTGTGCCCTTCCAGGGCTTGGCAGGGAGGGCACGGGGAGCTCCATTCCAGGAATGCAGGCGGATGTGGGTGGCAGCCAGGGACAGAGGTCCTCTGTGTACCCACAGCTCTCCTGCAAGGTGCAGAGTCCCCTGGGCCCTGCCTGGGTGACAGGGTAGGCAGGTGGGCTCAGGCACTGCGGGAACAGCGTGGCACAGCCTCAGTGCTGGCAGCCACGCTGCCTGCCCACTCCCACGGTGAGCCAGCGCTGCCTGTTCCTCCCCGGCCCACGCGCCCTGCACGGAGCCAGCAGCTCCTTCCCCAGTTTTCTGGGGGATTTTAACCCTGCAGCACTCACTGGTTGCAGGAATGGGTGCCTGCACCAGAGGTGTGCTAGGGGCATGATCTGTCCTTGCTGCCAGAGCTGGGGGCTCAGGGAGAAGCTGGGCTGGCAGTGCCTGGCCATGGCTGCATGCCAGCTGCTGGCAAGGTGACCCAGCGTGGGCACCCAGCACCACTGACCCACAAGTCCTGCACGGAAATGGGGACACAGGACCCCATCCCTGCAGCAGCACAGTCCATCCCATTCCTGCTGTGCCCCACAGCAGCCCCAGCCCCATATCCCCCACCCCTCTTGTGCCAATGTGGGTTCCTTGACCTGCTCCTCCCATCCCCACCAGACCCCACAGCACTCCTGCCCCCCCCCAGCCCTGTCCTTGCAGCCCCTCTGTCTGTCCTGCCTCCCACCCCCACCTCCAGCCCTGCCGCATGTCTGCTGCCATCTGCCTCTCCCTTTTGATTAGTATTAATTTTTAATTATTATTATTGACAGGGCTGCCAGCTCGGCTGCCAGCTGGGACAGCTGCCCAGCATGAGATAGGCCAGGGGCAGCCCTGGCACTGCTGTACTCCCTGTGTGACTCCTGGCAACTGCTGTCCCCACCCAGGGGGTGACTTTGTGCCCCCCAGCACCCTCTGGTCCTCAGACAGGGACTGTGGGATGCAAAAGTTGAGGATGAAGGTCACTGTGTCCCCAAAGGGCAGGCTCTGGGTGGGCACTGCCAGCCCCCCAGCCTGGCTGGGCTGCAGGGCTGATGGGAACCCATAAAGCCATGGAGATAAATGGCTCCTATTATTTTTCCAATCAAAAGAAATCCCACTGTGGCTACATGAGAATGGTGATGAACCACGGCACTGCAGCAGCCTCTGCACCCCCCCCGCCCCAGCTGACCTTGGCCTTGTGACGTGATGGGGCAAGGGCACCCCATGGGCACAACGCCCTTGCTGGGCTATGGGACAAGGACAGCCTGGCTGCAGGGTGCTCTAGAGGGGCAGTGACAGGGCCATGTGACACAGTGCAGTAGGTTGAAGGGACAAAGGGACAGACAACCCCTGCCTCTCACACACTGCATGCTGTCACTGCTGGGGAGGGGCATTAATGGTGCATTTCAGGGGGTCTCTGCAATCCCTCCTCCAGTTTCAGCTTTGCCAGCCCCACGCGTGGCCCTGCCTGTCTCTCATTCTGGGGGGGATTGGAGTGGGGGCGGCTGGGGTAGCGCTGACCCCACTGCAGGCAGGGACCCAAACAGGGAGGGCAGGGCAGGGCAGACAGGGACCGCACCGCAGGCAGGGCAGGACAGACAGACCGCACCGCAGGCAGGGTAGGACGGACAGCCAGACCGCACCGCAGGCAGGGCAGGACGGACAGACAGACAGCCAGACCGCACCGCAGGCAGGGCAGGCTGCCATCCCTGCCGCGCCGGAGCCGCCAAGGCCGGGCGAGCGGCACCATCGCGTGGCGAGGCTCCGGCGGTACAGGCAGCACCGTGCCCGTGCGGGACCGGCGGGCAAAGCCACCCCTGAGCCCTGCTGGCAGCACCCCCAGTGTGGAGTGCTACCCCCGTAATGCATCCCCTCATCCCAGTCCTGCCACCAGCAGCATCCCCAGTTTGGGGTGCTACCCCCCATACTGCATCCCCATCCTGCTGCCCCCATACTCCATTCCCTCATCCCAGTCCTGCTGGCCCCCCATACTGCACCCCCTCATCCCAGTCCTGCCACCAGCAGCATCCCCAGTGTGGGGTGCTACCCCCCGTACTGCATCCCCTCATCCCAGCCCTGCCACCAGCAGCACCCCCAGTGTGGGGTGCTATCTCCCCCATACTCCATTTCCTCATCCCAGTCCTGCTGCCTGCAGACCTCCCCAGCCCCGTGCCCCTGCTGGGGAGGGCAGTGCTGTGCTGTTGCCCTTGCACAAATGACCCAAAGCAGAGAAATGACCCAAAGCCATCACACGATGCAAGGACACAGGGACATGGCCTGACACGCTGTCTGCCAGGGATGAGCCCCTGTCTTCAGTCTCTAGCATCATCCTCTGCCTGGAACAGGAGCAATGTTGGGTGTGGAGGGCCCCGCACTGCCCTGGGGGAGCTGCAAGGCTGATGTTCCTGGAGAAAGGCAGCTGAGTCCCAGGGACAGCTCTCTGCAGCCATGGCAGCTGCAGGGCTCAGCAAGCCCAACCCCACTGCAGGCTGCACTGCAGGCAGGCCAGACCTGGGGTGACGCGGCCACAGCAGCTGCCTGTCAAGCTGTGAGCAGACAGGTCACAAACACTCAAAGAGCAGAGAGTGGTCAATACCTCATCCCTCTGCAGGACAGCTCTCTGCAGAGCCTGTCTGCAGGCACTGAGCCATCACAGCAGGGACAAGCCGCCCTGGCTCTGGGCTGATGAGGTGGCACTGTTAAGGACATGTGGCCCTGGAGCAGGTGCAGCCCTGGGCTGAGATGGAACCTGGGTGCTGCTGGAGAGAATGGAAGATATCCTGGATGAGAGCAGAACTGCAGCTGCACTGTCAGGGGGTGAGCAGACAGCTCCCCCTCTGGAATCTGACTAGGCAGGGCAGCACAGATACAACAATCAAACACACAAAAGATTAAAGGACAGAGTGTGGGGTGGGGCTGGAAGAGAGTATGGGAGGCCAGGAGCACCAGAAAGGGCAGCAGAAGACATGGGCCATGGAAAGGAGGAGTCAGAAAAGTCCCAGGGCTCAAATGACTGAGGTTGTAAACCTGCAGGTCTGGCACCAACAAAATCCTGGGAAGGAAATGAGCTTCATAGCACCTGTGCTGTGAGTGTCTGTGGGAGGGGATGCAGCCTGGGGACCATGCTGTGCTGCAGCCCAACACCCACCCTGCAGGGACACTGCCAGCCCTCAGATCTTCCTGAGAAGGCAGACCCATGTCCCACACATGTGCAGGGACTTAGGAGAAAAGTGGACCAGCTCCCCAGGCTGAGCTGACCCAGATGAGCTGGGCCTCACTGGTCCCTCCCATGCCCAGGTTTTCAGGGCAGTGAGCTGTGCCCATGCTTTGGCCAGGGGAGGACAGGACCTTCTGGCAGCTATCCAAGGCCCCCCAAAACACAGCAAACACCCCCATAGCCTCAGGGAGAGGGGCACTGGTCCCAGGCTCTAGGGTAGGTGAGGGGACATGTGCAGTGTCCCAAGCCCACCACAATGCCAGCTCTGTGCTCCCGGCCCCGGTCACCCAGAATGTGCCAGGATTTGGCACATCATCCTCTTCCTCCCAGGAAATGTCCCCAACAAACATGGGCCATCCGAGGTTGCCAGGAGCCCTGGAGACAAAGACCATGCTCAGATGCAGAAATTTATTGTGAGACAGAACATGGGGACTTCATAGGCAGCTCCCCACAATCACACCACAAACTTGGTCTTGGCAAGGGAGCCGCTCTTGGTGGCTGTATCTGCATGAGCCTGGTACCCAATGGCCACCTTCTGTGACAGGCCCAGGTGCTCCTTGTAGACACGCCTGGAGGAGAGAAGGGCATGCATGAACAGGGCAGCACCTCTACTCCCATTGTGCCTGTTCCCCCAAGCAGGGGGAGCCCTTATTGCCCCGTGCAGCCTCCCCCAGAGCTGCATTACCCAATGTGGGTGACCCCTTCCTGGTTCTCTGCTTCCCGGGTCCAGATGGCAATCTTGTCCCCCTTGGTGCGGATGTTGATGACGGCCCCGCACACCTGGTCGCTGTACTCATCAAACATCTCCCCAATGAGGCACAGCAGCTGTTGGGAGGAGAAGGGGAGCCTGGCACAGTCCCCACTGGGGCTCAGCCCTGGGGCAGGGGGAGCAGCCCCAGCAGGACCCTGGGATGGGCAGCACTCACTGTGTCCAGCCAGAAGCGGTCCAGCTCCGTGTGCCGCTGCTGCTTGGCCAGTGTGATGAGCCAGCGCCCACCGCGCTTGTTCTGGCTGTCCTCCCACATGGGCTCAATGCCATCCTGGGGGCGGGCAAAGGGACAGTCAGGAGCACCAAGTACTGGCCAGAGCTGGCCTGGGGAGCTGCATCCAGCCAGGCTTCCCCTCCCATCTTATGGCAGGGCATGCTGACACCCTTACCAGCAGCCAGTGCACCCCCATAATGCTGGGTGCTGGGGGATTCTGAGCATGGGTGTCATACCTTGAAGAGGGAGTAGTCACAGCCAGCTGCGAGCTTACTGGCGAGCTGGATGTGAGTGTACAGCCTGGGTTAGATGGAGACACAGAGCAGGTGAGAATGGGTGCCTCAGGCTCAGACCCCCCCACCAGAACAGCTCCAGAAGGGACACGGTGGGTGTGCCCACCCAATGCACACTCACGCCCAGAAATCCTCCACAGTGCTGAATTTGGTGACCAGGCGCAGGTTTGCCTGCCACATCTTGCTCTTGTCATTCTTGAAAAACCAGAGTGCCCATCTGGGGACACAGGGGAAATGGGGTGTTCAGCCATGCCAGAGTCCCTCTCCGGCCCCTACACCCCTCCCAGTGCTGGGAGAGGCTGCCCATGGCCAGGCCTCCCATACCTGTTCTGCAGGGGGTGCTTGCCCTGGATCTCTGCCGGGAGCAGCTCTTGCTGCCGAGCCCTCTGGCGGCGGCGCTCCTGGTGCCTCTGCAGAGGAAGGCGGGACAGCCCCGAGGAGCCCCATGAGCACCCCAACAGGGAGCCTGCAGCCCCCCAGCCGCCTCCCGGACTGGGCACCCCGAGGGCCGGTGGGGCTCTCTGTGTTCTGCAGCCTCCCCAGCCCACAGGGCGAGCACCCACCTGCTCCCCTGTAGCCATCCTGACCAGCAGAGGCTCTCCTAGGCTGCCTCCGGCCCTTAAGTACCCACAGGCAGGTGGGGATGAGGAGCTATCCCAGCTGCACCTGGTGGGGAGGAAGGGTGGGTGGTGTCCTGGGGAGACGGAGCCAGTCCTGCCCCTCCTGGGGAGCAGAGAGATGGGGATCCCTCTCTAGGGCAGGGAGCTGGGGGATGAGGACAGGGGCTCAGAGCGGGATGAGGGAGTAGAGTTGTGTAAGTTGGGCACCATGTGTGGGGAGCATGGTGTGGTACGGGGAGGGCAGGATGGTACCCAGGGAGGGTGGGATAGCAGCGGGTTGGAAGGGAGGGACAGGATGGGATGGGATGGGGAGGATGGAGTCAGGACAGGATGCGATGGGGAGGGGATGGGTTCAGAACTGGATGTGGTGGGATGGGAATGGGGTGGGATGAGGTGGGGAGAGGACATGACGAGGAGGGGATGGGAATGGCATAGAGACAGGGTGGAATGTGGAGGGAGCTGGATGGCAGTAAGGATGTAATGGGATAAGGGCAGCCTGTAGGTGGAAAGCAGTGGGATCGGGACGAGATGGGACAAGGAATCCGAGGAGATGTGACCGGGAGAAGGTAGGCAGGACGCGATGGGGGTCAGGACAGAATAGCGTGGGGACAGCATGGGGTGGGATCGCGATGAACGATGGGGATGGGAAGAACGACAGCCCCGGGGGGACGCGCAGCGCGGGGAGGGAGCCTGTGGGGCCGGGCCGGCGAAGGGCCGGGGGCACCGCTGCCGTGCGGGGCGGCGCGGGGCGGCGCGGGGCGGCGCGGGGCGGCGGGGCACGGCTCGGCACGGCCGAGCACGGCTCAGCCCGGCTCAGCCCGGTGCAGCCCGGCGCGGCGCGGTCCCCCCCGCGCATCACGGCGCAGCGCGGCGCAGCGCGGCCCCGGCACAGCCGCACTGAGCCCGCCCCGCCGCAGCCCGGCCCGGCCCGGCCCGGCCCGCCCGTCCCCGCCGACAGCGAGCCAGGTCGGGCGGGCTGCGGGGCCGGGGCCGCGGGACCGGGATGCGCGGGAACGGGATGCGCGGGGAAGGGGTGCGCGGGGACGGGGTGCGCGGGGACGGGGTGCGCGGGGACGGGATGCGCGGGGAAGGGATGCGCGGGGAAGGGATGCGCGGCGCGGGCGGGCACGGGGCCGGGGCGGGGTGAAGCCTTGCGGCCTCTCCCCGCAGAGCCGCCATGGAGGTGTTTATGAAGGGCTTGTCCAAGGCCAAGGAGGGGGTGGTTGCCGCAGCTGAGAAGACCAAGCAGGGGGTGGCCGAGGCCGCGGAGAAGACCAAGGAAGGGGTCCTCTATGTCGGTAAGGACCGGCTTGCCCTGCCAGCCCCCTGCCTGCCCCCTGCCTCTCCATCCCCGGCTAATCTCTGCCCGTCCCTGCCTGCCCTGCCGGCTCTCTCTGCTTGCCCTTGCCTGCTCCTGCGTTTGCCCTTGCGTCCTCCAGCCCATCCCCCTGCCGTCCCCCTGGCGTTCCCACCTGTCCCCGGCCCCGCTCCCCCTGTCCCCTGCTCCTTCCCCGCCACCACCACCACCCTGCGGCAGAGTGCCCCGGGGCACAGGGTCGGTGCCCGCAGTGCCTCGCTGCCCACCGGGAATCTGCAGGGCAGGAGAGTGGGCTCCGCAGGCAGGAGCAGAGTCGGGGGCTGGTCCCCAGGCTGAGGGGATGGAACCTTCGGGGACCGGACCCCTTGCAGCTCCCAGCCTGAGGGTCTCTCAGCTCTGTGCCCGGGATGATTTGGGGCAGGAAAGCAGAGGAACCATGATGGAGGGGGTGACCCCTGTGTTGGGATGTGCCTGTCTTGGGGCAGGGGGGTGGGGACCGCGTTTGTCCCCCTTGGAGAGGCAGTGCCCTGGCGCTGATCCCACACCGGCATCTCCCCTGCCCCCGGCTGGTGACTGAGGGGTCCCTCCGTGCTGCCCCTCGGGGGCGGGATCTGTTCGGGGTCAAGTCCTCGAAGACATGGCTGGCAGGAGGAGCAGTTCCTGGGCAGTCTGTGGTGCTGGAATGCCCAGGGAGGGAGCTGAGGCCAGCTCTGCTTGCAGTGGGAGGGAGGAGGGTGCAGGGCTGAGGCTCTGCTCTGCTCCAGAGGGCACAAGCTCTTGTGGGAGAGCTGAGGACCCAAAACTGTTCCCCTGGGCAGTGGTGGGTGCATGCCCTGAGTCCCCATCCTCACTAGGGTGTATTTGCTGGTACAGCAGCTCAAGGAACAGCCTGAGGCCCCATCCTACAGGGGCTGCCCAGCCCTTCCTTTCCTTCCATCCTAGACACCCCACTCCCATTCCGTGGGGTATCCTGGGTGGTGTTGCTCTGCTCGAGGGAGCCTGGCAGGGTTGGCACAGCCAGCAGCAGCACCCAACTCCAGGCACTCCAGCTGTGGGGCTTTTCATGCTCTGTTGGCACCAGCTGTAGGTTTGGATCCTGTGGAAGGTTTCTCTCAGCAGCACTGCTGGCATTCACCCTGCCTGGCTGTGCCCTGACACAGTGCTGGGCCCTGGGGTCTCTGCCCTGCCTGGCACGTGGTGGCAGCTCCGTGCTGCCCCAGTTCTGGCTCCTGCAGGGACAACAGGAGCCTTGAGGGGAGCCAGGCAAGTGCTCAGCCCCCCAGGTGCCCTGGCATGGGGTGTGGACAGGCTGCTGTCGTGGATCAGAGCCCTGCCAGGGTCTGGGCATGGCACATGTTGGAGCCCAGCTGTCAGTCCCTCTAACCCCATCTCTGTCTCTTTCTACCCTCAGGGAGTAAAACCCAAGGTGTGGTGCAAGGCGTAACCTCAGGTACGAGCCCCTCTGTGTTCCTCCCGCGGTACCCCTCCGGCCCTGAGAGCATGGCCACACTAACGAGATCAGAGGCTAATTGAGGGGCTGATGTCACTCTGCTAAAGCCTCTTATATAACAGGGCTGGCAACCAAGGATTTGCAGCGGCTGCTCACACTCCTTGCCCAGCTGCAGAGCAGTGTCACGGCCCCCTCCCCTCCCCACCAGGGCAAGGAAGTGAGGAGAGCCTGATCCTGCCCAGCATCTCCCCGCCAGCTCCCCTGTGGGTGGCACAGGGCATGAAGCCATTGCTGGGCACCCTTTGTGGCACGGGGGGCACTGATGGGCACCCCTGGCTCTTGCAGTGGCTGAGAAAGCGAAGGAGCAGGCGTCCCAGCTGGGCGAGGCCGCCTTCACCGGTGCTGGCAACATCGCGGCGGCCACCGGGCTGGTGAAGAAGGAGGAGTTCCCTGCAGACCTGAAGGTGAGAGTCCCTTGGCACTGCCATGCCTGTGGGGAGGCTGGCACGTGCCCGGCTTTGGCGAGGAGCCCTTTGGCTGTTGCCCAGCCCCAAAGCAGAGAGCATGAGGGTGCCCAGGTGGTCTCCTCGTGCCCCGGGCGGGCACGGCCTCGTGCGCGGCCTGTGCGGACGTGTGCGCGCTCAGGGCCTGCCATGGCGGCCGGGCCTGGCCCGGGCCTGCGGCGCTCCAGTGCTGCGAGGTGACCTGACAGCTGCGGGAGGGGCAGCGGGTTCCAGCTCGCCGCCCCATGAGCCCTTGGCTTCCAGCTTAGCCCAAAATAGCATCAGCTGAAGAAATGAGGCCACCGCCGCCGCCACCGCCGCTGCACGGGGGGATTGGCTGCCCCCCTTTCCCGGCTGCCAGCCCCGGGGAGGGGTTACCCAGCGCCGCCCTCCCCTGCCAGGGATGCAGGATGCTCCTGCAGCTCCCTGCCAGCTCCTGCAGCCTGCCGAGGCCCACGTGGTGCCAGCACTCATTGCCTGCCCGAGGCTGGGGCTGGGAATAGTGTGTATAGGGACATACACACACAGCCCCTGATCCCACAGACTCATGGATGTCACCTCCCAGCTGGGTGCTGTGTGCCAGGATCCCATTGGCTCCCCATGGAGCACCTTGTATCCTGGGTGCATTGCTGGTCTGGCAGGGGTAGGCAGGGTGGGTGTTGTGTCTGTATGTGGGGCACTGACCTCCTGGTTCACTCTCAGGCAGAGGAGGTGGCCCAGGAGGCTGTGGAGGAGCCACTGGTTGAGCCGCTGCTGGAGCCAGAGGGGGAGAACTACGAGGAACCCCCACAGGTGAGGGGACAGGGTGGCACGGTGGACACAGTGGGACAGTGGTCAGTGCACTGTCCAGAGCAAAGCTGCTGTTGGGCTGGAGAAGACAGGGGCTCTGTGCCCCACCTGAACTCTCACACTGGCTCTTTCCTTCCCCATCCCACAGGAGGAATACCAGGAATACGAGCCAGAGGCATAATGGACCCCCATCCTTGCCTCTTCCACCAGCAGCACAACGAACCGCCGGTAGCCCCCTGCTCCTCTCCAGCCGGCCCCGGCCGGTGCCCGTGCGCCGGGGAGGAGCAGGGGCATCCCTGCCCCGTTCGCTCACGAGTTCTTCCTCCAGTTCCGTTCCAAGGGACCGTGTCCGTGTCTCCGTACCATGTCTAGCAGTGAGAAACACCCGCTGTGTCCAAGCCCCCAAGCCCTGGCGTGTGGCCGAGCCGTGGGCACTGCCCACAGGGGCCGGTGTGTGTGAGTGTGAGTGTGTGTGAGTGTAAGTGTGAGTGAGTGTGAGTGTGAGGCCCGGGTTTATGGCTCTGTCTCCCTCCCAGCACCATAAACCCTGGCCATGTCCCGGTGTGTCTGTGTGTGTACAAAGCATGTTTACCTGCTCGCGGGCTGCTGTACATTTCGCTTGCACGCGTGTCCCTGTGGTTCTGCTCTGGTCATCGTGGAACTATTTTTTTTTATATATATATCTCTCTCTATCTATGGGTGGACGGGTCTTTTGCCTTTGTGAACCCTTGGCGCCCCAGCCTGCTCCCCAGCCTGCTGGGTGGTGGCGGTGCCCGCGCCTCCCCCGAGGTCCCATAGTGCCGACGCTGTGTTGTGACGTGGCATGGATATTCCCCCGTCGCTGGATGTGCAATACGAGGGCAGCTGCCAGTGACACAGCTGCCCCCGTGTCCGTGAATAAAGCCAACTCTTGTCTGTAGCCCCCTGGTCCTGCTTGTGGGGTCCCTGGGGAGGGGTTGGCCCCATGCTTTGGTGGCAGGGGAAGTTTTGGGGCTGGTGCTGGGGGAGCGGGCAGGGCTGGTTGCTCATGAGGACAAGATGCCTTTCTGTCTGCTGCCTGCTGCAGCACAGCAGGTCACTGTGCCCTGACTCCAGCCAGACTCTGGCTGAGACTTGGGGTGCAGGCAGTGTCCCCATAGCACCTGCCTGTCTGCAGGACTTTGCATCTGCAGGGGGCCCTGTGGGGCTGAGAACAACAAGCCAGGATGAGGGTAGAGACACAGCCCTGAGCTCCAGCACTGGTTCCCCTCTCTTTACATGCCCTTACTCCCCTCAGGAGGCAGGGGACATGGCTGTCACCCGCAGCTTGTTCAGATGCAGTGTGACCACCGGAAGGGCAGGTGGGTGTCGCACATTCTGTGGGATGTTTGTCATGGTTGTGGGGTCCCTGGGTTCTGTGGGTCCAGGGTTCTGTGCTCACCCCACAGCGCCTTTCTTGAGTCTTCAGCTCTCCCAGGGCAGGACCACCAGCCCAGCCTAGGCTCTCAGCTAGCCTTTAGTCCCTTGACCGCATCACAAGCTGGGGTGAGAGGCTGGGCTGAGTGTCCCTGCCATGAATATCAGATTAGATCCCCCACCTGTGCTGGCTCCAGCTTTGCCAGCGAGGAGTGAAGCTGCAGCCGTCAGCATGGCCTCACAACAGGTTTGCTGATGCCAGCAAATCCCAGCCTGGCTCTGGTTGCAGCAGTGCTCACAGCACTCACTCTGTGTTATTGGAAGGACTGAAAAAGCTCTTTGGGGGCTGCCTGGCTGTTCCCTAGAGCGTTTTTTCCTTCCCTTGCCAATTCTGCTATCCATGGGCAAGCAGACCCAAACCAGGAGCAGCATGGCTGGGGCTGGGGCAGGGGCAGAGTGGGGGGAGACAGGAGAGCTGTGAGAGCTGGAAGCCAGAGAGCAGGGAGGGAACTTGCTCAAACCATGCTTTATAGGAAGCAGGGTGTCCCCTCTGCGCACACCCCCTGCACAGCAGGGCTGTGACCCTCAGGGGGCAGCTCCCCTGGTGCTGTGTCTGTGGGTGCAGCTGCCCTCACTGCTCACAGTGAACACCTGCTCCAGGTTCCCTGCCCACACCCAGGCTGGACTTGAGTCGTGGCTGGAATTTTCTAGAGAGGGCAGAGCTGTGAGGCTGGTGTGTGTGAGGAGGGTTTGGCAGCGAAAGGGGGGCAGAGGTCCCCATGTGGGCAGTGCCAGGTGTGAGCACCAGGCACAAGCCTGGCACAACCCTGGAAATGGGGTGCACAGCTTTGTGGGAGCACAGACAGGGACAGGGACCCAGCAGCAACAAGGAGCTGCTGAGCATGAGGCTTTATCCTAGATGGATGGAGTCACTGTGGGAAGATGAACCTTGTGCTGACCTGCCAGGAGCTGTGATGAGGTGCCATGGGTGGGAACCCCTCAAATACAGCCAAGGGTCTCTGTAGCAAGGCAAAGAGCCCAAGAACAAGGATGGGTGAGGCAAAGAGCCCTCAGGTACCTCAGCTGACTGTTCCATGGTGCAGGACAATCCTACACACAGTGGTGGGAGGAAGCTGGTGTTTGTCCAAATATAACTTGCTCACTTTTTTATGCTGCCCATGATTTTCAGTGCCAACAGGCTGATGCCCCACTACCTTCAAAAGCATCCTCTCCTCTGCCCTGGGGGAAGATCTAATAAAACAATGGAGACTGAGAATGGAGAAGAGCCAGGCAAGGTCATTCCAATGTCCTTGCTCCCTGCAAGTGTGCAGGTGTTCAGCCCACTTTGCCAAAACCTCCAGTGACATGGAGCAGAGATTTGGGGTGTGGGGAGAGGGAAGCTGTGGGGACAAACATTTAACTTGACCCTCTGTGCTGGTAACAACTCCTTCTCAGGAGCTTTTGCTGAAAAGCACAAATAGAAACCTCAGCATAGCTGTTCTTGGTGAATATTTTGGCTGGATGGAGACTAGGACCTGGCAGGACAGAGATCTCCTTGGCTGGTGGGAGGATAGTGAAAAGCAGAGTCGGCTCACCTTCCAGTTCATCCTGTCTTTATCACCACAGAGCTCCTGGACGTGGTGTTCCAAGCACAGCATACTGTTCAGCTCCTAGGAGCCAATCCTGATAGAAAACAGATCCAGTGAGAAACAGTCCCTTGGTGGGCACCACGCAGCATCCAGACACAATCTGAGCAATCCTGCACCTCACACTCCTGTGCCATTGGCTGCCGCAGCACCAGCACAGAGCAGGGCCATGAGGGACATCAACTTTCCTGACTGGGACAGAGGATTTTCCACTGTTTGCCCCGAAGCCCTTACCAGCTTGGTACAGCTCCTAAAAGCAAAACTGACACTGCAAAACGAGTCCCAAAACTCAGCAGAACTATGCGCAGAGTAGTCAGGGTTTCCAGCTGTCTCATTCTCTGCTGTATCAGCTGTACCAGCGAAGCAGAAGGATGTTTGGAGAGAAAAAGGATCAGCACAGACAGGGCCGTTCCTGCGGGCAGGAGCTCAGGGTGCAGCCTTGGTTCAAAGCCTCTTTCACGGGGAAGGGAGCTGCTGTGAGGAGAGAGGGCTTGGAGGGATGCACAGAGTGCCAGCAGCACTCCAGCTGTGTGTTTTCCAGTTTATTCCTCCCTGTCAATGGCCTTGGGAATGGGCAGCTGCGGGCGCTGGATCGGGGCAGCAGCGCCTGGCCAGGAGCAGGAGCTCCTGGAGTTACAGCAGGGGGAAGCACCTCACCGCAGTTGTGAGCTCGACCTGGTCTGCAGGGAAGGGAGGGCAGGTCCTCCCTGGGAGGAGAGGAAAAAATGCAGTGCTGGTGCTCTCAGGGTCCACCGAGCTCCCAGGCTCCAAACTGGCGCTATCAGAGTTTACCCGGTGCCCCACTGAGCGGGTGTAGCTGTTGGCTATCCATCTCCCACTCCCCAAGTACTGACATCAGGGGCCAGCACACCAATCCCAGGCCCTGTGGAGGTAGAAAAATCAGCCACGTCTTGTCCTGCAACTCATTTGCTGAGCTCCAACTGAAGCATATCTAGAACTGGGTGATTTCCACAGGCTGGTTACGGTCTCTGAGACACCAAGGAGACCCCTGACCAAAATGTGGTGCTACCCATGTCCCAGGGCCACCCCAGATTTCCTCAGGTGTGAATGGCTTTGGCTTTCACAGGGTCTTTGCCTTGGCCCTTACCAAGAGGGAGTGTAGAGGTCTCTCCCTTGTGATCAGCACTCACTGAACTCTCTCTCACATGCTGAGGCAGGAAAAGCCTTCACTCCTGCCTGAGTCTGAGCAGGGAGTACAGGATAATGTCCAAGTGAGGCCCTGCCCAGTAGGACAATTCTGAGTCCCTCTACCCCAAATTCTCAGTGCAGGCAAAGGAGGGTGTGAAGGGATGGTGGAGCACCAGGACAGTGACAGGCAGTGATGGTGGCATCCTCTGTATCTGCCTGGCCAGGCAGCTGCTGCCTGCTCCCCTGGCTGCCAGCACACACTGCTTACAGAGCAGGGACAAACCCACCACCTACAAACTCCTTCTTTGGCTTTTCTGTAGTAAAAGGCCTTGTTATTTTCTCAGGCTCGTGTTCCTGTGCAAGAACAACAAAACACAGTTTTTACTAGAGGCCCCAGGAAAAATCACAGAGCTCAGTACAGCATCCAGCAGCTGTCCTGCCCTGCCTGCTGGCTCCAGGGAGTTTAGTCACAGCAGCTGGGGACCCAGGAATGGAAAAAAGAGATAAAGAGATGTGTGAACTTCTGCTCCCTTTGCTCACTGCCCTTCTAAGCCCGTGCTGATTTGCCCCTTCCCCCCGCACAGCAGGCAGGGGTGGGAGCATCCCCAGTCCAGGCTCCCTCAGCGTGTCTCCAGGCAGATGCACCGACCCATAAACCAGAGTTCACCCCCCTGTGCCGCCCCAAGCTGCTTTTCACAGTGCTGGGTGAGTGTTACTCACTACAAACGTCTCCCCCCACTCGTCAGAGCACACTGGCACCGGGAGAGGGAGGGCTGTGCAAATGGAGCGTGAGATATGGGCTGTCGGCAGGGAAACGAGGAGTGAACTCACCCAGCATTTCCTTGGATTCATCCTCACACCCACCATGGCAACACAAAAAGGAACATCTGGAGAAGGCTGGGTGAGGCAGACAGATGTTCCCTGCCAGCTCACCTGCTCCCCAGGGGGAGGAAGTGACTCTGGCAGTCGTGACCGTGTTGGTGAATCCAGGCAAGGGGCCACGGCTCCCCCGTGCCACACGTGGCTCCCTGGTAATGCCATGGAGCCTCTGCAGAGCAGAGCTGGAGGCAGGATGGGATACGGACCTTGAGCCTGCCACAAATGCCACCAGCCAGAGCTGAATCCATGACAACCCAGGCACAGAGGCTGATCTGAGGAGCACCATGCTGGACACCTCCTGATCAACACCAGCATCCCGGGCTGCCAGGGGGGTATTCTGCAGCAAGACCTGCCCTCACTCATTTGTGCCCAGGGGGGCATCCTGCTCTTCCAAAGCCCAGCTGTTTTTCACAGCACCTAATGAGCTTTTCTGACTCGTGGCCCCATCCCATGCCCAAGTCACCGTGTGCTTTTTGTTCCCTTTGTACTGACCCACCACAGTGCATTTGTGTGCTGTTAATGCAGCCAGGCTTTCACTTCATGGGCATGGATTGAGCTGCTGAAATGAACCCCTGGGAAAGGAGAGAGGAGAGGTGAAGAGTCCCTGCCTGTCTGCCACAAAGGCACAGAGGCACTGTAGGAAAGGTTTTTGCTCTTCTGGAACAGCAGCATCTGGTTGTGATAGATGAGGGTATTGATGATCAGAGGGCAGGAGCATTCAGCTGTGGAGACAGGATGGGAGAGCTGGGGCTGTTCAGCCTGGAGAAGGCTCTGAGGAGACCTTAGAGCTCCTTCCAGTACCTAAGGAGAGCTGGAGAGGGACTTTTTACAAGGGTGTGGAGTGATAGGACAAGGGGGAATTATTTAAGCTGAAGGAGGATAGATTTAGGTTAAATATTGGAAAGAAATCCCTCCCTGTGAGGATGGTGAGGCCCTGGGACAGGTTGCCCAGAGAAGCTGTGGCTGCCCCATCCCTTCAAGGTGAGGTTGGATGGGACTCTGAGTAACCTGATCTAGTGGAAGGTGTCCTTGTTCATGGCAGGGATGTTGAAACTCGATAATTTTTAAGATCCCTTCCAACCTAAACCATTCATTGCTTATATGATTCTCTGTGTTTGTTGTTTTCCAGAGCTCTCCCTCATCCTGTGCTGAGAGGTGAAATGTGTGGCTGGGTTGTTCCCCAGTGTCACCACCCAGCTCTGGCTGATTGATGCCGCGCTTGGGTCCCTCTCAGTGGCACAGAGCAGCTGGCAGAGCTGGGCCTCTCTGTGCCCCTGTCCCTCTCTCTGCCCCAGCTGGCCCTGGGGCCACATCCCTGTCTGTACCCAGGAACACCCTGAGTGATGTCCTCAGCCACCAGGCTGCAGTGTTCTGGATGCAGTGCTCTCCCATCCCACGGGGCTGTGGCACGGGCTGTGTTTTGGGGCACCTGGGACACGAGGTGGTGGCAGGGATCAGATATCCCCCCCCAGCATATCCACACTGAGGCAGCTGGGGAAACAGCGCTGTTTTTAGGGTGCTTGGTGCTTTTGGGTAACAGGGTCTCTGGGTAACATCCCAAGGCACTCACAGCGCTGGGCACGCTGAGGGTCCTCCTGCCGGTGACACGACTTGGGGCACAACACGGGACACATGGCTGTGGCTGGAGATGGAGTCCTGGTGCCCCTGGGCATGCCCTGCCACTGCCATCTGTGAACACCCCACCACCTCCTCACCCGACACCTCTGCCCGCCGAGGGACCGTGGGACCCCCTCTCTCCTGGCAGGGGTCACATTCGCAGCAGCGCCTGCCGGCTGTGTCCCACCGCTCCCGGGCACACCGGAGCCGGGGATGGGAGCCGGGCAGGGCTGAGCCGGGCGCGGGGCCGTGCGGGGCCGGGCGCTGCCGCTCCGCCGTGTGCGGGCCCGGCGGCTGCGGGGGAGCCCGGTGCGCGTTCACGTGGCGCTGCCCGTGCGGCGTGGGAGGTGGGCCAGGGCCCGGGGAGGGGGTGCGGCGCTACCTGCGCCAGCTCCCCCTCCGCCGAGGGAGAAGGCGCTTTTCAGGCAGCTGCCTGGCTCCTCCCGAGCCGGCAGCGCGGGAGTGCGTTGCCAAGGCGATGGGGACCATCTTACTCATCCTCCTCGCTATTGTTCTCCTGCCAGCCCTGAGGTGCCCGGGCGGGGAGAGGAGGAGGAGGAGAAGGCAGCCAGCCTGGGATGAAGGCTGCCTGCGGGGAGGGAAAAATGCTCCCCATGGCACCCCCCATCCACCCCCCCCCCCCGGCCCCCCAAGCCCCGGCCAGCGCTGGCGGGACGGGGACACGCTGGTGGCAAGGTGCCGATGGGGATGGGGAGAGACGCTGCTGGCGGGGCTTAGAGGGGCAGTGGAAGCAAATGGCAGCAGGATGTGACCCCGCAGCCTCCTGCCTGCGGTACAGTCCCAGCCAGAGGCCGGGGGGTGTTTGTCCCCTCCCCTGCCAGGACTTGTCCCAGTCCACGGTGTCCCTTGGACCCAAAAAGGAATGTGCTGGGGACTGGGTCTGATCCCATACAGGGCACTATGGGATGTAACCCCACACCTGTGCCCCACAGGGAGTTAGTTCCCCCACGGCTGCAGGCATGCAGTTGGGTCCAGTCAATGCTGCAGGACTGGGAGCAGCAGGCAGGACCAAGTGTGGGGACCAGCACCTTGAGGAGGGGACACATGAATGGGTGCAGGGCTACACCCTGCACTCCAGCCTCTCCAGCCATCTGAGAGTGCCCGTTGGTGACATTGCAGTGCCTCGCTCTGCCCCAGAGAGGGAGGGGGGCAAGGATTTTTATTTAATTTCCATATCCTGCCTCCCTATTTTTAGCCTTCGGGGTTTTGTTCCAGGCTGGCTGTTTACTGAAAGAAGCATTTCCAACCTCCCTTGTCTCCAAGCAACCAGGTGTGCCAGCTCCCATGGAACCAGCCTTACCCCATAGATCTGTAGGGCTGGGGGACCGGTGCTAACGTTATCTCCAAGATGGGGACACCTGCCTAACCTTAGCACCCACCCCTCCGGACCCTATAGATCGATAGCTGCTGTCTCTGAGCTGACATCTCTGGGTCCGGGAGGAGAGCCTGGTCCCATAGGGCGCTGAGGGGCAGTTTGGGGGTCATGCTGGAGGTTTTGGGGGGGATGCAGGGATGCAGGTGAGGCGAGCAGGCCGCCTTCCCCCCCGCAGCGCGAGCGGGAGTGCGTGGGAAGGAGTTAGACAAAGCCTGAGCCCGGGAGCAGAGGCAAGCGCTGCCGGGAGCTAGACGGGGCCGTTCTCCCCTCCCCGTCCTCCCCCACCCTCGGGCGAGGGGTACTCGGGAGCCCATCTCCATCCCGCCACGCTGGCACGCTGGCCCGGTCCCTCGGGCTGACCGGGGCGCAGCCGCGGCCCCGGGAATGCCCGGGAGGGAAGCGGCCGCCTCCATCACCAGGTAGGAGCGGGACCGGGCTCTGTGCTGCTGTCACCCGCACCCGCGGGACCTGCGCTGAGGGTTGGGATCCCCTGACTCTGCCGGTGCCGGTTGTGTGTCCTGCTGTGCCCGAGCGCACCGGGAGAGCCGGGATGCTCGTCCCCGGGGCACACGGCGCGGGGATGCTTTGGGTACCGGGGGCCTCTGGGACCACGGGGGGCTCCCGGGGCGGGCCGCTGTGGTGACAGCGGTGACAGCGGGGAACATGCGGAGTGCCAGAACCCCCTCTCCCCACGCGGAGCCGGCTGTCCCTCGCCTCCCCGCTGCTGCTGGGGGTGCCGGGGCGGGCGGCAGCCGGGGGGAGCGGCCCGGGGCACGGTACCGCCCCCGCCGCCACCGCCCTACGCATGCTCGCCGCCGCTGCCGCCGCCGCGCCGAGCCGAGCCGAGCGGGACGGGGCCGGACGGGACGGGACAGGACGGCACCGGGCGGAGGATCCGCCGCAGGTACCGGCGGCCCCGGGGCGCACGTGGCGGGACCGGGCCGGGCGCTGCCGTCGCCCGCTCCGTACCGGCACCCCCGGGGCGGGGGGGTTGGGGGTGGTCTGCAGCCCCGGGACGGGCGGCGAGGGCGGGTCGGCCTCCCCCGGCCGGGGCTGCCGCGGGGCCGGCTTTGTCCGGGGCTCGGCCGGGGAACAGGGGCCGGGGCGTGCACACACACGCGTGTCCGTGCGTGCGGGTGTGCCCGTGGCCATGTGCTGGCGTGTGCGTGCCCGTGCGTGTGCACACGCGTGTGCCGGGGCTCGCAGCTCCTTGGCGGAGCATCGGTACCGGGCACGGCACTGATCCCGCGGGGTCGGGGTGCTGTCGGGGCAGGTCGGGCGGCGCGGCCCTCCGGGGATCGGGGTGCTCCGTGGGAACCCACAGACGGGGCGGGCATCATCGCCTCCGGGCTCAGCCCTGCTGGGGGACAGCGGTGACCGCCTGGTCCCCGCTCCTGTCGCCTCCCTTTGGGGGAACTCGCTCGGCTCCAGCTGTGTCCGCTCGGCTCTGCCTTTTTCGGGACCCACGGGTGGCCGTGTCCGGAGGCATGGAGTGCCCCACGCCTGCGGGACCCATGTGCTCCCAGCTCTGCAGGGACTCCCTGGCATTGCCAGAGCTCCCGGAATGTTTGGGGCTTCCTGCTCTGTTTCTGCCCCATGGGGCTGGGAAGGGTTTGCGGACAGCCAGGTGACACTGGACCGTGTTCCCCTCATGTCGAGAGGGAAGGGCTTGGGCTCCTGACTTTCTCTTCAGCCTCCCTTGGACCCCAGGCCCAGCTTGCTCTCACCCCTCACTGCCCCCCAGCTTCCCACTGACGGGAGGGGGCTGCCGAGCCCCCGGTTCTCAGCCTGGTGCCCAGGACCGTTCTCCAGCTCACACTCTCTCTGCAGGGGTGCCTGCACCGCGTCTCCCGCTCCAGCAGCCCCAGCAGCGCCTGGATCCCGCTCCCGGTCCTGCTGCGCCGGGAGGAGGCTGACTTCTACGGTAAGCAGCCGACACTGCTCCTCCCTTCCGTGTGCCTGGGCACCGTGTGCCACCACACAGGCTGTGCCAGGGACAGCCAGTGCTCCAGGTGGCCACCCAACCTGTTGTCAGGGGTGGCATGGAGAAAGGCAGCGGGCAGCTGAGGTGTGATGGGGATCCGTGTGCTGCTCGCTCCTCACTGCCCCATCCTCTCTCTTGCAGACCCGTGGTGGGACTAGCATGGGAGAAGCCTTCCCTGGGCATGGGCAGCGCTAAGGAGCCCGAGGGGCTGCAGGTGCTGAGCTGCCAGGCTGGGGCTGAGGACGCCTGCGAGCCCAGTGCCAGCTCCCCGGGCTGCCCCGTGGCAGGCGAGTGCCTGCCCGGCTCCGGCTGTGCCGCGGGAGCCCGTGCCATGAGGACCTGCTGTGTGCCTGAGGCAGAGTCTCAGGGCACCAAGGCCAACTCAGTGGCAGAGAAGAAGGTGCCATCACCAGCAGGACCAGCTCCTGGCACAGTTCTCCAGGACAACAGCACAGAGCAGAGTGTGGCAGCAGCAACAGGGAGCTGCGGAGGACCGAGTGGTGCTGCCTCTGCCTGTGGTGCCACAGGGATGGGGGTCCCCAACACCCACAAGGAGGATGCAGCAGCCCCCACTTCCCCTGTTTCTGATCCCTGCCTCCAGGCAACCAGCAAGGACATGGGGAGCACGGCAGCTCTTGCCAAACACGTGGCATTCGTGGAGCCTACTGCAAGCACCGGGACAGCTGAGCCTCCAAGCCAGGAGCAGCCCCAGGACAGCAAAGGGACATCCCTGGGTGCTGCTCCCCAGACAAAGAGCAGTGAGGCTCCCAAGGACCCCCAGGGATGCACAGCAGACCCCCCCAGCACCAGCACCGCGGGCACTGGGGGTCGGAGTGAGGCAGGACCAAGCTCCACTGCTCTGGGCCAGGGCAAAGCTGAGGGGAGCTCAGTCCAGGGTGGGGGCGCTGGGAGCAGCCAGCAGCCCCACACAGCCAAGCAGCTCTGTGAATCCTACTCCTTTGAAGTGACCCCGCCCCAGGACACTGGGACACAAGACATGGGGACGCAAGTGGACAACCGTGTGTCCTTGGTGTCGGTGGCCTTAAGCCCCATGAGCCCCCCGTGTGGGGCTGCTGCCTTCACCTTCCCCAAGAGAGAGGCAGCCTCTGCAGCCTCTCGCCTGGAGCCCTCCAAGAAGGACGCGGAGATGCAGGTGTCCATGCCTGTGGAGACCCGCTCAGTGGCCACGGGGCCGATGACACCGGTGGCCAAGTCCCCGCAGACCTCGTACCCCGAGGTGCAGGTGAAGGGGACGGTGCCGGAGGTGGTGGAGGAGGAGCCTCCGGAGCCCATCCGGGAGGTGAGCTGGGATGAGAAGGGGATGACGTGGGAGGTGTACGGGGCCTCCATGGAGGTGGAGGTCCTGGGCATGGCCATCCAGAAGCACCTGGAGAAGCAGATCGAGGAGCACGGGCGGCAGGGGGTGGTGACCCCGCAGGCCACCCGCACCGGCTCCGTCAAGGGCGGGCCCCGCCAGGGCGAGCCCAAGCGGCCGCCCAGCGTCTTTCGGGCTCTGCTGCAGAACGTCCGGCGGCCCCGGTGCTGCTCCCGTGCCGGCCCTGCCATGGAGTGAGCTGCTGCCCGTGCTGGCAGGGTGGGGGTGCCTCGGGGCTTCTCCAAACTGGGGATGGGTCCCTGCCCTGGCGTCCTGAGACACCCGGTGCCAGTGTGCAGGGCTGTGCTGGTGATGGAGCACTGCACACTGGCACAGGGTATCTCCTTTGCTGGGGTCTTCCCTGTCAGCCTGGGGTTCCCCCGTGAGTGTAGCCCCGTGGAGGTGCCCTGGGACATGAGACTGGTGCCCTGTCTTTGTGCTTGGTGGCTTTTTTCAGCACGAGGAAGCGCGTGGCTCCTTCCAGATGGAGGCAGCTGCTCCTGTGCGTCTCCTGCCCGTGGCACAGGTCTGAAGATGGCTCAGGGTGTGTGCTGCTGGCTGCCCTGAACTCTGGCACCCCAAGCAGCAGCATCACTTCCCATGCTGGAGAGACACTGGTGCATCACCCTGCCATTGCTTTGCCTGTCCAGGGCTTGGCCACCCTCCAACCAGCCCGTGCGTGGGTCCCCACAGCCACCCATGGCAAGCACCAATCCCCCAGCTTCCCTGTTCTCTCTGCCCCACTGCCATGTTGTGGGTGCCCTGGAGCTGGGAGGATGTGGCCACACAGGGCACCAGGACAGATCTCAAATCTGAGAGAGACAGAGGCCAACCCCGTGTGTGATGGAGAGCTGCTTGTGCCTGTCACCGTGGCTGGAGGTGCTTGGGGAGTCTGTCCCCATGGCCCCCAGCCCCACCTGCCTGGGAGCAGCACATCCTGACCATGGCTGGTGGTGGACATGGAGCCTGCCCTGCTTCCAGGCCTGTCCAGCTGCCCCAGTGGTGCTGGAAAGGCCCCCTGTGCTGGGGACACGGGGACATGTCCTGCTGGGCCCGCTGGCTTCTCCTCTTCAATGGCAGCTGGGACACGGTGACTGCAAACGCTGCCACTTTTTACAGCTGGGGTTTTACAGGGTGGGGGGGAGGGAGCTTTTATTGAACTGTGTTTGCATTTTTGGAGCTTTTTAAGAGACACTTTCAGCCATGAGCATCCTGCCTGGAGCCACCTCCCCCGTGGTGGCCTGTGGGGCTGAGACCATCTTTCCAAACACTCTTCCTACGTGGCCTGTGCTCTGCTAGGCTGAAGAGCATTGGGAGTGAGGGGTCAGTCTGCAGGGGGGTGAATATCCCTGTGGTTGGGCTGACATCCCTGTGGCTGGCAGCACCTCAGTGTCCTGCCAAAATGTGGATCTTGGTCCCCCCAGCCTGGCCTCATACAAAGGACCAGCCCCACAGTGCCACAGCAAGGGGGGCCCAGGCCATGTCCAGCACCTGATGGGCAGGAGGCTGCAGACCAGGGGTGCTTGGAGAGCTGCACCATCCCCTCTGGGCAGAAGTGCAGGAGGTGCCAGAGTCACCACTGCGGCCGTTTTCCCTTGTTAAGGTAAATTCTTGCCCACCTAAACCCACACTGTACATCCTGGGCTTGTTTTGTCCCTGTGGGGCTGCAAAGGGCTTGCTGAAGTGCCAGCTGGCAGCCAGGGCCGTGGCAAGTGCCCACTCAGTGCCGTGGCACTCGCTGGAACCTGGCTCTGCTCAGTGCCTTGGGCTGTGGGACCGGTGCCACGGCCGTGCCAGGGAGAGCAGGAGCCCTGGGGCATCCCCTTGCCACCCTGCCCCAGGCTGTGCTCCCCTCCAGCCCTGCACTGCCAAGCTCTGGCACACCAGCGCTGCAGCTTCATCACCCATTTTCTCCTTTTCTCCTCTTCATTTCTTTTGGGGGTGGGGCGGGGGGAGGAAGGGGCGGGAGGATCAGTCTGTCAATGTGGATGTTGGGTAATAAAACCTTGCACAAACCTCTTGGGGGCTGCCTGCACCTCCCTCCCCCGGGGCAGAGAGGGTCCTGGGGACAAGGAGCCCAGCTGAGCCCCACAGTGGCACCTCCCCTCTGGCACCAGCTGGCCCAAAAGCAGCACTTCATGCTGGGAGAGATGACTCCAAGCTGACTGAGCCCCCTAGGCACATGGGCTGATGACCACAGGAAACTGTGACCCCCGTGGAACAGTTTTATTGCCAGACACCAAACATATCAACACTGGAGCAGCTGCCTGAGTCCTGCTCTGGCCCTGCTGCGCCCTGTGAGCCCGCTCACAAGTCCGTGGTGGTGAAGGTGGTGTTGAGGTATGCTGCTCTAGTGGGCTCCTTCATGTTCAGGGCAGCCACCAGCACCTCCTTGTCAGTGGGGTCTGTTGGCTGCATTTTGACCTGCTGCAGGAGGAGAGTGTGGTCAGAAGGCATGGGGACAGAGATGGAGGGCAGGGACACCTGTCCTTCCTTTCCCCTCTGTTGAGGGGTGCAGAGTAAAGGACATAAGGGGTCCATGAGGCCCTGGGGACCATAGCAGAGAGAAGAAGATGCAGGGTTCTCTGGCAGGACTCTCAGGACTCTCTGTGCACACTTACCTCGACCTCAAAGTTGTCATCTGCTGGTGCATTTACTGTATTTTCATCCAGGGAATTCATGCTGTGGAGAATGGAGGGTGGGAGATAAAAATGGACCCAGGCAATGGAGAAGTGAGGTATGAGGTGACAGCCTGTGGCCTTTGGGACCTGCCCACAGAGCTCACCTGGTCACAGAGATGGAGTCCTCGTGGAAGCCCAGGTCATGGGAGGGATCCAGCGGGCGGTTCAGCATGGGGTTGGCCCTGGTCAGGGATGGGTGGCCAGGTAAGTGCTGCCCCTTGGGGCACTGCAGCCCCTGGATGTGGGGACAAGCCTGGTGTCTCCCCTCCTGCTGCAGGGAGCCCCTCACTCACCCCTCAGCGTTGTACTGGTTGGTCCCAGGGATGCCAGCTCCCTGCTGTGCTGTTGCAGGGTTGAATGTTGTGGCCACCTTCAGAGCCTTCATGGCATTCAGCTTCCTCTTGTAGCTGCAAAGCCCAGGGATGGGGTGGGTGAGAGGGGCAGGGAGGAGCTGGGCTGTGGGATGGGGTGGGCTGAAGCAGGTTGGAGGATGGGGATGGGGATGGGGATGGGGATGGGGGTGCTGGTGAGGATGCAGGTGGTGGGGGGTGGTAGGAGGGGGTGCAGGCAGTGAAGTACCTCCTGGTGGTGAGCACCAAAACCAGGGTCATGATGAGTATGAAGATGAGCAGGAATGCTGCCAACCCTGCGATAATGCCAATCAGCTCCACCTCCTTGGTGGGCTTTGTCACCTCCCCGGGGCCCTGGCACAGAGCAGGGTTAGGGCACAGTTCCAGCCAGGGGAACCCCCCAGCCAGCCCCAGAGGGGTTGCTGCCCTCTCCCCCTGCCCCTTGCCTGGCCCCACTCACAATGACAGCCAGGCCCAGCTTCACCAGCTCAGCCAAGCCCACCGGATCGGACTGGATGAGTCTGCCAAGGAAAGCAGAGGTGTGAGCAGCTGGGCTGGTGCCAGCACGAGGCAGTGCCTGTGCACAGCCCCAGCACTCACGTGATCAGGTCATTGACATCCAGGGCAGTGCCATTGCTGTACACAAAGTAGGCCTCCATCACCGACTTGGCATCCACGCTGCAGAGCCACAGAGATGGGGGCAGTGAGGTGCTGGGGTGACACCCCTGATGCCACCACCGTGTCCCCTTCCCCACCAGCACTCACTCGGTGTCACGGGTGTCCTCCACGCCTCGGATGGCCACCACGTAGACTGCTGCCTTGGTCACAGTGGTCAGGGCCCTAGGAACAAGAGACAGGGGGGGAAGCTGGGCTGGACATCCTGCTGTTCTGCTCACGGGCACAGGAAGCAGACTGACCCCCTGAAGCCCCCTCCTCTGGTGGGGACCTGCCTGGCCCACCCTGTTCACAGTCCATGAAGCTGAGAGATCACATTGGTGGGTCCATCCATGCACCCCCAGCCCAGCCCAGCACCCCTTACAATTTAATATTTTCGGAGTTACTCTGGACTTCTTCCACCGTTGTCAGGAACTGGAGCCGAATGCGGTAGCTCTGATCCACCGTGAAGATCTGTGTGTGGGGACCAGGGGTGAGCACAGCTGGCCTGCGTGGGTGGTGTCCTGGGACAGGGCTTGGGGCTGACACTCACACTCAGCACGGTCTGGGCTCTGTGCACTGGTTCCTCACCATCCTTAGCCTCCACTGTCACCTTGTACTGTCCCTTCAGAGATTCATCAAGGTTGCTGGCCACTCTGTGAGGACAGGGACACCAGTGATCCCACTGCACTGTGCCCTGCCATCCCTCAAGCCCCATCCTGCCTCCATGCCTAGGCAGGACTCCAAAAAGGCTTTGTCCCCTTTCCAGCCTGTGCTGGCCCTGCAGCAAGCAGGAGCTGAGCTGCATCCCCTCTCCCAGCCCGGCCCAGCCCCAGGGGCTCACCGGATACTCCCGATGTAGGCGCCCTTGTCAGGTGTTGTGGATACCCCAAAGAGGTTCTCGAAGGGCCGACTGCTCCCGCTGTCCTCCACAAGCACCACACTGACGATGGAGAAGGCGATGGTTCCCCCCAGCCCTGTGTCAGCATCTGTGGCCTGCAGGGACAGAGCATGGCAGGAGCATGGGTGGGAATGGCCCCGGCCTGCCCACGGTGGGGACAAGTGAGCAAGGCTCCACGGACTGACAGATACAGGTAGGGCAGCTCCTCACCTTCACAGTGGCCACTTGCAGTTCCACAGGAGAGATTTCGGGGACAACCACTGCCAGGAACAGACAGATGGATGGTGCAGTCATGCTGGTGAGCAGCCAGACTTGCTGCAGACCCCACGCCCACACAGCCCCAGGGTTCCAAGCACCCCCTGCTGCCCTTGGCCCCACAGCCTCCATGGAAAGCACTGAGTAACCCCAGCCTGGCCCCTGCACTGCTCAGCCCTGCCCCGGGCTTGGGGAAGATCCTCGCTGCTGGTGAATGTGGCAGGGCATGTGTGGGTGCAGTGAGGAGCCCACGAGATGTGCCAACCCCAGCTGCTCACCAAAAGTCTCCGAGATGGCCTCGAAGACTGGCGCGTTGTCATTCACATCAGTAATGGTGATCCTCAGGGTTTCTGCAAATGTCCCAAAAGCAGAGCTCTGATCACCAACATAGCAGCCCTGCAGCACCATCCTCTGCTTCCTGTGGGAGCTCTGTTCTCCCAAAAAGCTCAGGTCAAGAGAACTGGGGACACCCTCCCTCTGTAGCCAAACCATCCAACTCCCAGCTTCTTGTGGGAGGTGGGAGAGGCAGTCCCAGCACCTGCCATGCCCAGTGCTGGGGAAGGAGGGGGCACTGGGGCCGTGCCACCCAGCACCTGCCCTGCCCATGGTGGGGAAGAGGGGGCACTGGGGCCGTACCGTTCTGGCTGTAGCGGTTTCCTTTCTCAGTGTACAGATCCTCCACCCTCAGTGTGAGCAGGACCCTGTCACACACCTCGTAGTCGATGTCTGAGCTGTTCACCAGCACTGAGCCATTGGGTGCCAGCAGGAACCAGTCCCAGCACACGTCCCCAGCACTGCTGTCCCCCTTGAAGCAGGCAACTGCCAGCTCCTCAAAGAGCAGTGAGTTATTTGTGTCAGGGTCGAAGGCATTCAGTGTGTGGATCAGGCCCTGCTGTGTCCCGTTCTCAGCCACTGACACGTCCTGCAGCGAGCCTGGCTGGATGGTGGGGGGCTCGTCGTTGACATCGAGGATGTGGACTGTCACTGAGACGTTGGCCCTGTCCCTGGCGTTGTCTGCAGCCGTGTTCTCTGCCAGCACCGTCAGGGTGAAGAACTTCTGATCCAGCGTGTCGTAGTCCAGGAATATCTCGGGGTCTACAGACAGCTGCCCACTGTAGTTCCCTGGCCCCAGGCGGGTTGAGCGGATCAAGAAGTTGCTGGAGCCAGAGTCTCTTTCAAGCCGGAATGAAATGCGGGAATTGATCTCCGTCCTGTCGGCATCTGTGGCATTCACCTCACCCACAAAGGACCCTGCAGGTGGAGACAGACACTGAGTGGGCAGTGGGCACTGACTCAGGGCCACTGCTGGTCCCACAAACCTGGCCATGCAACTTCTACCTGGAGACTCTTCAAAGACGGAGAACTCATAGGACTGGTTGAGGAACACGGGAATGTTGTCATTCAGGTCCTGCAGAAGACAAAGCCCATGGCTGTAGCCCTTCCAGGAAACAGGATTCCCCACAGCCAGCTGGGGACAGGAGTGTGGGCACCTGCCTGCCCACAGGCAGGAGCTACACAAGCCCTCTCCTGCCTCCCTGCATCAACTATTCACTCTGCCCCCACAGAAAGCCTGGAGACACGGCACCTCTGCCACAACCAAGGATTCCACAGCCCTGCCCTGCCCATCCATCCCAGCTCCAAGCCTCAGCCTGCCCCAGCATGTTCCTGCTTGTGCCCAGGGCTCACCCCCACGGTGATGGTGACGTTCACCGTGGTGTTCAGCGGTGGCTCGCCGTGGTCATACACCATCACTGTCACCACCATCTGTCCATGCTCATCCTCCAAGGCTTCACGGTCCAGTGGCTCTGTGCTGTGCATCTCACCTGTGTCTCTATTGATGGTAAAGTTGTTGCTGAACAGTCCTGGCAAGATCATGAAGCCCAATTTGCTGTTGGGGCTGTCAGGCATGTCATTGTCGATGGCCTGAAAAGGTCAGCGTTTAGAACAGGGCTGTGGGTCACCTTGGGGACAGTCTCTCCCCTCTGAGAGCCCTGTCAACCCTCCCACCTCTGCTGGCACATACCTGGATCTGTGTGCTAACATTCTGCCCCTCTTCTGCCGAGATGAAGTAGGAGCCAATGACGATGGGTGCCATGTCGTTGGCATCCAGCACGGTGATCTCCAGCACCGTGGTGCCCACCAGGCCGCCCCCGTCCCTGGCCTGCAGGTTGGCATAGTAGATGGAGCGAGTCTCCCTGTCCAGCAATCTCCCGTTGTGCACCAGCAGGGCCCCGCTTGTGGCGTTCACCATGAAGACATTGTGGCTGTGGCACACACAGAGCCCTCAGTGGAGCCCACCCTCCAGGGTGATGCCCTGGTCGTGGCTGGCTCTGTCCTTACGTACATGTTCTCTGGGAGCAGCTGGTAGGTGATCTGGCCCAGGACACCGCTGTCTGGATCATAGGCCTGAAAGACAGAAGGAACCATCTGGTCAGTCTGTTTCAGCCCTCAGAGCAGTGATGAGTGTGGGGCAGTGGCTATTGGCAGTGAGCACCCCAAAAATGTGGCGCTGATGGGCAAGGGGTGCCATCCTTGAGTACCCATTGGTCCTGAGTCCTTCCTGTGTGCATGGAGTGATCAGTGCCCTCAGTACAAGCTGTACTAGAAGTGCTAGGTGTGCCCAGGGCCCTGCTTGGGGACATTAGGTGTGCCCTCTCCCTGCTCAGGGCCTGACCGTGATGTTTGGGGAGATGACGGTGCCGTCGGGGCTGTTCTCCATCACAGACAGGCTGTAGGTGCTCTGGGGGAACTCAGGGATGTGGTCATTGCTGTCGATGAGCTCAATGGTCACGGTGGCCGTGGAGCAGCAGTCTGTAGGGTTCCCTGTGTCATTAGCAATGATCTGCAGGATTGAAAAGGGACTGTGTCTCACACGAGCCCCCAAACATTAGAGAGACCTGTCACACTCCAGCCCAGCTCCCCTACACCAAACAGACTGCCAGGGCAGAGCCCTGCTCTGCTTTACTCCTGAGCTCTGCAAGAGGAGGGTCATGTCCCCACTGTGCCCAATGCAGGCAGGGAGCAGGAGCTGCCTCCACAGAGCAGGCCAGCCCTACAAGTCCCACCTGCACCACCATGACATGGCTTATCTCGTAGTCCACTAAGGATGAGTTTTGCACCAGGATCTGGACTTCCCCTGCACCCACAATCGTTGTGGGGAACACAGTGAAGGCGTTGGCATTCAGACCCTGCAGGCTCAGCTCAAAACTGCTGTTGATGCCCTGTCAGGGAGGGACAAGAGCCAGGGTGAGTGGTGCAGCAAGGACAGACACCAGCACCACAGCCCAGCACCATGGACAGGCTCCTTCCTACCTTATCTGGGTCGTAGGCAACAATGTTGAGGTTGGACACAGGCAGTCTGGTGGAGGAGTGCTCTATGATGCTGCCTATGAAGTTGTTCTGAGCACTGGCAGAGAAGTTGCAGCTGGACAGGGAGCAGTTGTAGAACTGGGGCTTGTTGTCATTGACATCTGTCACCAAGATTGTCACCAGGGTGCTGGCCTGGGCCCTCTTGCCGTAGATATCTGGGTGCTCCTCACGTGCCTGGGGAGAAGGGGAGAGCAGGTTGGAGGGGCCCAGGGAGAGGAAGAGGATGGGGTTCCCCTTGCTGTGTCCTACTCACCGTGACTTGCAGCAGCACTTCCTCACTGGGCAGCTCCTCACGGTCCAGGGGCTCACTCACAGTGATGGCACCCGTTGTATTGTTGATAACAAAAGGAACACTGGCATCTAGGACAAGGGGACAGCAGGAACCAGTGGCAGCCACTGGGAAAGGCAGGCCTGACCCTCCCTCTGCCAGCAGGTCAGGCTGGCAGAGCCTGGGTGCCCAGAACCAGTTTCCAGGGTACCCCTTGCTGCGTGACCACCCCTCCTGCTCTTCCCACCGTGTCATCATCCCCTGCCTGCCCCATTCTGCCCCATCACTCACTGGTGATGATGTAGGAGATGTTGTCATTCACCCCTGTGTCTTGGTCCATGGCGGTGACAGTCAGCACAACGGTGCCCTGTGGGGACATGACCATCAGGGAAGGACCTATGGCATCTCCAGCTGCCCACAGGCATGCTGGCCCAGACACTTCAGGGCATAAGAGCCCCCAAGGAGGGCCAGGGGCAGGGACATGACACTGGGGCAGGCAGGCTCCTGACCAGGTCACAGTTCTCAGGCACAGAGCCCGAGTAGGGCTCATTGAGGAACCGTGGGTCCAGGTTGGGCACATCTGTAATGGTCAGGGACAGGTAAGTAGAGCTACTCTGGACGGTCCAAACGTTGTGCAGCCATCCTCCACCATCCTGAGGAGCAGAGCAGAGCAGCTGTCAGTCACACAGCCCCCTTACCTGGCAGCCCTGCACCCCCAGCCTGGATGGTCCCCACCTGGGCGAGGATCTTGATCTGGTAGAAAGTGTTCTTGGCATAGTCCAGGGAACCATTGAGCACCAGACTCCCATTGCTCAGGATGTAGAAGAGCTGGAGATTGTTCACGTTGTCTGGGATCACCTGAGCAGGGGACATCAGCCTTTGTCACCAAGGCAGGGAGCAGAAGTGTTGCAGCAGAGATGGGGGCTCCATCCCCATCCTTCTGCCAGGCTTGGCCCATGGGGACCCCCGACATTTACACCCAACCACCTGGCTCATCCCCAGCCTGAAACTGAAATCACCTTCCACCCATTGCCCAAAACCTCCCTGCACCCCCAGAGATATGAGTCTGTCCTGGCCGTGTCCCCCAGCACCTCAGCAGCACAGGGGTGGCCCAGTGGTGGGTTTGGCTGTGGCGTGACCCCTCCACAGTGCTCTGTGCTCACCTCCTGGATTCTGTAGCTGACTTTGGAGGCGTTCCCGGTGTCGCTGTCGTTGGCAAACACGGTGTAGATGATGCTGTGCACAGTCGTGTTCTGGGCACACAGGGGGTGATGGTGACTGAGCAGGGGGTGATGCTGTGCCTGGACCCCGCCAGCCCTGCCTTGGCATGCTCAGGGCTGCAGGTACTGCCCGGTGCCATGGGATGAGCTGCTGCCCTCGCTCAGGCCGGGCAGGGCTGGACCCCCTCCCCACCGTCCCTGGGAGGGCACACCCACCCAGCCCCACGCCCCATCTACCCCTTGATCCAGTGTCACGGTGTCCCCGGCTGGCAGGAAGCTTGGGCACACCCTGAGCTCATTGCAAGGGCAGAGTCCCAGCTGTCTCAGGGTGGCACACAGGTTCCCACTGGGAATTGCCCTGGTGACAGAGTGCACCCCCACGCCCAGACACATTGTCACCACACACCCAGGTGCAAGCTCACGCTGTTCCCAGCCCGTTGTTGTCCCACTGCTGGCACACCCATGCCCCGGGAGCCACCCAGCACCCCTGCCCTTGCTGCTCGAGGTACCTCGGGGATATCAGCGTTATATGGCAGGTGCTGGAACACGGGGACGTTGTCATTGCGGTCCTCCACGATGACGGTGACTTTTTTGGAAACCTGCCAGGTGTCAGAGAGGGCCCAAGGATGTGGGAGATGGTGGCCAGCAGAGCTGGGTGCAGTTCTGGCATGCTGTGCCCACCCTGGCTGGCCAGCCAGCATCACCCACCTGCTTCCAACTGCCTCCCCTTGCCCATGGGGGCTCCCTTACCCCTGCAGCCCCCAGCCCTTGCCCCAGCACTCACCTCAGAGTTTACACCATCTGACACTTTGGCAGTGATGGTGAGCCTGGCCTGGAGCTGAGGGGACACAAGGCAGGACTTGGTCAGGGCCAAGGTGAAGCTCAATCCTCGGATGGCTGAGCCCCAATCTCTGTGAGGACAGCTTTCCCTCCTGGGGTTCTGGGGCCGGGGAGTGACCCATAGGCTCTGCCCTCCATCCATACCCCCAGATTCCCACTCAGGCAGGGACACTGACCCCATGCTCTGCCCTCACCTCACGGTCCAGGGAGTTCCTCAGTGTCACTCTGCCTGATTTGGAGTCCACAGAGAAGTAGAAGGCGTCTGTGCCTTCAATTTGGTAGGTGAGGGGGTCGTGGTCCAGGTCATAAGCCTCCAGCTGGAAAGCAAACTGGCCTGGGGGCACAGGCAGTGTCAGAACCCCCCCAGTCACTGCTCTGACACCCCAGGCCCTTCTGGAGACCCCCCTACTCACCCAGCTCCAGGTCCTCAGGCACGTAGAAGAGGCTTGAATTGATGATGGGGACGGTGTTTCCTGAAACTACAGGGAAGAGGAGCTGAGCACCATCACCGTGCTGGGCACACCCACGCCTGGCAGCACCTCCTCAGCTCCAACCTGAGCTCCCAGCCATGCTTTGGGTCTCCATGGCAGGCAGGGGAACCCCTCGTGCCCATCCCACACCTGCAGCCCCCACGCTCTCCCTGCTGTCCAGCCCTGCCCTGCCCTGCATCTCCAGCGGGGCAGGCAGCTGATTTGGGGTCACAGCTTCCCCCAGAGAATGGAGAAAGAGTATTGGGGGCTGAAAACAGCTCCAACACCTCCCAGCCACCCATGGCAAACGCCAAGAGAGCCCTTACCTGTTGGCAGGAGGAAGGGGAGCAGCAGCCAAGAGCGCCATGCCATCCTGCCAGGATGCCTGTGGGCACACAGCAGGGAACAAGCACCTCAGAGGCTGAGGCTGCCCCCAAACCCCTCCTGGGCAGCAGCCAGCAGGGCAGGAGAGGGGCTGGTGGGGACAGTCCCCTCTGCTGAGCTGGGCTGGTGAGCAGACACCGGGCTCCACACTGATCTTCTGGCCATGGGCTCTCTGAGAACACGGCATGGGAGGGCAGGGGTGACCTCCAGGTGTGCCTGGGGGACCCCAGGAGCCTGTCCTGGGCATGGCTGGAGCTCCACAGCTTGTGCCCAACAGGGCCTCTCCAAGCAGAGCTTTGAATCCAACAGTAACCCATGGCATGACCAGGGTTGTGGGCACCCCCACAGCTGGCAGACACCCCCCCCTGCAGCAGGGTGCCCGTGGGGACCGCGGCAGGGGCTGCCATCCCTTACCTGTGGCTGTGTCCCTGGGGATGCTGCCTCTGCTCGCTCATCTTGACACTGCCAGACCTTTGCCTCCTGCAGTAAACATGTTCGTCAATCATTAACTGCAATTAAGGGGTGAGAAATCCCTCCCCCCTCTTCTGTATTGCATGCTCTCATCCCGCAGCTCCCACCCAGCTCATCTCCAGGCTCACTCCCCAAACCAAGTGCCCAGCTCTCCATGCTGGGTGCTGTCCCTCAGCATTCAGCCACCCCAGCCTGCACCCATGGGACCCCAGCTCCCAGCAGGGGTGTGGAGCCTGCAGGGGTGCAGGGGGACCCCAAACCACCCCAGGAGACCAAAAGGGGGCTTAGGGAAATGCCCTGCATCCCCTGGGCTGGGGACACTGGGGTCCTACCAGGACAGGGGCTGGGCACCAGCCTTGTGGTGTGGCCACTGGGGCGGGTGCCTGGGGCCCTCTGCACCCCCTGCCACCCACTCCCCTCCCAGGAGCTTGGCCCAGTCTCCCTGACCTACTTCAGACCCGCTAGGACAAGGGTGGATTGTCCAGCTCTGCTGAGGCAGAAAAGGGCTGGGAGGTGGCGCTGGGGGGGCATGGCCAGCCTGTTGGACCCCTGCATCCCTGGCCCTGTTCCCTGGGGAACCCACAGGGCCTGGATACTGCAGAAACTCTGGAGCCTCTCCAGAGACTCAGCCTGCTCTGAGGTTCCCATCTCACCCCACACCTGGGTCAGAGCACCCCCAGAGCAGGGGCTGCAGGGGACAGACTGTGAGCACCCCTTAGCAAAGCTCTCCTGAGTGGGTCCAGGGCCAGCCCAGCTCCTGCAAAGGCTGCTCCAGGACATCCTCACAGACACCCCATGAGCTGCCTGCGGTCACCCCCAGAGTCCCCCAGGGCTGTCCTGGGCTGCCTCCCCTGAGATTCCTGGGGCCGGTGCTGGACATTGTTCTGCAAACTGCCCCTTGCTGTCCTGTGGCACTTCCACACCTCCCAGGGCTGTCCTGAGGCATCCACAACTTCCTGAAAAGCGGCTGTAGCCAGGTGGGACTCGACCTCTTCCCTCTGGCAACCAGTGAAGGTTTAGGTTGAACATCAGGAAGAATTTCTTCACGGAAAGGTTTGTGAGGCACTGAAATGGGCTGCCCAGGGAGGTTGGTGGAGTCACTGTCCCCGGAGATGTTTAAGGCAAGACTGGATGTGGCACTTAGTTGGCATGGTGGTGTTGGGTCATAGGCTGGGCTGCATGATCTCAGAGCTCTGTTCCAGCCGAACTGATTCTGTGATTCTGTAATTCCGGTGACGGTCCCAGCGGGTGCGCTGCCGCTCGGAGCATTACGGCCGCGATCCCCCGGTGCATTTCTGCTGCGCCGCTCTTCGGTTTATTACGGCAGGAGGCGGCGGGCGCGCCCATCGCCGCGGCGCGGGGGGGGAGGCGGCGCTGCGCGGGGAGGGGGGGGCAGCGCGGCGCGGCCGGTTCCATCGACGCGGCGGGCGCGGGGGCGCCATGAGGCGGGGCTGAGGCCGGAGCGGGAGCGGCACCGGGACTGGCACCGGCACCGGGACGGACACGGAGCCCGGCGGGCCCGGCCGCCACGCCATGCGAGCGGGCTGAGGGGCGGGCAGCGCCGGGGCACGGCACCGAGCGCCGGGGGCGCGCCTCCCGAAGGTACGGGGCGCGGCGGCGGCCGCAGGCCCGGGCTGTGCGGGGCAGGGCCGGGGCACCAGGGGGAGGCGGCGGGCAGGGCCCGGGGCTGGGGGAAGGGGGAGGGCGGCCCCGGGGCAGCGGGACGGGGAAGGCGGCGGGCAGGGCCCGGAGCGATGGGGCGGATGCGGGGCTGCGGGGCCCGGTGCGGCGGGCGGAGGAGCGAGCGCGGCCCGGTGCGGCGGGGGCGGCCGGGCCGGGCCCGGTGCGCGGAGGGGGCGGATTGCCGGCGCGGGCGGGGGTGGCGGCTGCCGGGGCATTGGGGTTCGGGGGAGCGGCCGTGAAGCGCAGCCAGGCCCGGTGCAGCCGCAGGGCGGTGGGAGGAGCCCCCGCTGCTGGGGGAGCCCCGCGGGGACAGGGGGGGCAGCGGGGAGGGAACCGGAGCGCGGCTGCCCGTGGGGGCTGTGCGAGCCTGCCCCGGCCGGAGCCCCTTCCTGGGGTCTCCCGCGACCCCGGCCCCGGGCGGAGTCAGGGGCTTCTGCTGAGGTGGTTGTCTGGCTTCAGTTGGGGGCTTCTGACTGGCTGTATCCGCGTCCCGCCTGGCACCTCGCGGTGTCCCGTCCGCCGTTCCCCCGGACCCGGTAAACTGTGCCAGCTCGGGGCAAGCTCCGGTGTGGGACGGGGGACGGGAGGGGAAGTGGTGAAACTCTTCGGAAAGTTGTCCCTGGGGAGGAGGTAGGAAACAGATGAGTCCGAGGTGACGGGGTGGTGGCAGTGGCACAAGCCGTGCTGCCGGCCCGGCAGGATCTGTGCTGGCACCGCGGGCTGTGTGTGGGCCCGTGGCAGCCCTGTCCCACGGAGGACGTGTGGGACCGCGTTGTGGGTAGCTGGGATGTGCTCCAGGGTTTGCTGTATCGGGCAGGAGTTGAGCTCTGTGGCTAGGCAGGTTCTGTTTCTCTTGTCTGGGGTCAGCCCCTCTTCACAGGAGCGTGGCTCTGTTTTGTGCTGGTACCTTGTTCATCAGCTCTGTACCGGCCCCGTGCTCCAGCACAACTGGCTGTGTGTGCCTGCAGCTCCAGACATCATCCCTGTGCTTGCCTTCTGGCTGTCCTGTGCCAGTGCCCTGCTCTGTCCCTCTATCACCTGCTCCCATGTCGGCTCTGATGGCCCAGGACCTCGAGGCCGCCCTCGAGGTGGGGTCCTGTGTGCCGGGGAGATGCGCAGGGCAGGGCCCGGCGGGGCAGGTGTGTCCCCGGGGCCAGCAGGAGCCCCGGGAGGAGGAGGAGCAGCTGTCGGAGGAGAGCCGGCTGCGTCTGATGTCACTGCGGTGCATGGTGGGTAATTATGCACGTTGCAATGAAAATAATAAGGCCGGCTCCATAGTGGTGTCTAAAAATACTGCTAATGCGGAGTGCCTGCTGGGCGCCTTTGTTTGTCACCTTTGGGTGTCTGCTCTGGGGCTGGCCGGGTGCTGTCACACCCTTCTAGCAGTGGGTTAGGTTTAGCAGGTGAAATGTGAACCCTCCGTTCCCCCCTGCGTTGGGACACGGTGCCAGTGGAGACAGGGCAGGTGTTGGCATGGCAGGTGAGGCAGGAGGCACCTGTGTGTGTTTGGGAGGCTCCAGTGCCACCTCCCTGCATGCAGCCATGCAGGGAGTCCTGGTGGGATGGCAAAGCTTTGTTCCCCAGCCTTGCTTGGAGCTGGGCACTCTCCAAGTGGTGCACAGAAATCTTTCCTGATATCCTCTGGCAAGTACCAGCTGGTTTAGTACAGATCAGGATTTGGGCCCTGGTGGTGTGGTCTGTCCAGCACTGGCATTGTGTGGCCAGGGCAGAGCTCACGGAGCTGGGGCTGCCGGACCTTCCCTCTGTGGTGCTGCCATGGTGTGTCCTGGCACTGACAGGACTCAGACTTTGGCAACTTGCTGCTTTCTGTGCAGAGGTGGGAGGGAGGGATATGCACCTGGAACAGAGGGAAATGATGTGATAGGTGCTGGGGGGCACCTGGGTGCTGTCCAAGGGCTGCCCAGCACTTTGATGTCTACTCCCGGGGCTCTGCCTGGATGCTCTTGGTGCAGCTCTGGCTGCTGCTGTGGCAGGCCGGCAGGGGGAAGGTGTTGTGTGTGTGGCAGGGCAGCAGCAGAGGGCTGGGAAGGGCAGGAAGCACCGAGCCCGTGTGCCTGGCTCTCAGTGACGAGTCCCTTCCGCTTTGTGTGCAGGGAGGTCACAGAGGTGGTGGCTGCTCTTGGTTCCCAGCTGGTGCTTGTGGTGGGCTCTGGCTCCAGCTGTCAGCTGTGGGAGCTGAGCCTTGTCCCTCTGCACTGTGCAGCAATCAGGGAGATGTCACCCTGCTGGCATGCTGGGCTGCTTCACCTTTAGGGTCACGGCTGCGTTCTTGGGGCCCTTCAGGAGAGGGAGCGTCGCTGCTGCCTCTGTTCTTGCCAGGTGCTCACTCCCACCTCTGAAGCCATGCGTGGCAGTGGTGTTCCCCTGAGCAGTGAAACACACTGTCCCTGCCTGCTGCCCTTTGGTGAGTGAGGAACAAGGAATGGGGTGGGAGACTTTGTGAATCCCATTGATCCACACCATGGAAGCTGCGTGTTTGCATCTGCCCGTCCAGGACCAGGGCCCTGTGAGGGGAATTGATCAAGCTGTAAAACCTAGAGCCAGCTAATGAAATAGGGACTATAGATTTTTATTTTAAATGGAAGAGAGTTTAGGAGAGATTTAATTATCCTTGGTTTATGGACCTGTTAGAGGAATGAAATAACAGCTGGCAGGTAAGGGCTGGGCTTCATCTTGCATCACTTTTCTCTCAGGTTTGTCTGCAGAACTGCCCAAGTCCTGCCACCCAGGGTAGAGTAGGGAATGATGTAAAGTCACTTGGAGCAGAGTTAGACAGAGTCCTGCTTATCCTGCTGGGTGTCCCTGCTTCCTGCTGGGAGTACGTGTGCTGAAATAGCAGAGGGGCTGACCCTGGCCATTGGGGCTGGTGTAAGAACAGCTGTCCTTGGTCCCTGGGGCTTGGTGTGGGGCAGTCCTTGTGCTCGTGGACAGCAGAGAGTTTGGGAGCCCTGTACTCTCTGGGCTGTCTCCCTGTAGGTGTCATTTCCTGGGGCTGTGGGCACTGAGCTCTCACTGACGCTCGCGTACCTGCGCAGTGTGTGGAGTTTGTGAGGGAGAGCTGCAGAGCGCTGGGATTTGCTGGGCTCAGCTGTGTGTTGGACACAAGCTGTAACGCTGTCACTACAGCCACTCCTCCTGTGTGCATCCACTCCACTGTCACGTGAGGCTGCCCTCGGGGCACGGCTCGGTGCTGGTGGCAGGCGGCACCGCGCTGGCTTTCGGCAGAAAAGCCTGGCTCCCAGATGCTTTTGGGGTTTTCACCCCTTTATTGAGGAGCTGGGACACAACATTTTCCCACGATCCCGTGGCTCCATGCTTGGACCAGTCTGGAGAAGCATGGTTTGTCACCTGCTGTGTGTAGGTAATTGGTTGGCCAAGGGGTTTGTGTACCCACCTTGCAGGCACAGCATGTAGGGTGCCAGTCTGATTGTCCAGAGGCTGCTAAAACATCCGAGGAAGCTGCTGGTGCTGGGGAGCTCTGCCAGAGCCCTCTGACATTGATACAGGAACTTGGGAGAGCCAAGCCCTGTGGTCATGGAGCTGCATGAGGATGTTGCGTGGCTCCCTGAGACAGGTCAGTTCCCGAGGGGAGCAGTGTGGGTCTGTGCTGTCAGCTCACAAGGGTGTTGGGAGAAGTCAGCCTGCTGACTCTCTGGGCAGCAGAGCTGCACCATGGTGCTTATCCTTTCCTCCACCCTTGCAACTGCAAGTCCTCAGCATTTCAGGGCCGGAGCTGTTTCCTGGAGGGCACAAGCAGACCATGGGTCCCATGTCCAGTGTGGCATGTCTGGGTTTTCTGGAGTGGGGTGGTTTGGGAGGGCTCCACACTTTGCTCTGTGCATGGCAGAGCGTGAGGTTGAACAGTGTCCCCAACAAACAGCACTCGTTGCAGGCTTTGGGAATATTATTTTCTAGCTGCAGGCTGGTCCCTGGAGACCTGCTCTCACTGGCTGCAGAGCTGTAGTTCTGGGTCTTCCTTGGTTACCCTGGAAAGTAGGATTTTAGCTCAGCCATGCAGAGCAGAGGACTGGCCTGCAGTACTGTGTGTTAGGAGCTGCTTTCTCTCGGGTGAGCCTGTGTCCTGGTGATCCAGGCCTCTGGCATCTCTCACTGTTGCCCCTGGGAAGGGAGGGCCACGTTCTGGTCCTCCTTCCCCTGAGCCTGGCAGTGCTGAGGCACGGTCCCCTCCAGCAGGTTGTCTTTCCCCTGCTGGGCTGGTGGGGCTCCCTAGCTGTATTTGCATTTTGAGACAAGTGTCTTAGTTGGTTTTCTCTCCATGCCTGTGCTTTGGGAAAGTGGTGAACAATAAAAATCTGCCGTTGAGAGCTGTAGCAGAGGTCAGGCAGCTCCTGTGCCCCAGGCTGCTCTCTTGTCACCGCAGTTGCGCTTTGTGCGCGGGGGCTGTCAGCTCGAAAGTCGTGTTTTTGTTCTTAAAACCAACCTCAGGCTCTGGTGTGGGGTTTTCTGAGTGATGTACGGGGACATATTGCAGCAAACCTCCTCTGCACTTAAGGTAGTGGTCACTCCCTGTTTTGGTGCATCTTATAAGCAGTCTCTTGGCAAATTTTTAATCAAGGACAAAGGAGGGTAAATGGTTGCTGAAAATCCTGAGTTTCTCTGAGCTCCTTTCTGAAAATGATCGTTGCAGGTTGTCCGTGTCCCTGCAGGCTTCTTAAAATGCAAAACAAACCACCCAGCCCAACTTCCTGACTGTCACTAGCGCTTTCAAGAGACACTTCGTTTTGCTGAGTGGTAACGAAGCTGCTCTTTGCCATCCCCCAGCTCCTGCCTCTGCCTGTGTCCCTTTGCAGGAGCTGCTCTGACCGAGAGCAGTGGGGAAGGTGTCTGGAGCCTGGCCCCTCCTACCCTTGGCCACTCACTTGGCAGATGCCATTAACACTGTCCACAGCCTGTAGACAGCAGGCTGGACTCAGAGGGATACTTGTGGAGCAGTGACAGATGAGCTGGGGGACTCCAGGGATGCTGTGTGGGGAAAGGACAGACGGGTGATCCCTCCTCCCTGTGCTGCCTCTGTCCCAGGAGAGATTGGGTCTGGTTTAGGAAAGGGCTGTCTGAAATGAGAACTTAAAGTGAAGGGCAGAGGAGTGTGGAGTCCTGAAAAGCAGCATCTTGCAGTAGGAAGGAAAGGAAGGACCAGGGAGTCTACCCAGGCAGCAGGTTGGAGATGGACATGGTGGCATTTGCTCTTTTCCTCCCACCCATGTGCAACTGAACTGTGGAAGTGGCTGCTGCGGGATACCTGGACAGACAGAGGTGTGTGTAGTTCAGCATGCTTCTGTTCAGGGCAGAAGAGGCCACCCAGGAGAGAGGAGGACACAACCCATTCCTTAGTGCTGCTGAGCTACAGAGGTGGCCAAGCTGGACTCGGTTGCTGCACCTGCAGCCTTCTGGTCATGCTATTCAGGTTGTGCTGGTGTTTCTAGGGCAAAGGAAGGAAGGTGGAGATCTCTGCAGATTATTTACCCTGTTCTAAGGAAATGAAGGCTTGTTGCAAGCTTACTGTTTATCTGTGCTCACTCTGCTTTGAACTTGCTGGATGGTGTCAGTTGGGGTAGGTGTCAGGTGTGGATGCTGCCTCTGAGGTCCTGGCTTGCTACAGGCTCTGGCTCAGGGGTGCTGCTGGTTCTCCCTCTGCAGTGCAGCTCAGCCATGCTATTAGACATCAGAGAATCCACGTGGGAGAGATCGACAGGAAACTGGGCGTTATCAGTTCCGCTGCCTGTGCAGCTACTCGCTCCTCATGTCAGCATCCTCCACGTGTGTGTGGCTGGAGGCGTTTGATGGGAGTGCTGTCAGCCCGGGGGTGGGAGTGGGTGGTGTGTGATCATGGCAGAGGCGTCCTGCCTCCACTGCCAGTGAACTCAGCTCCACCCGGTGTGTGGAGCAGGGAGGGAGCTCCTTGCTCCCCCATCTCCATAGTGGAGAAGCGTTTTACCCTGCTGATATTGGGGTGTCCCATGTCCCCTGGTGCTTGCGTTGGGCCTTGGATAGGGTAGGGACACTCCCACTGCTGCTCCCTCCCTACAGTCTGAGAGCTTCTGTGTTCTTGGTGACAGTTTCTTCAGGCTTTTTTTCTGGGCCCTGGGGAGAAAAGATCTGGTGTCTTTCTCTCCCTGGACTTGTGTGAGAGGCCCAGGAGAGTGTGGAGATGAAGCATTGGCATGCTGAGTGTTGGGGAGAGCACAGGGCAGACCAAGCCTCCAGTGGGAGATGTGTTCTCACCACTGGATCACCCTGGCTAATCCTGAGTCAGACCTGACCTATATATGGGGCGAGGGAGGTGGCATGTCTGTAGCAGCAGATGGTCTCTTAAAGAGCCTGGGCTCAGGGAGACTTTGTCCTGTTGGCCCCTGGCTATCCTGAAGGAAAGGATGGGCCACCTGTCGGCTGTAGAGCATCCAGGTTCAGCCTGAGCAGCCCCTGCACATAGGGAGCTATCTAAAGCTGACAGGCTGTCCCACTCACCAGGGGTGTCACAGGTCTCTGTGGCTGCACTGGGATCGCTTGTCCTGGCCCAGAAGCATTGACCAGCCTTACCAGCCTTGCTGTAGCTTCCTTTGGGCCCCTCACATGGCTTTTCAGGCAGAGCTCTGTGCCTGGGACAGTGTGATGTGGGGTCTGTGTGCATGGCTGTGTCCCTGAGACAGTGTGGGCAGAGCTGTTGCCGCATGCTCTGATCCTGTGGCTGGATGTGTGGTGCCCCATCCTCACTGGGCACAGCCATGTGCAGCGTGGCTGTGCCAGGGGAATGATCCAGCCTGGCTGGGCAGGGAGCGTGAGCAGCGTGTGAGCTGTGTCCCATCGATGGCTTCTCCTGATGCCTCCTGAGGACATCGATAGCTGCTGCCCACGGGGAAGCTGGTGCTGCTGGAGCGGGTCTGCAGGGAGTGTCTGCACAGATATCCACCATCTGTGGCCTCTGCCTGCTGCCGCTGCTCTGCCCAGGATCAGACCAGGTCCTGGCAGTCTTGTGAAGGTGCAGTGCTGCCTCTGCCCACAAACAATGGCAAGGTCAAAGGACAGAATGCTGTTTTCCTTCTCTTCCCTGTAGTTCCCCAGCTCCTGAAGCAAAGAGGCTGTAGTGGAACAGACCTGGAGGGTGGTTGTTCAGGTTTGGGCTGATTCAATCCTTTGGCTCTTCCTTCTGGAGTTCTTGCCTGAGTGCGTGGCTCTGACACCATCATAGCTCTGCCCTGCTGTGGTGCCTTCCTGTCCTGTGTGTCCCCTGCCATGGGGACAGAAGCAGTTGGCTGTGGTGCTACTGACAGTCATGGTAGAGTGATCTTGCCCCAGAATGCTCTGTGTCCTGGAGGATCCTTGAGCCTGGTGTAGTTCCTCCTGCACACCTGGATTTGGGGTGAAGAGGTGAGAGCCTGGAGAGGGGCCTGAAGGGACCTGGGCACAGGGCTGGAATCGAGCAAAGCTGAATCCGACTGCTCATGGCAACAACGAGCTACTGAATTGTTAAATTGTCAATCTGAGGTTTTCTTTGAAAGGGGTGATGCTACAAATTAATTAGCTCCCTTTTGGTTGTTAGCACTTTAAAGCCCAGCTGTCAGGGGAGGGCTGGTTTATAGGCATTACATCAGGGCTGCCGGCTGGCTCGCTCGCCTACCTGGGAATTTCTAAGTGTGCGTTGTAACCGGGGGAAATTTGGCTCGGATGCAGCATCTGGTGCTCAGCGAAGCTGCTGCGATGTGCTGTCCTGAGCACGGGGATTTGACTGGTGCCTGAGCGGTGCTGCTGGGGCACACGGGGAGCCACCGGCTCGGCCTCTCGGTGTGCAGCTCCCGGGGAGCCGCTGGCTCGGCCTCTCGGTGTGCAGCTCTCAGCGTTAGCCACCAGCCGGGTGACTCGCTCAGGTGAGCTGGAAGTGTGCAGATGGTCCGAGTAGTTCCTGCTTCTTGCTTAATTAATGTGAGAGAATAGGAGGCGTTTCTGAAGCAAAAGGGGCTTTTCTGTTGCGTAAAAGTTTGACCTGGCCACAGATGCTGTGGGAGAGCTGTCGGTGCGGGCAAAGGGTTCGATGTCCTAAGCGGGACCGGAGTAGCTCCTCCACGCTCTCGTCCGAGCGCAGAAGGTGCTGGGGAGCCGAGGCCCTGCTTCCCCACCCCTGTGCCCACCAGCACAGAAGCACGGTGACTTCCGGGCACACGGGACTGCCGTTCCCGCGGCCCACCGGGCCCACGGAGCTGCCGCCCGGTGAGCAGGGGCCCGGGAGTGATGCGGGGGCACAGCCGCAGGTACGGTGCCACCAGCCTTAGGGGCTGTCGCAGCGGGGCGAGGTGGCCGGTAGCGGCACCAGGCCACTTGGGCCGGGCGGTGCGTGCCCGGTGCCCTCGGCTGTGGGCCCAGCCCGGTGGTTCCGGCCGGGGGTCGCTGCCCCGCGTGGCGGCCCCGCGCTCCAAGATGGCTGCGGACCGTGACACGCCTGGTCACGTGGGACGCGCGCGCGCCGCGCCGCCCCCCCCCCCCCCCCCCGGTGCCCCCGGCCGCCCCCCTCCGCCAGCCGCGCGCGCCCCCGGTGCCCCCGAGCGCCGTGACTCGGTCCGGTGCCTCCCGCCGCTTCTTAAAGGGACAGGAGCCCCCCGCGCACCCCGGCCCGCCGCGGCCGCCCCGCGCCGCGGAAAACAAAGAGGCACCGGAAACAGCGGCGGCGGGGAGGGGGCCGGCCCGGCGGGAGGCGGGCGGGAGGGAGGGAGGGGAGGGCCGGCGGCGGGCCGGCGGGGGGGGCAGGCCCGGGCCCGGCGTCGGCGAACAAAGAGCGGCGGGAGGGAGGGGGCGGGGGCGCCGCAGCGGCACCGGAGCGGCGGCCCAGGCCATCGGTGCAGGTACGTGCGGGCCGGGGGGGGCGGGAGCGGGGCGGGGGCGGGGGCCGCCCCCCGGACCCCCGACGGCACCTGCCCCGGGCGGCGGCGGCGGGGTCCGGCGGCCGCCTTTGTTATTGCTTTTGTTTGGCGCCGAGCACATGGCCCCGGAGCGGCCGCTCTTAAAGCCACAGATCCGCACCGGCACCGGCAGGGTTCCGCGGCGGGGGGCGCGGGCTGGGTGCGCTCCCGGCTGCCGTGGCCGCGGTGCCTCCCCGGGCTGCTGCACGGCGGGGCGCTCCGTCCGTGCGCTCCGGGATGTGCTGCTCGCCCCGCCGTGCGCCGCCGTCCCGGACACCGAGGGTCGGGTGCGGGTCGGGTCTGGGGTGGGCTTGGGAGTCGGGGTCGGCCTTCCGAAGGGGCTGCCGGTGCGGCGGGGCCAGCGGTGACCCCGCTCCCGGGGGAGCTGGCGGCGCCCGCCTGGGAGCGGCGGGGAAGGGGCTCCGGGGGTGCCGGGACGGAGCCGGCGGTGGGTGGCAGCGGGGCGGCAGGACCCCCGGGGCGGGCGGCTCCCCGGCAGCCCCGGAGCCCGGCTCTGCCCGAGCAGATGGCACCGGGCGTGAGCGCTGGCGCGCTGCTAACTTTGTTCTCGGCGGGGCTCGGGAGCCGCCTCCCCCCGCCCCTCCGAGGGGCTGCGGGACCGCCATCCCCTTCCTTTCGGAGCCGCGGTGCCCCACGCGGCGTCACGGTCACCCTGCTCGGCGTGGCCGCTGGCTTCCAGCCGCGGGTGCGGGGGGAGCCGGGTGTGCCCGCCTGGGACAGGAGGGTGGGCACCTCACGGGTGCTGCTGGTGGCAGGACCAGGGCCGGGCCAGCGCTGTCCCGCAAGTCGGGGGTGCCGTCCTGCCTCGGGTGCCGTGCTGGGTTCCAGGAGCGCAGGCAGCCCTCCGCTCTGGAGGTCCCAGAACAGGCGAGCCCCTGCATGGCTTCAGTGTTACTCTGTGGACGTGCTGCCCATCCCCAAGCCCATTGCTGTGGTGCGTGGTCTGGAAGGTGCCCGCTGGATCACACAGGACCTTGGCACCACGTGTGCTCCGAGAGTGAGGATGTGGAACTGGAAGCGGTAACACCTCAGGGAGGCTTCAGAGTGGGGCTGAACCTGGGTTATTGCTGCATTCTGGCTGCCAGCCCACTCAGGGGCATATTGCAGCTGGGCAGAGCTTTGAGGTGGGCAGAATAAACTCCCCGTGGAAGGAACCTCCTGGGCAGACACACCCCCTTCCCTGGTGACAGTCACAGACAGGTTCCGGGAGGGCTCAGCCTGTGGCTTTTGCTTTTCTTCTTCCTTTTTCCTACCAAAACAAAGAGAGAAATGTGCTTTCAGCTTCCACAGTAGTGTGGAGATGAAGGTGAGATTAAGAAGAGACTTGTGTGTGGCACAGGACTTGTCCCAGTGGTTGTTGATACCCATCACCCAAAAGTGACATTGCAGCTTCTCTCTGCTGGGCTGAGATCCCCGTGCTGAGCAGCATTCCCCAGGCTCCAGGTCCCCCGAGTGTCTTTCCTGTCCCGGGTGTGTCTTTGCCATGGGCACTGAGGAGGAGGTGGAGCTGAAGAAGCTTTGGGGGGGACCTCACCAGCCTGCAGTGAGCTGGATTTACGGGTGTGTGGTGCCAAGGCCAGGCTGCTGCCGTGTGCTGGCCTGACCTGATGCTGTGGAAGCTGAAGACGCTGGGCACTGGAAGGGTACCCAGGGAGGATCTTGGGTACACATGGAGGCAAGGAAGGCTGTTTTGGGACCTGGAAAGCAGAGCCTGGGGAAGCCCAGCCCCAAATGCAGGTGTCTCCTCTGTGCAGTGCCAGGGTTGTTTTGGGCTGTGCCCTGGGAGGGGCTCTGGTGCAGGAGCACCAGTCAGCCTGGGTGCAGGAGGGGAGATGGGGCAGGGCCAGGGCAGTGTTCCCACTGTCCCACTGCCTTGGGGAGCGTCTGGGGGAGCAGAGCTGCCTCCATGGCTTCAGCACAGCCCATGCTTGTCCCCTGCTCTGTGGGGATGTGTGGCTGCGCCCTGTTTGCAGCAGGGAGTTGACAGAGAGGGGCCATGAGCCCTGCTGCCACCACCAGCCCCTGTGCTGGTCACTGGGGTAGCAGTGTCACTCCAGAGCAGGATGTGCAGGAGCTCAGCAACAAAGAGCACCCCCCAGAGCAGCATCAAGGACCTGCTGGGAACTCCCCATGCCATGCTTAGGTTCCCTGTTGGCCGGTGAGCAGGCTGGGATGCTGCCACAGCCACAGGGCTCTTCATCATTTTCTTTCCTCTGTGCCAAAAATAAGTGCAAAAATAAGGCTCTCTCTCTCTTTGTGTTGTGCATGGGAGGTGACTCTGGCCACGAAGGGGAGGAACAGTAACAAGGGAGTTGGGAACAGGCTCTTCCTAGCCCCTCTCAGGGCCATATGCAGCCCCGGGAGATGGGGTGGGTGGAGGAGCAGCAAGAGCTGCAGCTGTCAGCTCCGCCATCCTTGTGAGGATGGAGCAGCAGCCTGAGCGGTGGCGGGACAGTGCCATGACCCGCTGTCCCTCTTGCAGAGTCCAAGGTGCTGGTGTGTTGCCCTGCCTGGAGCCCGAGGTCCCGCGTGCCCACCCGCCTCCCGACGTCACCAATGCGACCATGGGAACTGGCAGTGAATAGGCGGCCGCCCTCTGCCCCTTTTGCCCAGCGCCGTTTCTCGGGGGGACCCTGCAGCAGCCCCGACCACCTCCGGCGCAGGTACGGGCTGCAGGGCCGTGTGGAGCCCGTCCCCTGTGCACGTGGGGCTGCGGGGCGGCTCTCTGCTCCTGCTGGGGCAAGGCACCGGCTGGCTCCCAGCGGGCCTTGGGGGGACATTGGCAGGGAAGCAGATCCACCTGGCCCAAATGAGGGGTCCCTGGGGAGCAGGGGTGCTTTTTGTGTTGCGGACACGGAGAGGGCACTTGCAGGGTGAGCAGAGAAGCTGGTTCTGGAGCTGTCCAGCCTGACGTGGCCCGGTACAATGCCCTGAGTATGTCACCTTGGGCACTGGGCTGATCATCCTGTAGCCATCCTGCCGGGGGCTGCGGTGCCCCTCTGGCCTGGGGGGTCACTCCTGCTCTGTTTCTCTCCTGCGGTGGCCCCACAGCCCCTCTGCCAGGCGTCAGTGGGGACGACGCGATCGACCTCTGGCAACCCTGCTGGGCCAGGATGAGCCCCAGGTGCACCCTGCCTTCCCCCAGCAGCCGCACGTCCCTGTAGATGAGCCCCGCGCCTACGCTCTTGCCAGCACGCCGCCACGAATGCTTCACCCAGCCGCTCACCCACCCCACCAGAACCCATTCATGGTGGATCTGCATGACCAGGTAGGTGCTGCAGCCCCCAGCCCCACTCCTGAGTGTGATCCTGGGGGCTGTTGTCTGGAGTGGTGACTTGTCCTTGGGTCCCCTCTGGCCACTTGCTGCTGGGATCACCCAGCCCTGAGCCTGCTGGTACTCTGGTTCTCTGAGATTTAAATCTTGGGATCCCTCTGCCTTCTGGGGATGTCCAGGGTGGTCCCTGCTCCCAGGGGCTGGGCACAGTCCCCTTGTAGGGTTGTTCATGTGACGACTGTCATCATAATCCATGGTAATGGTGGTTACACAGCCTGTCTGTGTGGAGGAAAGAAGGGCTCAAAACTCCCTCAAGTTGAGCCCTCACTCAGCCCGTTCCTCTGGCCACACCAGCAGGATGGGCATGCAGGTGTTTTGTCCCAGTGCTGAGTGCCCAGTGTCCTGCTGTGACCCTGTCAGGACAGGGACAGCTCAGACAGGGCTGTGCCCTGACTGTGCCCTCGGCACCTTGTCCTTAGGTGCACCAGGGACCTGTCCCTCTCTCCTACACGGTTACCACCGTAACGACGCAAGGCTTCCCCATCCACGCTGGCCAGCACATCCCTGGGTGCAGCACCCAGCAGCTCCCAGCATGCTCAGTGATGTTCAGCGGACAGCACTACCCGCTCTGCTGCCTCCCACCCCCGGTGAGTCACAGCGGGGGACGCCTGGGGACAGCCTGGGCCGTGAGTGCCCAGAGTCCTCTGGGTACCCAGGCCCACTGTAGTGCAAGTTTCTGGGAGCACAGGGTCCTTTGGAGGCCCTGGGGAGGGGGCAGGGGTGTCTGACCCTTGTTTTTCTCTCTGTCTCTCCCCACAGCTGATTCAGGCATGTGCCATGCAACAACTTCCCGTCTCCTACCAGACATTCCCCCCCATCATCTCCAGCGACCATTACATCCTGCACCCACCCCCACCACCAGTGCCCCCCCACCAGCCGCCCCACATGGCCCCCCTGGGGCAGTTCGTACCTCTCCAAGCCCAGCATCCACGTATGGTGAGTTGGGGTGGAGGGACAGCCTGGGGACATGATGCACCCACCACCTTGGTTGGGGTCTTGTCCTTCTGCAACCCCTGTGGGTCTGAGCTGGGGGTGGTGGGCAGGGTGCCTCTGTCTTCATAGCATCGGGGAGGCGTAATTTGGGATGCTCCTCCCTGCCTAACTCTTTCCCCGCAGCCTCTGCAGAGGATAGACAATGACGTGGACCTGCGAGGGGAGCAGCACCCCATCGCAGGCTTCACATACCCTCCGTCTCACCACGCTCCCACGCTGTCGCCCTCCATGCCGCTGCATTACCTCCCCCACGACCCGCTGCACCAAGAACTGCCATTTGGCGTGGTGAGTCCCCATCCTGGGGAGGGGTTGGGAGCGCTGTGGGGCTGGCACGACTCTGAGTGCCCCATCTCTCCCTGCAGCCATACCCCCACATGATGCCCCGGCGGCTGAACACCCAGCGGTACCGGCTGCAGCAGGCGCTGCCCCCACCGCCACCCCCTCCGCCGCCTCCTCCGTATTATCCGAGCTTCCTGCCCTATTTCCTGTGAGTACTGCTGGGGGTATTCTAGCATGTGTAGGGCAGGGGTGGCACTGTGGATGGAGGGCCGCAGTGGCACTGTGATGGCACGGGGGGCTGTGCCAGGGTGGATGTTGGGGTTTGCAGCCCCATGCTGACTGCCCTGTCCTTCCCCCCAGTTCTATGCTTCCTGTGTCGCCAACAGCCGTGGGCCCCACGATCAGCTTAGACCTGGACGTGGATGATGTGGAGATGGAGAATTATGAGGTGAGTCTGCTTGGCTTCCTCACGGTGATGAGATGGGAGAGCTGGGGGGTTTGCTGATTGCTGTGCTGGGAGGGGGAAGCCTGGAGGGAGGCTGTGCCAGAACAGGAGCTGAGCTGAGCCGGCCTCTGCATCTCCCTCCAGGCACTGCTGAACTTGGCCGAGCGGCTGGGGGAGGCCAAGCCACGGGGACTCACCAAAGCAGACATCGAGCACCTCCCGTCCTACCGCTTCAACCCTGAGAGCCACCAGTCTGAGCAGACCCTGTGAGTGAGCTCGGGGTGCACATGGGGGGCCTGGCAGGGACTGGGGGCGCTGGCTGGCAGTGGGGCTGTACTGATGGCGGCTTCCCCCAGGTGCGTCGTGTGCTTCAGCGACTTCGAGGCCCGGCAGCTTCTCCGCGTCCTGCCCTGCAACCACGAGTTCCACGCCAAGTGTGTCGACAAATGGTTAAAGGTACTGCCTGTGCCTGCTCTGGGGAGCGGGGTGGCTTCTTGGGGTGCTGTGGGTGTGGGGTGCTGCCTTTTGGGTGGCCTCAGTGCCCTGCACACACTGGGAGCTGGGGCTGAGCACTGTGCAGGATCAGGCAGTCCTGGGCTGTGGTTCCAGCCTTGCTCACTTGCCCCGTCTCTGGCTGCCCGCAGGCGAACCGCACGTGCCCGATCTGCCGGGCGGACGCGTCGGAGGTGCAGCGGGAGGCGGACTGAGGCTGGCGGGCGCTGTGCCGCACAATTCGCTAGAGGACAAGGACGCCGGGCTGGGGCGGGGGCTGCTGCCCGCTGCTGGGGCCTGACCCTGCGCTTACCCCCCCTCCCCAAAGCCTCTCCTCGGATGTGGTGAGCATTGAGCAGTCTGGGCTCCCGGCCAGCCCTCCTCCTCCCCGCCAGGGCATGGACTCAGCCGGACGCCTGCCCGCTGCGCTCCCAGGGCCCCGAATCGTGTTGTGCTGGAGGCGGGAGGTGCGTGGCCGTGCTCTCTGCCCTCCAAAGACGCTGTTGTTGCTCCATCACTTTCCAGGTCTTTGTACTCTCCTAGGGAATTAGTGGTTTTTCCCTTTGTCACTATTTTTTTTTTTTACGATAGTTGTTTTTCCCCCTTGTTTCCTTTTCATTTCCGTCATGTTTTTGGTTCCTTGGCCGTTTGCCCTAGGGGCACGCAGGCGGCTCCTCCCCTCAGCGTTGCTCTCGGAGGACGCGGGGAGGAGAGAGGAGGGAGCGCTGCGGGTTTGATGCCGGCAGCACCCCGGCCCCGGGGACAGCCGGAGAAGGAGGCTGGCGGAGTGTGGCCAAGGTGGGACACCAGCAACCCCGCGGCGTGGCTGGGGCAGAAAGGCAGGAACACAGGAATGCCTCTGTCCCCGCTCCTGTGCGCAGCCTGGCACGGCTCCCTCCTGCCTCGGCTGCCCCGGGGAGCCCCCCAGAGGGCTGTGGCTGCTTGGGGTGTTTCGCCAGTGGGAGGATGGTGCTGGCGCAGCCCTGGCCCCTCTCCCTGTTCATTCCCCTGTGCCTGGGCAGCGCAGCTCCCGGGGCCAGGCCGTGTGGCATCCCGCAAGGCAGCCAAGCTTGGGGAGGGGACGCCAACCCCGTCCCTAGGGCTTTGGGCATGTGGTGTCCCCGGTGTGCTGCCCGGCCCCCGGCTCCTGCTCGGATCTCTGTCCCGACGACGTAAATCAAGGTAGCCCCGTGCCCCGTCCTGCTGGCTGGACGGCGCGGTTTCCCCGGCCGTGGGCAGCGAGGGGCCGGCTGGGCTGCGGCCCCCGGAGCGGGGGGGTTTTATTCATAACTTCGTGGAGTATTTTCAGTGCTACCCTGGCCTTGGCCCGGCTGGTGCGGGGGAAGCTGTGAGCGGTCCCCTTGCCACCGTATCCCCCTGCCCTCGCAGGCGCTGGGGGAGAAGCCGCCACGCCGCCGCCCGGCTCCATCAATCCCGCGTGGCCGTTGTTTTGCATGATTAATTAGCGAGGAGGGTGACGGGAGGCGGTGGCAGGGGTGGTGGTGAGAGCACCGCCCTCCCCTCCCGGCGCGTCGCTGACGCCTGGGAGCTTCCGAGCGGACGCCAGCCCTATGTAAATGTTCACAAATATGCATGCATGTCTGACCAGCTTGGAACGTGGTCTTGGCTACGTCTAGCCGGCTGTGGGGTGAGGGGGGGTGGGGAGAGGGGTTTTTGTGCTCAGCTGATACTGCCATGCACTGTACTGCACATGTCCGCAACGCCACAGCAGGACCGTGAGACTTTCAGGGCCGTCCCCGCGGGGTCCGCGCCCGCGGCGGCGGCGTGTGCAAGGGACCGGGGCGGGAGGGGGCGCTCCCCGCGGGGCGGGGGGCAGCGCGGGGCGGGCCCCGGCGGCGGCTCGGCCGGCTGCGAGGTGAGGGGCCGGGCGGGCACGGTGGCGTTGTTCCCCGCGCTGAGGGCCAGAGGGCAGTGCCGGCCACCGTGGGCCGGCCCCGGACGCCGCCCGGTCGGGCGCGGGGGGTGGCGAGCGGTGGGGGGCTACGGGCCGGCTCCCCCTCGCCGCCCTTTCCCACCCCTCCGGCGGCCGGAGCGTTGCGGCCGAGCGCCCCGGCCCGGCGCCGCCCGCTCCGCCGTGGCACGGGTGCCGGCACCGCTGGGCTCGGTGCCCCTTGGGCAGGACCCCGGCCCCTTCCCCGTCCCTCTCTCAGTGACAGATAACCAAAGGAGTCCCCGGCTTCGCGCCCCCGGAGACGCCCCCTCCTCCCCTCCCGCCCTCGCGGTGCCCAGGGAGCCAGGAAAGCCTTACGGTCCTTTGACGGCGACTCGAAAGCTCACAGCTCGTGTGCTGCAGAATTTATTCCAATGAGCAGCTAAAAGTATCATTAAAAAAAAATAACAAAAAGAAAAAATGACAAAAAAAAAAACCTAAAAAACAATTATTTAGGGTGTTTGTGATTGCTGACTGCGCTGTAGATACCACTGTTTACCAATGAATTCCTGTGGTGGGATAGTGGACTGTTTACTGTTCTATTATACCAGTCCCCGGGCCCTCCGGTGGGACCCCCGCGTTCCCCGCGGCTCCCCGGAAGGTGCTAGGACGTGTGTTCTGTGTTAGAAAGTTTTTATATATATATATATATATATAAATATATATATATAATTTTTTTTGCTCTGTTACTTGCACATTTTACAGTTACCTCATTTTTCCCATGTATGTATTTGAAAAAAGGCTAATATATAGAAAAAAAAGGTTCTTAAAGCTCTAAAAGTGTTTGTTTTTTTCCATTCCATTGGAATCATATTGGTTTTGTAGCATTTAACATAACTAGTATGTTGTATTATATATATGTGTATTATACTGATTGAAATTTTTAACAGATTTGTACTTTTTTTAAAATGAAAGTTGCTAGTTCTGCTTGACCAAGTAGTGCAATCATTATTTTTTTTAATGTTGTGGCTGATTTTGAGAGGGATATTCACTAATAAATGTATGATGTATACCAACACGCTGGGCCCAGCTCTTGTCTCCATGGGGGCTTGAGGGGAAGAGTGGGGGCCAGGGATGGGAAGGAGCTGCTGCAGCTGGAAGGGCCCTGGAGAGAGGCTTGGAGCAGAGCCCAGGAGAGCCCGAGGGTGGGAGCAGGACTGGTTGGCTGCTTTGCCCCAGCAGGATCTGCTTTTGAGCAGCACCACACACCCCCTCCTTCTCACCTAGCGACCCCTCACAGTTTGCACAGGGATGGGAAATTCCTCCTGGCTGCTATCCCAGGACAGCAGAGCTCCCTGGGTGGCTCCAGCCACAGCAGTGGGACACCTTCCACCTCTGCTCCATCCCAGCACTCCCATGCTGGGCCAGGGAAGGGGCTAACCCTGTGCTCCTGCCCATGAGATATTCTTTGAGATTCCTTCCACCCCCAACCATTCTTGGCTCCAGAACAGGTCACTGCAGGAACAGGCTCCCGCCCCTCTGCCCTGGGGCAGCCCTGGCAGGAACCAGCCTGACACTCCCCTCCCACACCTTTTCCACCTCCCACCTGCTCCACGAGGGCTGACCCGGCCTCATAAGCCCAGAGCTGATGCCACAGGAGGTGGCACAGCACAACGCCAGCCCTGCCGTGGCCCATGCTGGGCACTCTCTCATCTCACCCAACAGCTCCATGGGCACACAATCCCATGTGTGAGAGCAGAGGCTGAGTGTACCCCCACTCCTGGGAGCCACAAGTGCCACAGCAGCTGCCCCCCTCCCCGGGCAGGGCAGAAAGCACCAGCACAGACATGCTAGAGGCAGAGTTTATTACACTACGCAGGCTAAGAACCCTGGGCAAGGCCCCACATGGGTAAGAATCGAACCAGCTCTTTATCAAAAAGTTAATACTATAGTCAACCCCAATCTCCTTTGGTCATTACAAAGCAAGAGAAATATTAAAAGAACAGTATTTATACACAGAGGGAAGCTGAAGAGAGTCTGTCCAGCCCTTTCCCCCCACCCCAATCCCAGCACGTTCCGGTGCTCGGTCTTGTGTCTCTCAGGAGCAGCAGAGTATCAAATCTTCACAAGATGTTGGGTTGCTGGGGTTTTATTATTATTGTCATCAATAAAAGCAATAATTACCAAGAGCTGCCATTCCTGTTCCTCCCCAGGGAGGGCAGAGGGGCAACAGCAGCTCCCCCCGTGTGCCCCCCGGCGCAGGGGATGGCCGTGTGTCCTCTCGCCAGCGCACACACGGCTGGCACGGGCCATGTGGTCTCTGATCCCTCGTTTGTACGCAGTCTTTTAAAAAAAATATTGTATTATAATAATAATATGAATTTCTCTTTCCGTTTTGTGTCTTCTGGAAAAAAAAAAAAAAAAAAAAAACAACGAAAAAACAAAACAAACAAAAACAAAACCAAAAAGGAAGTGTCAATCGTCCGTGAGGTCCTGCACAAAGAGGACTTCCGTGTGGCTGAGTCCTGCCTCCTGCAGCGTCGGGGGGTTGGGCCACTCCTCTGTCGGGAGGCAGGGCAGGACACGGCGAGGGAAGTTGGCCTCAATCTGGAACTTCTCAGGGCTTTCTTTCAAGGAGAACAGGAAATCGTGGATCACCTGGGAAAGAAGCACAGAAATAATTGCCAGCTAGGGGAGCAGTGACACAGCCAGAGCGACTCCCTGGCATCTCGTGGGGGAAGGCTCCCAAATTTGCACCATCACTGCACTGTAGACCTGAGACAGCCATTTCCTTGGCACACATGAAACTAGGCTTGGCACAGAGCACCGGGGAGACCAGACTGTTTCTGACTCTTCCTACACGTTTATTTCATGGAGAGCAGTGGAATTATAATTGAATATATATCTTCTATATAATTATAGAATGTTAAGGGTTGGAAAGGACTCAAAAGATCATCTAGTCCCACCCTGCTCTTGGGAGGGACTAGAGATCATGGGCAGAGACACCTTCCAGCTTTTCAGGAGGCAAAAAAAAGCTTCTGCCACTTTTTCTGCTCTTCCAAGCTGGTGGAACCAGGCCCTATAGCACTCTCCTTACCAAGGAGCAGCTCTGCCTGCCAAGGCTCTCAGCAAAGGCCCTCATTTGGCAAGTCCAAGGGAAAAAAGCCACCTGCAAGTCTCTTTACCCATGTTCTGGAAGGCCCCTCAGCTCTGCCCCAAGCTCACCGTCAGTGACTGTGTGAAGTGGAATCGCCGCTCCACTCTGGAATCATTGGGCAGCTTGAAAATGATCTTGACGCTCTCTGGGTCATCGGGGTGTGGCTCTGGAGGAAGGCATTCTGACCTCCTCTCCTTCTCCTCCTGCAGTGTCTGCAAGGCAAGGAGGGACAGGAGCAATGGTTGTGCACTCAGCTGACCTTGGTGCCTGTCCCCTGCAGCACAGCTGCTCCAGGAGCCTCGGGAATGCTCAAGCCCCAAGCAAGACACAGCAATTCCTCCTGCAGGCCAGGAATCCCAAGGACACTGCAGCCCCTCCTGCAGCCCCTCTGCTCTCACCTGCCGCCGCCTCTCCTCTGCCAGTTTTTGCTGCTGCACTTCCTCCTCCTTCTTCTTCTTCCTCTCCCTTTCCTCCTTCTTCTTGCGCTCCTTCTCCTGGTCTGCACGCAGGGATGCCAGGTAAGCCTCGTCCTGCTGCTGCCTCAGCACTTGGGTTTGGTTCCTCTCTTCCCTGCAAACACGAGTGGGAAGTGGTCAGGGCTAACAGGCCCTGGAGTGAGGGGATGGCAGGCTGAGGGCAGGCCCGAGGGGGCAGGGACAGCCTCCAACTCACAGAAGCACACAGCAGGTAATGCCTTGGGGTACCACAAGCTCCCAAAAGGCCAAGCCAGGTCCCCACAATCCCTCACAATCAAACTGCTTCCAAGGGTGGGTAACCCTTTAAAAGGCTTCTGAACCTCTGCAGCTTGGCAGAGCTGACAGACAGCACAAGAACAATGCTCAAGATTCCTGCCTCGTACCTGAGACTCCTCCTGGTTTCATCTCCTTCAAGTAATTCCTTGCCCATTTCATACACTGGAATGTGTTACTGGGTCCCCACACAGGGCGTGGGGCAGAGGAGGGACAGACAGAAGTCAAATGGTAGGATCCTGTTTTGGATGCAACCTGTACATCCCTAAGAGTCACCAGGGACTTGTGAGGCCCCACCAGAAAAGCAGCCAGAGCTCAGCACAGCCAGCCCAGGCAGCAGCACACAGCTGTGGACACCAGCTCTCCTGCCTGCAATGCCTTTGCTCCCACTTGGATCCTACAGGTTATTGTCCAAGCTTTCCCTGCAAAGCTCCAGCATGCCAAAGGTGTGCTCCAGTTGCAGAGAACAGAGTACTCACATCCACCTTTCAGTGGTGGGACTGTGTGTGCAACACATCTGGCCTGAATGTATGCACTGATGGTGTCCCTGGTAAGAGGAGAGCCCGTGGGGCTGTGTTACGGAAGGGGAGGTGCTGAGCTGTGTGCCTACACTCGGTGTCTGAGGGAGGCAGGGCACAGAGCAGAGCCTGCCTCAGCACGGTTTGTGCTGCTGGAGCTCCGGTCCCACCGTACCTCTCCAGGCGCTCGGACACCAGGTACGTCTGGTTGGCATCCATGATGAACATGAGCTGGTTGATGAGGTCGTCAGCCTGGATGAGCCCCTCGAGCCGCCCAACCACGGTCATCCTGCGGTCCTTGAGCATGATCACGGCCAGGAACGGGTACGTGTTCTCCCGCAGCGCCTGCGACACTGAACAGGCACAAACGTCACCACCCCACACCAGGGCCACCAAGGGTACAGCACAGGGGCTCCCCATCACTGAGGGCCAAGGAAAGCACCTTCCCCACATATTCTCTCTTCCAAGGCAAAAAAGGCCTCAGGCTCCATTTTGAAAATCAAACTCTAAGTTAGCAAAGGGAGGAAATGGCTTTGGGAGCACAAAGACTGATGGGGAAAAACCCAAGCTTTCAAGTAACCAAAAAAGGCACTTTTAACTCAAGCAGGAAGGAAGTAAATGGCTCTGAATGCCTATTGAAAATGGGATAAAGCCATGGGTTTAAACTGCAGGAAAAGAAACACAGGACAAGTACATGTAAGCATTTGCTCAGGTGATTAGGGATAGCTGGACTCTAGAAGAAACTGTCACGGGGGAAATGGGAGTATGTCCATGTTGAACATTTCTGAACAAACTCAAGTTGGCTTTGCTAGAGGCAGGCTCTGTCTGAAGCAGGGAATGGAACAGATGGTGTGCTTAAGTTACTGCTCATATATGGCTGTTGAGCCCTCCTTAAAACACACATGGTATATCGTGCAACTTGGAGCCTTTGTTACCAATGGAGGCCCCCATACAAAACCACAGCAGCTCAAGGATTAAATGGAAGATCGTGGTCCCTTCCAGCTCTGCTTCCCAGGCTGTGACTCCAAAGCATTGCAGCAATGAAACAGGAATAAGTAAAAGACTGTCTCCTCAGAGAGCTGTTCTCTCCAATTGTTGATAACTGGGAGCACAACTATGGAGCAAAGAGTGACCCAAATGTAGCATTTTCCTGACCATGAAACCAGAAATGGTGAGAACAACACAGGAGCCATTAACAGAACTTTGGGAAAAGGCTCCACTTGCAGCAAATCCTTACCAAACTTCTGTCTGGCCAGGTATCAACAGCTCCCAGACACTGTGGGCTTTTGAGGAGACACAGAGATTGGCTGTGGATTAAGGTGACTGTCTCAGAAAGGGAAAGAATGCACCTAACAAGTCTTTCTTGGCCTCAGGCATCACAGGAGCCAGGGTTAAGGACAGATCTAGTTGGACACTTGTTTCTCCACTCAGTTTATCCCCAGCACACACCCACCAACTCCAACTGACAAGGCACTGAAAGCAGCCTAAATGCCCACAGCAATGAGCACAGAACTGCCCAGGAACACACAGAATAGTGGAGGTGAAGATCAGAATGTATTTCCTTGGCATCCAAACCTTTGAGATATCCCAGGAAACCAACACATGTATTCCCCCATGAAATCCTGAAATATGTTGTATTTTGTTCAAGTAGACAAGAGTGTGTTTCATGTGTAAATGTGTCAAAGAGCATCTGGCTTGTTCCAGAGGCAAGAGGGGACAGGTAAAGCCCAGGAGGGACACACTCACCTCTGTATCCCTCTGGTTTATTGGTTGAGCAAGCCCAGAAGAGCATTCTAGTGTTGATGAGGGTGATGACCTCAGGTGCACACAGTGTATTGCTGGGGGATGAGAAGAGACCATGTGAGGGCAGCTGCATTTCAAATCCAAGGACAGCTATGTGGGAAATTCTCCTACCTACCGGCAGAACTCATCTGTGTCCTGGTGGTCATCCCCGTGCAGATACACCAACAGGAAGCGCAGCTCCCGCTTGGCATCGTTCAGTGCCTTGGCAAAAGAGCAGAGCAGGTAAAGTTACACAGGATCTGGGCAAGGGGAATGCAGCAATGCAGCACCCACACGGCCTGTGAGACCCAGGCCTTTACTCTGCCACTGGAGTGCTTTGAGTGAAGCAGCAGTGGAGGATGAACCTGTCAGACCTTCTAAATGAGCCTCTGTTTAAGAGGGCTACAGGGGTGTTCTCTCATGTCCTCTCAGGTTGTGGCTTTGGGGGACACTGAACTCAGAGTGAAACTGGGTAGGCAATGACAGGGACTGACACCTGAGCTGCCTCCCCAGACTCAGCTAGCAGTGAAAAACCTCCTTCATCCCCTGAGCTTTCCCTTGGGCCTGTGCAGGACACAATCCTCAGATCACATCAAATGAAAATTCTATTACAACAGGTAATAAATAATGCTGCAAGCCTCCAAAAAACCAGACAACAAAGAAAAGAATCCCTCCCTTTCCACATCTATAGTGTCTGGATTCCACCCACCCAAGAGCATTTTTAACAAGATCACAGTTTAAATGCACAATATGCTCCCTGTTTTACTGGCACTGAGTTTTGGTAGCCCAACCATTCCACAATTACTTGAGTTTGGATTCCAGGAATGACTGGAATCATTACAGAGGAGCCTGTAAGAGCTGCAGAGGCGGTGAGCTCCATCACTGTGCAGTGTGGAGCAGACAGGCACTGACAGCTTTTCCCCAGGCACTTGGGAAGGAAGCAGTGCTGATCCAATGTCTGATGGGATGCTCTGCAGGAGACCCTTCCCTTGGCCAGGCTGAGAGCAGCTGTGCAAGAGGCACTGTCCATGGGGATGTCCCTCTTCTACAGAGAGCCCCCTCAGATTTGATATATGGCACACTCACCTCCCACAATTTCTTAGGGGGTCCCTCTTAATGTTGAGGCCCTGAACTGTTGTGAAGTTGTATTGTGATACAAGCCCAGGCAGTTAATCCCAATTTGGGGAACAGAAGGACAGACTCTGGCACAGCACACCAGTTTATAAAAACAAAGGCAGGATTACAAAGAAAAGCTGTCGGCTACAGAGTCACACAGACGGTCGAGGAACAGCCAGAGTAGCTTTGCTTTCCAACTTTGCAGGCTTGGCAAACCATCAAGCCTGGCAGACACTGGTTTCCCAGTACACTTGTTCACTAGCTCTCCATTACCCTGTTAAGAGAGTTGGGGATAAATGCTGGGCTTGTAGATGAAAAGCAATTTTGCCATGCAGGCCCTGATACCATGTGGCAAAATGATCACCCCCCAGGACCTAGGCACCAAGACATGACACTGACCTGGCTGTAAGTTCCCTGGTAGAAGACAGGGTGTATCCTCCCATATTTTTCCTCAAACATATGAATAAATGAAATAATGTCACCCACTGGGTCGGTGACCCGACTACGAGGATCAGGGCGTATAAAACGCAGAGCAAACCTAGGAAGGAAGCAAAGGACACTGCAAATTCAGCTCACTGACTTCTTGAGGCACAGGTTTTCTTTTCTACAGATAGTCACTGGGATTCATAAAGAGGAAAAAAGTCATAGCTGAGACCCTTGAACATTTATAATCTGAACCTAAACTGGCACCCACTCCAAACTGATACCACTGCTACAGAACCAGCCCCAAGTGAAGATTCATCTCATGCCAGGGATCAGTAAGGATCCAAGTTCTGTGTGATTAAACAGCTTCAGCTTCCTCTGAAGCATCAGGCATAAGCCACACCAACAGTAGGAGGTTTGAAGAATTTAGTCAAAGATGGGCTGTTAAAAGCCACACGGTTTTGTCCAGATAACTTTGAAAACTGCATTTCTGCCAATCCAGAACTAACAATTTCAGTGTACAAAGAGTTGCAGAAAGAGAACATTACACTATGAGTCCTATGAAACTGTCCTTCCTCTGAAGCTGAAACAGCTTCACTGCAAGGCAGATATCAGTGCTGTTTAGTTCTACTGATGCACAGAAGATACATTGAACTTTGGAAATATCTTTAATGGGGAAAAAAAGTAATACAACAGGGAAAATTGGCAAACCAGGGCAGATGGCAGGACTCCTGGCTATTGACCACCACTACCATTCCCTTTCCCTCTACAATGCTGTAAAGAAGACAAGAATCAGTGCTTTGGGGCAGTAAAGGGAGAAGAGACAATTGACACAAAGGGAATAAAGCAGAGGTGTTTCCAGTTTGGTTTTTGCCAAATAACGTCCAGGAATTAGGGCAGGTTAATCTGCAGCCCAGCCCAATGGGACATGATTCTGATGTTTGTCCAAGAACACCAAACAGCTGGACACTGTTTTGCAACCCCTTTGTGTGGCACTCAGACTGCAAGGCTGAGTGGAGTTAGAGATCCAATTAAACACTTCATTTACAGAGCTGCAAGCTGCTCTGTTTCTCTGCAACAAGATTTATTTCTTCCTAAACAGCATAGGAACTTCACAAGGCCACAGATAATGCCAGTTAAGGAAACAAATGGAAAATCTGCCATGAGGCTTAAAGATCTAAGTGACAGAGCTCCAGCCAAATCCCAGCTAGTGTGTTCCCTGATGCAGTCAATAAGTGAGTCAGCACAAACAAGGACTTACCTAAATATATCAAGTAACGTGTAATAGGTGAATCGGAATGGAAGCATTATGAAGTAGTAGCCCCATCCTAACAGGCCCTGCAATTACAAAGAAATAATTAATTTTCTTACCTATACAAAAAGAGTAACGGTACCAAGTCTTACAGGTGCTCGTGCAAATTTGTTTGTAAAATATTAAAGAAAGTAATACTGTATTCTAGTTAATACACATTTAAGGGGAGCTCTAAAAAGAAAAACATTATCACTGCCACATGGAAGGGACAGTCCTTTGTTCCAATTCCACTGATCTAAAGGCTTTACTACACCACAACAAGACAGGCTATGACAAAAAAAAAAAGTCCTCATACTGTGAATCACAGCATGTAGAAAATCTCCACAGCAGTAACAGAAACTGAAGGAATAGCTCTACATTTTGTTTTTGTAAGATAAAATATTTAGAAAGGAGATAAGAGCATGCAAAGAAAACAATTTCTTTCCCTGCTTTCAAGTTCTGTATTCATAGATAGTGAGCCAAGAAGCAGGACAAAATCCACTGTAAGATAACTTGCCCTTGGCTGTGGCCTTGAGACAACGTAGCTGTAGATCCTGTGGTCAGCTGTATTGACCTGCAGCGGCCGCAGCGGAGGAGGATTAAAGACACTTGGGACACCCTCTTGCTCGTTCAGTCGGTCCTGCACAGCTGCCTTTGACACAAGAAAGAGCAAAGGGAGTTTCAGGCATTGTGTGGTTTTTATACTGTGGACAGTGACAGTGGGTATTCCTTGTCCACAGCCCCAGGGCACTGGATAAGCACAGCTCCAGACAAACAGGAACCCCCAGGGCTCCCTTCCATGTGGAAAGGCTTCTCCATGGCAGCCAGCACACAGGCTCCACGGGAGGCACATCCTGTGCCACTCAAGGGATTGTTCACAGCCATAACAACTCTGCTGTGCTTGGCTGAGACCAGCTCTGCAGGTGTGTGGAGACACAGCTCTAAAGAGCTACTTGGGTAAATCCAGGGGGGAACAGATTAATCTGAGTGGTAGGGCCCCCCCCTCCCATAGAGGGCTGCATTTAATCCAGGTACTTGGAAAGTGCTGCAAGTCTCATTTTCAGTGGTACCTCTATGTTCCAGTTGTGCTGCTCCAGTGTGTGGCGACATTGGTCCATGGACTCTATGCCAGTCAAGTCCTAAAGGAGGAGAATAAAAGCAGATGAGTGCCAGAAGTGCTGCATCCTGACTGCTCTTAACAAGGCCTGAGCACATGGTAGGAGTTACCACAACACATTATCACAGTGCTCCGTTTTTAAGTGCCCTGCTCTGAGTTTAAGAGCAGAGTGACCTGCAAACACACAGGAGGCCCCAAACAGGCCTTTGCACTCTGCCAGCAGCAGCCAACTCTCAGTGTGCCCAAGGTCTGTCACTACAGCAGCACTCACCACGGTCAAGGGTTTAACACAGTACTGCCCACAGGCTTCACTCTGAAAAGATGTGCTGGGCCAATGCCCTCAAACATCTTGAACTCAAAATACTGACAAAGCAGTTCTGAAAACTCAAGATGACTGTTACTCCATTCACTGCCAGCATAAACAGAAACTAAAACCAAAACGAGCCAGGCATTACTGAAGGTGATGTTCCCAGCACCAAAGGGGAAGTAAAAAAGCACAGTAAACAGTGTAGTAAAAAAAGCAGGAACAGTCCAACACAGGGCTTGAAACAGAAAAAGTCCAAACACACTGACAAACCTCAAAGCCACTGGGTGGATTTTAGCCCTGTGCCAATCAGAATTTCTGCACAAGAGATCAAACCATTATTTGGTTATTGCAGGAAGCCACATCAGTATCTCCTGAACAGAGACAAACGTTTGCTGAAGGAACCCCCCTGTCACTGTGCCACAGACACATCTCTCCCCACTGCAGGTGCTTTAAGGCCTGAGCAGATGTGTTCCTTGCTCTCTTGAAAAGCTCCTGACAGGCTGACCAGTTAAGAATGCACTGAATTGTTTTTTTACTGGAGAAGGATGGTGCATGTATTCCCCTCCCTGCCCCCATTCATACATTCCACATGCCATTTCCACCCGAGCAACAAACACTGTGCACAAATGCCCTATTCAATCTCTGGGCTCAGTTCAAACTTTTGAGCATTTCTTGGCTTCTTTCTCACCAAATCTCCACATCACCACCTTCTCTCCAATCTACTGGGCAAAAATCATTGTTTCATTCTGCTGCACAGACCAATCAGACTGTTTAAAGCATTGTGACTGCAGAAGTTCAGAAAAAAAAAACCACTTCAAGTCACTGTTCAGTGGTGTATAAATATTTATTAAAAAGTAAGTCTGCAGCAAGCCTTGCAAGGGAACACTGCAGAACTGGATTTCACAGAAGAAATAAAGCTCAGTGAACTCAGCTGTTGCTGCTAGAATACCTTTGATTATCATGCAGTTTCATCATTTAATGTTTAGTTTAGCTATCTTTCTTTGAAGATGTGCTTCACAGAGTAAAATTTAGGGTTTGCATTCTGACTTTATTTTTTATTCAATTTATTTTGCATTCTGACTTTATTTTTTCAACCTGAATTCCTACAGCAGGCACTTCATTGTCTTTTTATAAGGACACCATTAAAGGCACCTGCAATCTACTCAATTAATTGATTTTACAGTCACAATGTGTTTATTGCAGAGCCTTAGAAGTCTTCTGATCACCACTCCCCAATATTCTGGAAATTCTGGTGGTGTTTACAAAGTTACAAGATTCAGAAGCTCATTTACACCTTTGTTTCTAAATGCCTGGATTATCTGTGAGCACTAAGAACACCACCGAGCATTCCCTCCTTTTTAAATTATGCAAAATTCTTCTGCAGTTTTAGGTCAGAAAGCAGCAGAGCTATCAACAAGCATTTAATGAGCACTGAAACACTGCAGCATTTGCAAGACCATCTGAGTTCCACAGAAACACCAGAGCCAACCAACTCCGTCCTTTTTGACCACCACAGTGACAGGCAGCTCTAGCCACTTCTCAGGGAGGTGAATTTCCTTTTACTTTTTTTTTCCTTAGCATCTTAATTCAGCTGCTCTCAACTCCAACCAGAAGTGACAAAGCCACTCCAAGCAGCTCCTGCCACTTGTCTGACCAATGAGGCTGAACAATTAAACACTGCAGGAACAGCTGCCAGCACAGGCAGCTTTTAACACTCGGTACCTTGCTGGCTGCTACTCTGATGTGCTCCGCTGGATTTAGCACAGCTGCACCAGGCTCCGGGAGAGACAGCAGGGCTCAGAATGACCCACACCCGATGGGAGGAATGGCAGCACCACAGTTCAACTGCCACTTCAGACAGCTCTTGCTGGCAAACGCTGATACTGGTCATTATCACCCCCAGGGCATTCCTACGGCCCCTGCTTCACCAAGTCATGGAAACAGATCAGAAACTTGAAACTCCACATTATTTCCACTGCCTCAGCATCTCTGGTGAACTTTGATCAGCTGCAAACTAACATACATGGCCAACCAGCACATGCTTAGTATCATCAGGGCTAAGAGAATAACCAGCATCTTCAAACCTTGCTGCTCTCACCTCTTATTAGCTGTCTTTAGGAGCATGGATCTCACAGACATAATAAGTAGTTAAAATTAGTCCCATTAAACCAGCACTCTCAAACCTTCCAATAAATCCAAGCTCAACACAGTGGCTAATATTTCTAAAACAAAATATTAAATTCCACAAATGCCAGAAAAGTTCAACAGTGCCTTCTCGACCACCACACAAAGCAAGTGTTATTGTAAAGCATCAGGAAGATTTTGCTGGAGGTAATGATTTGTATCTCTCACCTTTGAGACTGCTCAGAATCTTCTCAATACTGAAGCAGTGGAAAGCACAATTTCATGCTTCAAAAGTAAAGGAATACCCTGAGTGGACAGAGGCTGTAAACTGGACTGACAAAAGCGTTGCCTCCACAGATCCGCAGCACAGGAGATGCAAACCCACAGCGCTGCCTGGCACTGCTCTTCCCTCCCAACCCACTGCCAAATCCAGAGAATTACCTTCCAAGGGTAAAGAACATCTGAGCTCTAACTGGAAAATGCCTTAACCAAGAGTTTCTCATTGCATATTACAGCAAATGCCTTTCTGAGGGTTGTGATCGATTCACTGAGTGGGAAAGCTGCCTGGAGTTTCATGTTTCCCCCTTCCCCTAAATCAGAGCCATATCCAGCCTTGAGCATTCTGTTTTCCCCAGCTGAAGTCAGAGATTATGAGTGCCAACTCTCTTGCAAATAACACTCCATTACTTCACATTAGCATATTACAATATCAGACATCAGCCCAAGTGTAATGGGCACAGATCAATAACCAGATCCTAGAAAAGCTGCTCTGCTGCTTCTTCCATCTCCCAAATGAATCACATCTCCACAGCTTTCCTGAACTGTTCACAGCAAACTCCTCTCTCCAAATGTCAGGACAGCAAGGTCTTGACAGATGAAAAATTGAGTGCTTTTATTCCCTTACATTATTAGCCAGCTCTCTGGCAGTAAATGGGAGGCTGAAAGCATGCGAGAGGCTTTGTTGCTTTCATTTCAAGTTTATCCCAGTTTTTTCTACTGTTTTATTCCCTTTACTAAGCTGCCCCAGCATGGTGCAGAGAGCTGCCCTGTCCCAGCCCTGCCCACGAGAAGGAAGCTGCTGGTTTCAGCTTTCTGCCAGCACAGCTGTTTGTATGAGCAGTACAGAAGCCAGCACACAAACAGCAGTGGGATTAACGCAGAGCAGGCACTAACACAGAGCTGTGCCCCACAGCTCAGGCAGGACAGGACAGCACTTTCACCTCTGCCTGGAGAGGTGCACACTGCAGCAGGGGCAGGATAAACAGCTCAGGGTAACAGCATTTCCCCCCAAGAGCTGTTTGCTGGGTGAGCAGCAGTCCTTGCTCAGTGCTTCCCTCCCTTTGCATCTCAGTTTCACTGAGGGCCTTTCTATTCCTTACCTCATCCTTGCCATCCTGCCTTCTTTCCTGGCGTGCTCTGCTGCTCTCAGCACAGTGCAGGGGGACAGACCCTTCTGTGGAAGGGCAGGGCTCTGTCACCATGGAATGCTGCACAGCCACATCACAAAGTGGGAAATTATCCTTGAAAACACTGAAATGTTTGTTCCCTGCAAAGTCAGCAGGGATCCCCGAAGGCTTTCCGAGCTGACTTGTAGCAATGTACAAATTATTTTAATGACACTTATTTAATCTCTCCAAACACCTCATTCTTCCTATTGAAGTCTGAGAAAAAGAATCTCTTCCAAGAGGACTGATTTACTTTTGAGCAAGCAGCAGGACTCACAGCTGAGCCCTTCTCAGCTAGGTGGGACACATCAGAGGAGAGGGAATCACCAGTGGGGGCTGCCATTAGCCCTGGAGGGAGCTGATCCAACACACCCCAGAGGAGGGAGGATCCTGGCTGGCATCCAAGCCTTCTGGACCACAGCTTTCACATCTGGCTCTGCACAGCAGTGGTCTAAATGAAAAAATGTCTCCCCTTGACACCCTGAGGAGTGTTTCCCTGTGCCTCAAAGCAGAGCTTGACAGGAAGCTGGACTAAAGCATGAATTCCTCCTTCTGGTTTCTTGGCAGCCCTCTGTCCATGACAACACCAGGCAGCATTGGGAAATAGGATTATTTCACTTCCCAGCTGCCCACAGGGGTTTGAAAACAGCAGCAGAGGCAGTGGTGTGAGCAGCTGGTGCTACCTGTCCAGATCAAGCAGAGGAGCAAGAACCAGGATCTGTCACAGCAAGAGAATGGGACATTGACACGTGCCAAACCCTCACCAGGCAGCACAGGGACAGCAATGGCTGCCACTGCTCTGTGCCTTCAGTCTGTATTTAATCTGACTGCCCAAAGAGCTCAGTGTGCAGGAGCCTTAGAGGGGACATCTGTAAAACAAGTTTCCTCCTGGGTCCAGTCACAGGAAAACAGCTCAGCACAGTAATTAAGTCAGGGGCTGTGAATCAGGTGAAGGCTGGGGAAGTCAATGAGTGGATGATGAACACCTGCACTGGGTCACCTGGGGAAGGCAGGGCCAGATGCCTCTGAGCCCCTTTAAATCTACAGTTACACCAAACTTCCAATGCACAGCCTTAAAAGATAATGTATAGCAACAAAAGCAGACAAAGCACTCTTTAAAGTGATCGTGGTATTTGTAAAAGAACTGCAATCCAAGGGATGCCACATGGTGTCCTACAGCTCAGAAACAAACCCAAGACACCTGAAGGTAATTTTCATAGCTCAGCACGTTTAGTTACTAATCACTGAGCAACCTTAGGAATTTCAGCTGCCCAGCGCTGTTTTCTCCCGAATAAACCACATCTTCAGACTGTGTTTGTGATCATTCATCTGCCACACAGCCCCGGGCCTCGCAAAGCAAAGGTTAAGCGACCTTGCCTGCGTTGTGTAGCAGACACAGATTAGATCATTACAGTCTCCAGCGGCGTTACCCAATCGTGAGGGGCAGGAACCATGTTCCACAGAAACCCACTGCATAACTCTGCCTCGGTGCCAGGAAAGGCTCTCCAGCTACGACAAGGAAAATTTTCAGACTAATTAAAATGGCCGGGACTTACCAAGGAGTTTTTCCTGCAAGGAGTGTACTGAGCAGGCAGCTCTCAATTAGCCATGACAGAACATCGCCCCAAAGAAGCGTTAAGGGCACGGAAATCTCACTCACCCTGGCCAGGACTGGGCCCACAGGTGTCTCTCCTCCCACCGTCCCCTCACGCCCAGCTCGACACCCCTCTCCAGGACGGGCCTATCCGGCTCCGTGAGCCCCGTACCCCCCAGCGCGGGCGGGGCGGGCCCAGCTCAGCCCGTTCCGTGTCCATGCACCGCCTCCCCCGCTCTCGCCGGCCGGCGCGGGCCCCCCGGGACGCGGCACCTGGAACTGCAGCAGCTTCTCGGTCTGTTCCGCCGTCAGCTCCCGTTCCTCAGGCGCCGCCATTTTGCTGCCGCCTCTGACCCGCCGCTCCGTCACTCTCCGGAAGTGACGTCGGCCGGCCCCACTTCCACCCCAGCCCCGCGCGGCGCGGCCAATGGCTGTTTATCGGCCACGGCCGGAACTGCCGCGCCGCATTCCGGACACAACCGAAGCGCTCTAGGGCCTGTCCGGAGATGCCCGAATCCCATCGGCGGCGCTGGCCGCTCTCGGGTGTCCCCGGCGGGCGCACGTAAAGTTCCGAAGTGTGCCGAGCACCGCTCGGGTGTTCCCGGCGGACAAACGAGGAGTTCCGAAGCGTGCTAAGGGCTGCTCGGGTGTTCCCGGAACAGGCCGGGGATGAGGGGGCAGCCTGTTGCTGTGGGAGCGGGCCCTGAGTGGGGGGATATGAGCCGAAGACCCCCAGGAGCTGGCTGTGTTCCCGTCACCGCGGGGGCTGCCGGACACCGAGTGGGTCCTGTCCGGGCACCTCCAGTCCCGTAGCGTGGGTCTTGCCCGCTACCTCCGGTCCCCCAGGGTGGGTACTGGCCGGCACCCCTCGTCCCGCTGGGCCGCCCGTGTGCCGGGCCCAAGATGGCGGCGGCCGCTAAGATGGAGGAGGCTGTGAGGGGCCCCGCTCCCACCCGCAGCTACGAGCGCCCGCGTGAGGGGTCGGTGCGGCGGGACCGCGGCCAGTCGAGCCCTAGGGGAGGCAGGCGCGCAGCCCCGGCTCCCCGTGCCCGCTGCGGCTGGCGGGGAGGCGGGACGCGCCAGCGGGCCCGCCCCGGCGCTGATGTCAGCGCGGCCGCCCCGCCCGCCGCCGCAGTGACAGCGACAGCTCCGCCCGGGCGCAGTCGGGCCCAGCCCAGCCGAGCCGCGCAGCCGGACCGGGAGGGGCGCGGGCGGGCCGGTCATGGCCGACGACTTCGGCTTCTTTTCCTCATCCGAGGGCGCTGGCGCCGAGGAGGACCCGGCCGCCGCCTTTCTGGCCCAGCAGGAGAGCGAGATCGCGGGCATCGAGAACGATGAGGGCTTCGGGCCGACCGACGGCGAGGCGGCCGCCGCCCCGGGCGGGCAGGCGGCCCCGCCGGAACAGGGTGAGCACGCCCGCGGGGGCCGCCCGGCCGCGCTCCCGCTGGCTGCGGGCGGGCTCCCGACCTTGTGGGGTAACGGAGGGCTGTCCCCCTTCTGCCGCGAAGGCAGGGAAGCGTCCTCCGGGCCGCATCCACGCGGGGCTGCGGTCCCCGGGGGATCCACAGCATCCCCGGTGGGTGATGGGGTCTGTGCGGCATCTCATGGGCCGGTGGCGGGGTGACTCTGTGGGCCACGCTGGCATCCTAGCCAGGGTCATCTGGGCCTTTGCTTGTGCCCAAAGGACTTCTCGAGCCTCGGGGATGTGGGGTGAACCCTGAGCTGGGATGTGCCAGCCGTGGGGGGATTTCTCCCCCTTGTGCTGGGTTTTCCGGGTTGAATGGACTCCCGACTCCATATTTCAGTGCTCCCAGCTATGGCAGTGTAAAAGGCATCCAGGCGGCACTGAGGAGCAGTGACAGCCTTGTCACTGTCCCCACAGACAGGAGCGCCCTTTGGGATGCAAAATGGAAGACATTGCCATTGGGAACGTTGTGGTCCCGGGCCCTGCAGGTAGAATGTGCTAATTCTGCTCTCTTGTGTCTCCAGTCTGCAGGGGCTTTGGCATCTGCTCTCTGTATGGACATGGGGGCACTGTTGCCACAGGGCTCTGACTCCTTCCCCTAACCCAGCCCCACAGGGTCTCCTCGTGCTGTCTGTGGAGCAGTGGTTGCAGAGCTCTGCACACAGGGCCATGGAGGCAGATCTGGGCCTGGGGAGGTGTTGTCAGCCACAGTGATAAATGCAGTTAGACAGGCTGGAGCTGGGTGTAGTCATGGGGCTGAGCACTTTGGGGACAGTGCTGGCCTGGGTCTGTGCCTGCAGCTGGCTGGCCAGGAGAAGCCCTGTGGTCACTGGGGAAAGCTCAGGGCCTGGGGCGTGAATCCTTCAGAGCCTTTTCTCTCCTGGCAGCAGAGAGTCCCCTGCCTGGGCTGGCTTTGTGCCCCAGGTGTGCAGCTCTCTGGGGCTGTGCAGGTAGATGGGTGCCTCATTACCAACCCTAACCCTGCAGCTCATCCCAGGTGGGCTCCCAGGACCTGGGCCTGCAGGCATGCCCTCCTGTCCTGGTGGAGCACAAGGAGTGTTTCCATGGGCCGTGTCCCTGGAGAGTTGCCTTGGCACTTGGCCGGCAGCTCTGGCATCAGCTGTGTCCATCTGCAGGTTTGGCTTGGTCAGGTTGTGTTTCTACAGTCAGAGCAGCAGCCTGTGTCAGTCTTCTGCTGGAGCAGTTTCCCTAATCTTCAGATAAGATTAAATACCAGTGAAAACACCATAAAGACATAATACTTGCAGAAGTTTGTGTGGGAGAGTGAGAGGTGCTTGCTGAATCCCACCAAGGCCAGGACAGTGGGAGGGTGTTGTGCCATGGGTGTGCTGGGCTGAAAAAGGCACAGACAAACTCCCAGGAGCTGATTTGATGTAGTTTCATGGACACCAGCCCCTCTGGGATTACCTGCAGCTGCCATAGTTGTGTTTTTCCTTTTTCTCGAGCAGGTTTTCAGAATGGAGGAGCCACTGTCAATGGAGATGTCTTTCAGGTGAGAGCTCAGCCTTTTGCTGGCCCAGGGCTGCTAAGGAACATTGGGTGGGTATGGGGCCAGCAATTTGTTGTTCTGCCCCCAGCATTGACTGGAGTTTGCTATCCAGCTGCAGAACAGCTACGGTGCTCCTGGAAAGGTCTGGGTCTCCCGTGGGAGTCCTGGCTGCTCCATTCTCTTTGAAGAGAAGATGTGTCCCACCTGCCATGATCTGCCCCACATCTGTTTGCAGGTGGCTTGTGCCATGAAGGAGTGCCTGGGCCCTAAGAGCAGGTGACAAATTGCCCATTCCTCAAGAAGTCCCCTTTCTCCAGCCTGGGTAGCTTCTGGAGGCCTCTGGGGCAGGCAGGACCATCTCTTGACAGGCCAGAAACAGGATAGGGCTGCCATGGGACTTGGATCTCCCATGAAAACCACTTGCCCTGTGGCCAGGGGCCTTTTGGGGGAACCCACCTGGATCTCAAATCACTTTGGGAGCCTGAAGCCCAGCTCTGCTGTCAGCAGTGCCAGCCTCTCACTAGCCTATCACCCCACTTTGTACCCAGCAGTGGAGCATATGCCCTGCCCAGGCGTGGTTTACAGGATGATAATCGCATCAGGAATGAGACAGACTTAATTAGATTGAGGATCTTGGAAGAAAGCTGTAATCCCATTGCAGAGCTTGGTGTCAGACTGGGCATGTGGCCAGTGGAAGGTGTTAAGGGAGGTGCTGGGCCTGACAGGGCCCTCAGCTCAGACGTGAGGGAAGCAGCTCAGTCCAGGAGCTGCCTGGGCCCCAGTGAGGGCCAGGAATCCCTGGGGAGCAGTTCCAAGGCTGGTGTCTGCCCTGTGCCCTGGGGCTGCCCGGAGGATACAAGAGCTATGGTGGCAGTGAGCAGCAAGTCAAGGAGGGAATTGCTGGGACAGCTTCAGGTGACAGAGCCTGAGGCTGGGCTTGAGCAGCACTTTGGGAACGCTGTCCCACATGTCCCAAGCTGTCACCCTTCCTGCTTCCTGTCTTGGCTTGTCAGTGCTGGGAGTGTGGAGTCCTGACTGCTGCCAGCCCTTAGAGGTGGCTGGGCTGGGCTCTTGGGGACACTGGTGCTGATGGTGAGGTGCTCGTGTGCCGCAGGAGTCCAACGGCCCCACGGATGCCTACGCAGCCATAGCCAAGGCCGACCGGCTGACCCAGGAACCCGAGAGCATCCGCAAGTGGAGGGAGGAGCAGAAGAAGCGCCTGGAGGAGCTGGGTGAGACCCAAGGCCCTTTGTAGCCCCCTGTGCTTGTGGCACCTTGTGACATGGCAGTCAGGGCCCTTGGGGTACCTCACCTCTTGGTGACCCTGCTGCATCCCAGAGGTCTTGTGCCCCTGCCAAAGATCTCTCATCCTTGGGGCTGTGGTGCTTTTTGGCCAGTATTGGTGGGGACTGGGGATGGGTCTGAGGGGCTGCAGCTGTCCTGCCTGCCAAGGGGCTGCTCAGCACACCCAGCAGGTGCCAGTGTGGCTGATGGGCTCTGTGTCACTCGGGCATTAGATGCGGCATCGAAGGTGACTGAGCAGGAATGGCGTGAGAAGGCCAAGAAGGACCTGGAGGAGTGGAACCTGCGTCAGAATGAGCAGATGGAGAAGAACCGAGCAAACAACAGGTATGTTGTGGTCAGCATGGCCAAAAGGACTGTCTGCTTCCCTGGGATGTTTGAGGGCCTCTTTGCCCACAGTGGGGTCCAGCCCTGCAGGGACAGAGCCTTGCCAAGCAAGGGGAGAGTTCCCAGGTCTTGGAGTGGCTCTGGTGGCTGTGCAGAGCCACTCTGGCTGGAACCACACTGGGATCACCCTGGGATCTCGGTGCCTCCTGCCCCTGCATGGGGCTCGCAGGGGGGCAGGGTTGGGCTCCAGGTTCTCCTGGTGTGCTGAAGTGTGTGGGTGACTCTTTGGGAGGACTAACCCCCTCTGTTCTCTCTTTCTAACCCTCTGCCTGCCTGTCGCTCCACTCCGCTCCACTCTCTCTCTCTCTGTGCCCGGGGCTAGGATCGCTGACAAAGCCTTTTACCAGCAGCCGGACGCCGATGTCATTGGCTACGTGTATGTGCCTCTTACAGACCCTATCCTGCCCCAAAGGCTCTGGGGGTCCTGGCCCCAGCACTGCCTGCCCAGCCAAGGGAAGGGGGGATGCTGGGAGGTGGCATCACCACTGGCCTGGTGAGGTACCAGAGGGAGGATGATGCAGCTGAGCGTCTCCAAATGGTGGAGTTTTAGGAGATGAGTGGAGCTCCTAGAAATATCTCTATGGGAGCTGGTTGAAGATGCATAGCCATGGGTTCTTATGCCTCTTTTTGGGGATGGCTCTATGGGGGTGAAGTCTTGGGAGCAGGCAGATACTCCTGCGCCCCTGGATGAGCAATGTTTTGGGTGAGTGCAGCCAAAGGCAGACTTGAGCATCGTGTGTCTCTTGGTCCCAGAGAACACTGAGCTCATCAGCTGGAGTAAAGGGACAGGAAGCAGGGACACAAGGGTTTTTAAGACAGAAGGAAGAATCTCCTTGGAAAGGGGTCTGCCAGTGACAACCCTCAATATCTTTGCAGGGCCTCGGAGGAAGCATTCCTGAAGGAGTCGAAGGAGGAGACCCCAGGCTCTGAGTGGGAGAAGGTGGCCCAGCTGTGTGACTTCAACCCCAAGAGCAGCAAGCAGAGCAAGGATGTCTCGCGGATGCGCTCGGTGCTCATCTCCCTCAAACAGACGCCCCTGTCCCGTTAGCTGTGCCTGGCACAGCTGGGAGCACAGCGGGCATGGCTGGGCTCACTGAGCCAGGTGGCTTCAGGGACTGGCCCAGGAAGGGCCTCCCACCCCCTGCTCCGTGATCTGCGCCTCGGCTGTGCTCGAGTCACTGGTTGTATAACTCTCCCCATGGTTTTCCTTTGCTTAAAAGGTGCATTGGTCTCTTTTTACACTTATTTATAAATCACTGTGGCATTTCCCCGGGAAGTGGCACTGGGTGGCAGAGCTGAGTTAGTGGGGAAGTCCCAGCCCAGGCTCTTCAGGAGTTTATGTCTGAGGGCCTGGCTAAATGAGCAGAAATATCCCATCTTGTGTTCCCCACTTCAGCCCTGTGCTGGGAATAAACCTGCCTGCAGCTGTCCTGGCAGCCCCATGTATAGGCTTCAGTCCTGATCCCAATGGGATCCTGGGCTGCTGTCTGCCTTTCCCATGGGATTTAGAGCAGAGCTGGAGCAGGGTTGGGAGGGCGAAGAAACAGCCCTGGCTTGTCTCCACACGGCTGGGTCCTGCAGGGAGCATGGCTGCAGCACTGCCAGACTGGCAGGGACTGAGGAATGTGAGTACAGGTGCCCAGGTTGGGCCTGGACTGCCAGTGGCTGCCCCAAGCCCATCAGAACTCTGCCCAGCCTGGCTATGCCCTGAAACGTTGGTGCAGCTCCAGTGTCCATGTCCCATCCATCCTGCAGTGCTGGCAGCACAGTGGTGTGGGCCACTGGGAGGGACTGTGGAGTGTTCAGGATGTTTCCTCTCCTTCCCCTATGAACACCAGCAGTTGGGAATGTGGGATTCCAGGCTTTGGGGGACCCTTGGCTTTGCTCTGCTCCTTCCCTTGCTACCAGAAAGGGAGATGGAGGCTGTGTAATTGCAGGGAAGGAGGTAGGAAGGTCCAGCTGCTGTGGGGCAGGTCAAACCCCCATCTTCCTAACCTAGGGACCCAGAGCAGGGTTGGGCAGAGTTCTGGTGCTGGGGCTTGTACTGGCCCTGGGAACAACCTGCACATCTGTCTGCAGTTGCTCTGCCCCCTGGCTTTGCCCACGAAAGGCAGTGTGGGGAGATGCCTCAGTCCTGCTCCCTGCTCAAACTTTTTCTCCTCTGCTTGGCAGGGATAGCACCAGTCCTGGGAACCTGCACAACTCCTGGGCAGCAGGAGAGGGACAGCCTTGAGCAGTTGCTCTGGGTCTGGCCTGTTGAAGGCTTGGGAAGGGCTTGCAGCAGGTTGGGAGGACGTAGAGCAGAGCCCACAAACATTCACTTGAGCCCTTCTGCAGAGCCCTGCTCAGCTGGAAATCGAGTGTGCAGAGCTCTCCTGCCCTGCAGCTATGGCTCCAGGGCCAGAATGTCACCACTCCTGCTGCTGCAGCTGTGGGGTGCCTGGGCACCCAGGGCTCTGGGGCATGATCTCACCAGTGGGCTGGGAAGGTAAAAGGGTGTGTAGGGAATCACTTGCTGTTGTGTGTTGGGACTGTGCCCCCTGCCCATAGGGCTGATCATTCCTGCTCGGCCCCCTGAGCTCCAGCATGCGTAGGCAGCTCTGCTGTGCTGCACGACACCTGGGGACTCAGCTCCTGCCTCAGCCTTGCATTGCAGAGCAGCAGGAAGCACCCCTGGCTACTTGTGGGGGACACTGTGCCCCCTGTGCTCTGTCCCTCCAGCCCTGCAGGCAGCTGGGCCCCTGGGTGCCTCAGCTGCCATGTGCTCCGTGTCAGGCCGGGGCAGCTCTCGGGGAGCCGTGCCCACAGCTGTTCTACATCCCCTCAGCTTTGGTATCTGTGACTGTCCAAATTACCTGTTACAATAAACCAACATCTCCAATCCTACAGGGCACTGTTGTATTTCTGCATTAGGGATGCACGCTGTGTTTAGGAGAACCTACAGCCATGAAGCCTCGTGTGGAAAGGATGGGGCTGGAAGAGGAACATCCTTCAGGAAAAAAAAGTGAGAGGAAGGCCAGAGGGGGACAAAACATGTCGGCAGGACCTGGGGCTTGACTATCCCCAAGGAACTGCAAGCTCTGACTTGTCCAAACTGGCTGAGCTGCTCCCTGTCCACTGCACCTTTCTCCAGCTGCCAAGGGATTGTGCTCATGGATCTGTCCACCTGCTGCTCCTCACACCCTGCCCCAAGCTGGCTGGGCTGGAGGTGCCAGTGGGGCAGGCAGAAGCAGTTTCTTCTGTGAAGGATGTCCTGTGCAGGCAGCTGTAGAAGGAACAGAGGCCCTGGACTCCCTGTGCCAAGGTGGAGCTCACCCTGCTCAGCACTGGTGATGGCTTGATGCCCACCCTCACAACTCAGAGATCAGCTCTGGTGAGCAAGAGCCTTCCCTCTCCTTGCCAAGGCCCACCAGCCCAGTTCCCTGGACAGGACAATGCATGTCCTTGTTTGCAGACAGAGGGTTCACCCCTGAGCACATCCTTACAGGGACTCGTGGCACAGGCACCACCTCACAGAACAGCACCTGGAAGCAGCCCAGGCTGCTGGGTGAGGTGTTTCAGCACAGGCAGAGGTGTCTGTGCCCCTTCCCCTGCAGGTGTGAGCTGCTGCAGCCACAGTGCAATGAACAGAGACCCTGGCCCCACGTCCTCCCAGCTCTGGCCCTGGCATGGGAGGGCGAAGCCTCATGGATCACCAAAGCCCTGGTATGATCCAAAACCAACAGTGGGACCATGTTTGCCAGGACACAGGCAGGGCAGGTCCCCTGGAGAAGAAGGTGTTGCTGACTCCTCAGCAAGAACAGCCAAAGCAGCAGCACATCCCAGAGAACACAGCCAGACCTCATTTCAGAAATGTGAGTTCCCCACTTGTTTACACAGGGAGTTTCATGTCTTGTTTCTTGCATCACCATAGCTTCAAGACAGCCATGCCCACTCCTTCTTCTCCCTTCACTGTTTACTGTTATGGCTTCTCAGTGCTCTGCAATCCAGTATCAGTCAGAATCTTGCTGCAATTCACTTTATTACTCACCAGTTTTAATTACACAGCTCACACAACCTCCCAAACTGCCTCCCCCAGTGCCTAGAGACTTTGTCCTGCCAGGACCAAGCCATAAGCAGTGTTCCTTCCTCATCGGCAGCTCATTTCTCAAATGCTGGTCACTGCCTGACTACAACCACGCCTCAGACCATGACCGAGAAGGCACAATTTTATCAGCCTGTGACAGCATCAAGCAGGAACAAGAAGTCTGACAGGGTGACATGCAGCCTCAGTGCTGCAGGAGAGCTCTTGGAGAAACAAAAAAAAAGCGCCACAGCCTAAATTACATGTTAATCACAGAGTGTATTCACCCCATTTCCAGTGCTCCAGAACTGGCTGTACCGAGACATCACAACAGCCTCAGAAAACTCCATCCCCAGCCAGGGCTGCTGGTAGACACCTGCCCGTGACCGCCGCTTCGCTCTTGTCCGAGGTCACTGTCGGGATTTGAAGGCCGTGGCCGCCATGCCCCCCAGCAGCGCGGCGAAGGTGCAGCCCTGGGCTATGACACGCGCCCGCATCATCAGCTGGGAGCGCCGAGTGTTGCCTTTCTTGAAGCAGATGATTCCGTAGACCAGGACACTGACGGTGCACAGGCAGCCTGCGGGGAAGGACGGGGGCCGTGAGGCGCGGCTTCCCCCGCACTCCCAAAGCCGAGCCGCGCCTCCCGGGGACAGCCGGCCGGGGCTGAGGGACCGGCCCTCACCAGCGGCCACCGCGCCGGCCCGCGCCCCTCACTCCGCCTCCGTCCCGCCACCCCCTGCCCCACCCTCACCGAGGGGCACCAGGGGGTTCTCGCGGGTCTTGCGCAGGAATTTGTCCGCGAATCCCTCCTCAGGGAACGTGGGCAGCGGGCTGGGCTCCAGCGGCGGGGGCGGCCCGGCCGCCATGGCCAAGGTGACAGCAAGGCCCTTTCCGGCTGCCGTAGCCCCGCCTCCGAAGCAGTGCATGCCGGGGGTTGCGGTCCGACGCGCACATTTACGGCACGGCGCTGCATTCTCGGAACTACACTTCCCGTGGTGCCCCGGGCCGGCGCCGCAGCCCCGTGGCCATCCCGCGCGTGTCCGCCATGCCGAAGGCCAAGGGGAAGAGCCGGCGGCACAAATACTCCTACAACCTCAACCGCAAGCGGCTCTACCGCAGCGCCCGCCGCCGCGCCGCGCCCCGCATCGCCTGGTGAGCGCCGCGGGCACGGGGGGCCGGCCTGGGCTGGGGCAGGGCGGCCGGGAGCCGCTGCACGTGTCGGTGGGGAGGGGGACGCGCGGGGCCGCGGGGTGAGGGACACGGCCGTGATGTCGCTTGTCCCCTCGCAGCTCGCACATCCGCCATGCCTGGGACCCGCACAAGTCGGTGGCGCAGAACCTGGCCGAGATGGGCCTCGCCGAGGATCCCAACAAGGCTGTCCCCATCCCGAAGAAGCAGCTGGTAAGGGAGGGTTTGGCCCGGGCCGCTCCTTTGTTGGGGGAGGTATCCTGGGCAGGTTAAGTCTGGATGAGTCTCTTGCACTGGACAAGTTTCTTATCTTGATCTACGCGCTTATCTCACCAAGATCCTGGCGTGGGAACGAGCTACAGCGCTCTGGAGACATAATGGACTTTAGAACAAATATAAAAACGTCAGTCCTGAGACTTGCCAGAGACGGGGGGGTTGGGAGCGCTGCAGCCAAGTTGTTCCTGATAACAAAGAAGGGCTCTTTGTGTACAGCAGTGCCAGCCAGGCCCATCTGTGTAAGAGAGCAGCACTTTCAGGTGAAAGGTGGCCCCCAGAAGCTCAAGGAAGAAGTAGCAATGACCTTGTTTGCCATTTGTCTCCATTCACACAGGGTTTCTCAGCTGACAGCCTCACCCACAAGCCCATTTAATGGCACAAGTAAAGCTCTGCTTAAGCCATCTGGGATTTCCTGCCCTTGCAGCCATGTAGAAGCAGTTTGGAGTTTTGGGAACAATGTGTGGGGACACAGCACTCTTCCAATTGTGCTTTTCTTAATTTGTCTTTTCTCTGCTATAATTCAGGGAATGGAAGTGGAAAGTGATGGACAACAGCCAGGAAAGAAAATAGTGCGGAAGCCGTACGTGGTGAATGGTCAGTGCTGCATTTTGGGCTCTCCTGAGCCCCTCTGGGCTATTTTGTCACTCTGTGCTGTGCCAGGGGTAGGGAAGGGTGTTGTTTCTTATCCAACCTCGTGGAGGATCATGTCTTTTCCACAGTGTTTGTCCCTGCAGCCTCAGGAGGGCTCTTGTCACTGCGAGATGTGCTGGTGCATGGCTCCAGGGTGACAAGAAGCCCTGAGGCAGTGTTTGGTGTTTCAGTGGTGGGCTGAGCAGCCTGGGCTGAAAGGGTCTGCTCCTGTGTGAGGTGGAGAAGAGCTGCAGTGCAGGCCTGGGTGTTGTCTGGGCTGTTTTCTTGCACCAACCTGCTGGGAAATGTCACCCCAGGCTGTGTGGCTGGGGTGAACCTTGAGGGGAGGTTGGAGACCTCTAAGGTGTTGTTGCTTCCTTCCCCTCCCTCATGCTGCCTCTGCCCTCTGCCCAGAGATGGAACTGGAGGCCAGCCTCCCTGAGAAGAAGTCGAACACGCTGTCACGGGACCTCATTGACTACGTGAAATACATGATCCAGAACCATGGGGAGAACTACAAGGTACAGTCCAGAGCAAGGGATTCACTCCTGGATTTACCAAACAGCAGCATGAGAACTGCTAATCCTTTCTGTCCTGGATCCTGTTTTGCAGTCAGCTGATTCTTAAGGGGAAAAACCACTTTGAACTGTGGCCAGCTCCATCTGAGTCAGGCAGTGATCGCACTGGTGGGGGTGGGCTGGGTTGGTGTTTGCTCTTGGGGCTGCTCCTCTCACTTACCTTCTGCTTTGTCACAGGAAATGGCTCGAGATGAGAAGAACTACTACCAGGATACTCCCAAACAGATTAAGAAGAAGATCAATGTGTACAAGAATTTCTATCCCGAGGAGTACAAGAATTTTATTGCATCGCTCAAGCCAGAAAAAATGGAAGTGCAGTGACTGCTCTTTTTCCTCAGGTTTACCTGCAAGTGCAGGCTTGACGTGAATATTTTCCAAACTGAAACAGCCTCTGGTGATGGAGGAAGAACCCTCACTAGGCAGAGGGGGTTTAACTATCCATGAAAGACTCTTTTGGCACTGGCACTGACTGTGCTGTTCTGCTCACTTTCTGTGTGGCAGCAGAAAGAACTGCCCCCAGCAGTTCTTTAGCTTTGCTAAAATAAAATACTCTTTCTAGCTGCTTGTGAATGTCTTGTTTGTGGGCTCTGGCTTGGTGCAGTCCTGCTTTGGAGAGCTCCTGGTGATGGTGGCCTTGGACACGTGTCCCCCCTGCGGTGACAGGGCTGGGTGTGGGCAGCACTCAGACTTTGGCTGATTGTCCTGTAGGCAGGGTAAGTTGGAGCAGGGCCATGTGCTGTGGCCTTTCCCTGTACCTGCAGCTTGGGAGAGCCGGCTGGGGTCCCTTTCCTGCCGAGGAACTGGAGAGCAGCAGAGAAGTCAGCCTTTCATTGATAAAGAGGAAGGAGCAGCTGTAGAAAAGGTGTCACAGTGAGACTCTTTGCCACGTACTCTTGTTCCTGATGGGCTTGCCAGCTTCCAGGATTGGTTTTCCAGGACCTAACGCTCTGTGGACTGACCCAGCAACCTCCTGTCTGCAGGAGGACGGCACACCTGGGCAGGACACGACCCCAGCCCCGCCACCGGGCCGTGGGTGCACTGTGGCCCCGGTGAACGGGCAAACCCCGCCTTCCCCGCCCGAACTACAGCTCCCAGCGTGCCCCGCGCCAAACCACATCTCGCGAGACCTCGCCCCTATAAAACCGCCCCCCGCAGGGATAAGTAGCCTCCGGCTCAGGAGACTCGCGGCGGTTCCGCTATGGCCGCCCCGGGCCTGTTCCTGCCGCCGCTCACCGAGCCCCGCTGAGCCCCCGCCATGAGCTCTGGGAAGCCCGACGCTCCCGGTAAGGTTCCGCACCCGCTCCCCGCCGGGCTCGGTCGGGCGCGGCGGTGGCGGCGGGCGCTGAGCGCTGCGCTCTCTCCGCAGCGCTGGAGCCGGGCGGCGGGCCCCGCTCGGGCAGGATGTCGTTGCCCCTCGGCGTTCCACGCCGCGCCTTCAGCTACGATGATGCCCTGGAGGACACGGCGCCCATGACGCCGCCGCCCGCCGATCTGTGCGCCAGCGTGCTCTGGAAGCAGCCGGTCATCCCCGAGCGCAAGTACCAGGAGCTCTCGAAGGTACGGGCCCGGCTGGCCCCGGCTGTCCTTGGGTGCCCCGCAGCTCTGGCACCGTGCCCTGGCATCCCCCCGTCCTTGCACCCTCCTGCCCCCGCAGCAGCACCCTCGGGAGGGGCTGGGGGCAGAGCCCGGCGCTGCTGCCTGGCCTTGCAATGCGCACATGGAGTGTGGATGGGACAAACGTGTGCTGAGTGTCTCCTCCGTGTTAGTGGTTAAAAAAATCCCCAGCAGTCAGGTGTAATTAAAGTAGAGCATAAGGCTGGTTTAGGCTGGATGTAAATCCTTCACGATGAGTGTGCTGAGGCACTGGCACAGTTTGTACAGGGGATCTGTGGCTGCCCCATCCCTAGAAGTGTTTAAGGCCAGGTTGGTGGGAGCTCTGAACAAGCTGCTCTAGTGGAAAGTGTCCCCCCACCATGGCAGAGGGTTGGAACTGGATGATATTTAAGATCCCTTCCAACCCAAACAATTCTGGGATTCTGTGCTTTGAGTGCAGGACCAGCCCTTTTAAATGTAGAGGCGGTTTTCTAAGTTTGAAATGAAACTAAATGTTGTTGGATGGAAGAATGTAATTCTGTATCCCTTTGAGCTTTAACCTCTACTTTAAACCTCCTTGGTTTTTAAATCTCTTGTGAGAGACAACCAGAAGTTGTGGTTTGGTGCAAAAAATAAACTTTCCAGTAGGGAGCTCGTGTGTTGGTTGGTTGAAGTCAGTGTTTCACAGGATACTTTGTTTTCTAGCATTTCTTTTCTGTTTCTTTGCTGGGATCTAGTGGTTGATCTATGACCACCAGACACACTGAGCAAGAAACATGTAAGGAATAAGGGGGGAAAACAAGTTGTTCACTCCAGGCTCTGCTCTGTGCCTGCCGTTCTGTGAACAGCTGGTGCTTGAGCTGCCTGGGAAGGTGCTCTTGCTGCTTTTGCCCAGTTGACCTTGAAGTCCAGTTTGCATTTAGGAGAAGAACAGATGTTCTGGTTTCTTGCCTGTTGACCTTGTTGTACTTGGACTAACAGCTTGTTTGCTCTGAGCCTGGTAGGGGCTCAGATGTTGGATGGAAGTCACTTCACTTGTTCGTTGCCCTGAATTCTGAGGTTCTGACCATTCCTGCTGCAGTGTGCACAGCCCAGGGATTGCTCCCATGGATGAAGGCTGGCTGCCAGAGCAGCATGGCCTTGTTCACTTGTGTAGTTAGAGATGTGTCCTTGCCAGGTGCTGAGATCCCCATCTCAAACTGTCCCCTGCTGCTTCCCCACAGGATGAGGAAGGGGAGGCCAACATGAAGCCTGTCATAACTCCTTCATCATCCACTGAAAGTGTGAACAAGGTGCCTGTGGTGAAGGCCAAGGCCACTCACATCATCATGAACTCCCTCATCACAAGTAAGAACTCACCTCTCACTCTCTCATGTGTGGTTTGGGCACTGAGGGGGCTCCAGCTTGGTGATGCCTCAGGGTAATTCCTGGAGAGCTCTTGGCTTCAGACTGGCTCTGCTCTGGTGCCGTGTGAGTTTGTTTTTTTCAGAGGATGTTTCTGGAAGGAAGCAAGGAACTGGGGAAGAGGCCACATGTGGTGCTTGTGTGTTTGCAGGGGTGGGGAAGGAGTGCAGAGTTTGTTGTTTGCTGACAGTCCATGTTGCTGGGGTGCAGAGGCTGCTGCTGCTCTGTTTGATTATTAACTCTTATTAACTATTTCTGAGTGACAGGCAGAGCTCTGCCATTGACCCAGGCAGCGAGGGGAGCTGACACACTGTGCTAATGGAGCACTTCTGGCATTGATGTTGTTAATAGCAGCAGCTGCCTTGCTAACTGCAACACTTCTAAACATGACCCATGATGCTTTAAAATAAAATGGGGTCAGTTATGTTTGCAGAGAAGATGTGCCCTTCTGCAATAAGAGGAATTATTTCTGTGTTAATCTGTCCATGCTGCCTCTTTCAGCAGCTACAAAACACAGGGATTGTTATCTGGTTTAAAGAAGACAGTGGGCTTTTCCACTAACCTTTTTGTGCTCTGATTCCTTTTGACTTTTCTCCTTGTTCCACCAGGGAATGAACATCTTATGCTGGGGTTTGGAGGGAGTGCTTGTGTTTTCCAGAACTGAAGCTGATATCAGTGTATTAGATGCTGGCTCTGTGTCTGGCTGAAATGGCATATTTTACCTGGTCTAAAATCACTGGGAGTCTTTAAAACATGACCTGCAAGGCTCCCTTGAATGCAGTGAGTCACTTAAAGTGTCCAACTTATTGGGTTCTCCTGGATTTTATGGAGCTGTGAGTAGGAGTGGTGCAGTATTGGGGTGAGATGGGATTAATTACAGGTGTTGCATTTGTGATGTGTTTGGTGATTTGGGACAAATCACTGCTTATCTCACTTAGCCCCTGTCTCAAGCATGTCAGAATATCTCACCAGCTACATCTTTCTGCCTCAGCTTGTTGCAGTGTGTGAAGGATGAAAAAGGGTTTACATTCAGTTGCTAGAACTGCTTGTGGTGGCATTCCTGTGTGACTTTGTGCTCTTGTGTGTTCCAGAGCAGACTCAGGAGAGCATCCAGCGCTTTGAGCAGCAGGCAGGGCTGAGGGAAGCTGGCTACACACCCCACAAAGGCCTCACCACTGAGGAGACCAAGTACCACCGGGTGGCTGAGGCAGTCCATGTAAGGCTTGTTTTCCACTGCATTTCTCTGTGTAGGATGGGTCTGGTTTAACATTTACCTGCTGACAGAACTTCTGGAGTGTGTTGCTAAAACTTTCCTTAAGCTGCTTCCTCTGAAGGCTTTTAGCTCTTTGTGTAGTAAAGTTTACCCAGTTGTATTTTAAAATTAACATTAGCTTTGAAACAGCTTTTTTATTCTCAAATCTGTCACATTTCACTGTCATATCAAACTATGACAGTTGTCTTTCCAAGTGGAGACAACCCTACACAATCGAATTTCTTGCTGTACTTTTGAATGGTGCCCTGCAGTTGAATTCTGCAACTATGTGTCCAAAGAGAACTTGTAAAGTGTACATTTCCATTGTGGAAGTTAGCAGATGTGTCTTAGTGAAAACAAAAGTCTTGAATGAAGCTGTTACTGTGGGCTGCTGAGCTCTTAAAAAATTTTGCAGTTGGAGTTTAATGGTCAACCCTTGCAGTGTCCTCGCAGGCGGCCAAAGTCTCAGTGCCTGCGTCCATGAATTGCATTAGTGTGGCTTGAATAGCCACAGGAAACATTACAGGGTGTATTTTGTGTTTGAACTGTAACTGCCCTTCAAATGACTTCTTCAAAGTTCAGTTTGTACTGTCCAGCTTGTAAATAACATGCATGCAGGCAGTTCCTGTTTATTTTGTGCCCAGGTTCATCTCTGTTCCAGGGCAGTGTTTCCATCCTGGTGTACACTAATTGCTTCACAGGGTCTGGTATTCATGATCTTGTACCTTCTGTGAGAACTGGTCTCACCCTCATTAGACAACTGAAAGCTTTGTTGCTCTGATTAGTGCTGGAAACAAATGGATGCTGTGGCATTTAGAGCAGTTACCAGGTAGCTGAAGTGAGCTCTGCTGCATCCACAACCTCCCTATGAGGGCTGGTGTTCCTTTCTGTAGCCTAAAAGAACTTTAAAAATGCTTATATTTGATGTGAAGAGAAACTTAAGGGGGTGTACACAGGTACTGTAATACTGGATACAACTTTAGGTGTGGTGACACTTATTCTTTATCACCTGTGATAAAAACAATTTATCAGTCTGGTTTTGGTAAAAAAAAACTGGGTGTTGTTCCTCATGTCCAATATTTAAGCTGTGTTGCTTCTGTTTCTCTTGCTTCTCCTGACAGAACCTAAAAATGCAGAATGGAGACACAACAAAAGATGACAAACAGAATTCTTCTGCTCAGTCCACTCCAAGCAGCACCCCCCACTCCTCCCCCAGGCACAGAAACAGGTACTCTGCCTCCTTTGGTTTCCTGCAGGCTGCTGGGGTGGGAGCTGCTGCAAATAACCTTCCAATCCTGTGAGAGACTGCACAAGGTGAAATTCAGAGCCTCATGAGGATTTGTGTTAGGTTGATCCAAAAGTTGGAAGCCTCTAGAACTTGAGCGTGCATAGTTTATCCTGGGTGGTAACAAACCTCTTAAGATTTCTTAAATTGCCCCTTTTGACTACATGAAAAGTTCCTGGCATAGTGGGGTCACTTGAATTGTATTTATGTCACTTGTATTTATTCTCACGTTTTAAACTCAATTATTTTTTTTCCATAGGGGCTGGTTTAGTCAGGGATCCTCTACTTCTATCACTGGCTCAGACTTTGCTATGGAAGGTGGTGGGGACAGATCTGAGAGATGGAGCTTTTTTGGACCCAGAGCTGTCCAGAAATCAGTCAGTGATGCAGGTATGTCCTTGAAAATCTGCCTTGCCAAGGAGGGAACTTGCTGGCTCTTTCTGGAGTCCTTTCCTGCTTGCCTTGTTACTCCCCAGGACCACCTTGGGAATGTGTGTTAGTCATAGAATTTCTGTGCCTAAATATAGAGCAGTTGGGTAAAACCTGTGCCAAGGATCTGCAAGTAGAAATAACTTGCAGTGAGCTGCAGTGGGAGGGGCAGGGTGTGAGGGTGACAGCTTTTTACTCTTTCTCTGATATGTGATGCAAACAAGACTGGAAGTGCCCACTCCTGATGTGGAATAGGCTTCAGATCATACAAAGCTGCTGGAATTTGCATAGGCTGTCTGTGGTGCTGAGTGTCAGTGACACTGCTCCCTCCTGGCAGCAGTTGGAAGGGGATTTGACTGGTTTTCCTGTTTTTTACTGTGATTTTTTTCATCAGGAGGATTTACCATTCAGTCCTATAAGGGTGCCCAGAAGCCATCCCCAATGGAGCTGATGCGTGCTCAGGCTACAAGGATGACAGAGGATCCAGGCACCTTCAAGCCACCCAAAATGGACATTCCAGGCACAGATGGGAGGAAACAATCTCCACGTTCCCACAATATCAAACCTCGGGATCTGAACGTGCTCACTCCCACTGGGTTCTAGAGGAAAGCTTCCAGTGTCTTTAGCAGGCTACAGGGTGTCTTAGGCTCTGCTTCCCTGTCCTGTGTGCTGCACTAAAGTAGGAAAGGCTCCTTTTCCAGCTCTTCATCTCAGAAAAAGAAACAGTCCTGATTGTCCTGCTAAAGCCAGTCTTGGAAAAACTCCTGCACTGTCCTAAACCAATGTAAACTGTCCTGTCTGCTGCACTGCACTGGTTTGGGCTGCCAGTGCTTCCCAGTACACCCCACCACAGTGAAACCCTGAGCCTGTTTATTTTGGACAGGTTTCCATGTGGTGTGTGAGCACCTGGCTTTATGCCTGGAATCTGATTGTCTTGTCCTGCTCAGTGCTGAAGGACCCACAGGAGGACTGGTTCTGTCAAGAGATCAAGCAGAAAACAATGTGAACAAGCAAGGACTGAAAACTGGACCATCAACTGCCAGAAGGAAGATGGGGTGTGTGGTAGGTCAGTATAAATGTGGCACTCCCTCACTATCCAGTGTTTTTTGTTCTTGGAGTGTTTTTTAAAGGGAAAAGGGACTAGTGACTATTCTAAGATGCTCTCATTGGAAAGGCAGGGAGCAGAATCTAATGGAGCTTTGAAGTAATGAGGAAGAATTCCTTTTCTTCCAACTCTCCACGTTCCCCTAGGAAGGTGGAAGTAGTCAAAGCTGGTGAGGTTTGAAGCAAGTAATCCTCTCTTTGTTCTGCAAAACAACCCTGTCCTGTGTCCTAGACAGCAGATTTGCACGTGTTCTGGCACTCTGGATGCTGCTTGATTTGTTTTTGTTGGTTTTTTTTTTCCCCTGGAATTGTATAGAATGTATTAGACACTGGGAACACTTCTCAGACAGGGTATTTTGTTTTATCAGCATTAAGTGTGTTCTGCAGGGCTGGGGAAGGACTGAGGGCAGACCAAGGCTGAACATATCTCCCTGCTAAGGTCCAGCTGGATGTGATCCCTGACCTAGTCTGAACCAGTTCCTGGGAACAGCTAACACCAGCCTTCAGGGAAAGTGGAAGGAACTCCTGCCTACCATCTAATCCCTTAAGCATGATAGGTAGCATTGCTCTGGAATCCTCACCTGTGCTGTGGCAAATGGATCTGCTCTTGATCTCAGCATAGTGTTGCAGAGTCCCTCAGCCAGCAGCAGCCTTGCATCTGGAAGTGGAAGCTTCTCTGTTGCCAGGACATTCTACAGAAGTTACTTAACAGGTGGTAACTGTTGAGCTCTGGAGATTCTCACTTAAACCAAACACTCTCCCTGAGGTTGCCTTGGCTGGCTGCTGGCCCCTCTGAGCAGCACATTTTGTAGCACTGCTTTCTCTCGAGCTTCAGCAGCACTGCCAGTGATGTGTTGTGTGAAAGTTTCCCACCAAACCAGCAGTTCTGTCACCACTCATTTGCACCTTGGCAATCAGGCTCTCATTTGACATTAATTTATTTGTTGACTGTATTCATGTCTCCTAATGTGTATGTTTGTTTGTTACAGGACAATAAAATCCTTGTGGAATGGAGGTTCACAGTGTGTGTTGGTGCTGGCAGAGCATCTGTGGGAGAAATCTGGGGCTGTCCAGTGAGTGTGGGGTCAAGGTTCTGGTGGATAAGGCTCTGGCAGCACTTCTCTAGGGTGAAATACTTGCCCATACACTCCCCTTTCACAGGGAGATTTGGTTTACAGCCAGGCTCAGTTTTGTCTTAGGGCTTGTGCAGGTGAAACTAAACATGACATCTTGGTGTTTTCTTGAGCAATCCAAATTCATGTTCCTGAGATTTTGTCTCTTGTTGCTTGAGTGCTGTTTCCACCTGTACTGTGGAGGTGGGCACAGGTGTGGGAACTAGGCTGGTGTTTCCCTAGAGATGTCCAGTTCCCCTTTGGTACTGTTGTAGTGTTGCCCTTTAAAGTGCTGCTGATGGAGGATGATTGACCTGGGCTGGGGAAGTCTCAGCTCTGAATGCTGGTGCTCCCTGTGCTCCTGGAGTGTAGCTGAGCTCCAAGTCATGGAACAGACTCAGGTACTGAGGTACAGCTGCTGCTGTGGTTCTGATTACACAAGTGAATCTCATGGATTTGGAAGGCTGGGGTTTAAAGCATGGCCTTGTGGTGTGATCTGACAGAGCTCTGGACTTTGGGCAGAGCTGGCACCAAGACTAAAGACTCTTAGCAAATATGAAAAGAATTTATTTTTTTAAATTTACAAAGTGCTTTGTAAAATTGCATGAGGTAAACTTGAACGGAAATTCTGAAATAATGTAAACCAAACATCTTTCAAAAGAACTGTATAAACCAACCTCCCTGATACTGAGATTGCAGTATGAGATGGGGGAGTTTATATTGAGAACATGAAGTTTTGCCCCCTTGCTGCAGTGGTTGTCTCCATCAGGCAGCAGTGACTGTGAAGAACAACTGCAGCTTGAACAATTTCTCCTGGATTTGTAGGGGCAAATACTTTCAGTGCTGGCATTAAAACAAAATGTCTTAGCACACGTGAAAAAAACTCACTTTTTTAAAGTGTACAAAGTGCTTTGCAAAACTGCACAACAAGGCAAACTTGAATGGACATTTGGAGACAATATAAACCAAAAGTCTTTCAAAAGAACTGTATAAACCAACCTCATGATGCTGAGGTTGCAGTATGAGATGTGGGGGTTTATATGTGGGGGAGAACATGAAGTTTTGTCCCCTTGCTGCAGTGGTTGTCTCCATCAGGCAGCAGTGACAATGAAGAACAACTCCTGCAGCATGAACAATTTCTCCTGAATTTGTGGGGGAAAAGGCTCCCCCAGGGTCTTCTGCATTCTGCTGATGAAGTCATTCATCTTCAGCTGAATGTCCAGCTGGCTGATGTCATCACTGTCCTGGAGCCTGGCCTTGGCTCTCTGAGCAATCAGTTTCATCCGGTCGCTGACAGAGGTCCGCAGGTGCTCTGGGGAAACAGGAAATGCTGCTGGGGAGAGGCAGCACCCAAAGGGCTGCCTGAGCTGCTGGGATGGACCCAGTGTGCCACAGGCAGTGCTGGAAATGGGATTGATCCTCTTGTTATCCTCCATGGTTCTGCACAAGACTTTGGGAAGAAGGAACTGGCCCCTCCTGGAGCTCATCTGGCATGTAGAGAGAGAGAGCCCAGGGAATGGGGAAGGGACAAGGCTTGTATAATCCTTGTCTCTGAGTGAATGGCAAAATGGGCAGCTGCAAAGGAGTCTCCAAAGAGCCCAACAACAGTCATTATTCTAGGAGTTCAGGGGGAGTGAGACTTTACATATATGATGGTGGATTCTTCTGCAAAGTCTCACTCTCCCTGAGAGGCACACTGTCTTTCTAAGATTCACTGACCAGTAGTGGTGAGAGGAGGAAGAGGAATTTGGCTGTTCTGCTGCAGCCTCTTGATGAGACTGTTAGGGCCAGAACAAGCACTGCTTACCCAGTTTTACACTGTGGTAACTCAGCAGCAGCAAACTCAAGTACTGCAGCATCTCATCCCACCTTTGCCACGTTGCTGTTTCATCCTAGGACAGAAGACAGTATTTGGTTGTTAGAAGTTTTCTCAGAGGGAAAAGAAGTCAAAGGAGAGGTTGGACTGGATACCTGGAATTGTGGCAGCACAGAGGAGTGGCTCAGGAAATACAGGACCTTGTCCAGAGACATGGATGCGGTTGTGGGCACGTCACAGCTATGCTGGAATAGCAGCTCCAGCAGTCTGCAGCGCAGGAGCTGGCTCTCCATGGTGTTCAGTAAAGCTTCCCTGGAACACAAAAGGAATTTACTTTGGTTGAGACAGCACAGCCTGACCAGAGACAACTGTTCCAGCTCGCTCCTGCTGACCTAGTGCAGATGTGGGGTGACTGCAGGGGCTACCCAGCCATGGCCTGGAAGGAAGACCACCAGATGTGGTGAGAGACCTTTGTTGGCCATGTTTTCCTCCTCAGGTGTGACCTGCAGCAGCTGGAAGTGAGCACAGTCTCTAAAGCAAACTGAGCTGCTTCACTGCACCCTGCCCAGCAGCCTGTGTGGCTGTGGCTCATTCCTGCTGATCTGCAGGGAGCCCAGCCAAGCAAGGGTGACCTGGGGTCAGGGGTGGAAGGCTTGATATCTGTCCTGGGCAAAGTGACACCTTGGTTAGAGTCACTTTGGCTTGGTTTGTACTTGGTGTGTGCACAGAGTTCTGCTGAAAGGATGTCAAGGGCTGCTTGCTGGGCATTGAAAGATGGGTTTGAAATGCTTGGGGGCTAGTGGTCTTCACTCCCTTGTGCTTTGGCTTCACATTTGAATTTCTTAAAGAAGCAAACAAAAGATGTCAAGGCAAAGCTGTAGGAACTGCATCATATTTCTGACTACCTGCTTGCCCATGGGAATAGTGATGTCTTTGCCAGTGCTTGGCTGTGCTGCTCAGTACTGCTTTTCAGATCCTCCTTACAGTTTTAAGGTCACAACTTTACCAAGTGGGAGAATCACACCACCTGGGTGTGTTTCCATCAACACATCATTGCTCAGCTGGTGATGCTGCAGCTCCATGGGAGACACAGCCACGCTGCTGCTGCCTGGCCTTTCTATACCCTCTAGAACTTTGTGCATCCAGACTTGGATGTGAATTTGGAATAAGATAATTGATCACACAGGCAAATGCTGCCCTGCACATGCTTGTCTCACCTTTGGCTCCTCAGGGGGATATTCAGTATGAAGGGGAAGATGTCGTCTGCAATCTTGCGGGAGCTGCAGGTGGGAGATCTGTCCACCTCCACTGCCATGGCCAACATCCTCTGGAGCAGGAGCATTGTCCTGGGTGAGAGGGGACAGTCAGCACAGGGGGCTCTGCCCCTCAGCTTGCCAAGCAAAGCCTTGGGAATGGCCCCTGCTTCAGCCTCGTGTGGTGAGGGGTATGGCAATGCAGTGGGCCAGGTTTGGTGTCTCCTGGTGGCTTCTGAATCTGATGCTTTTGCAAGCAAAGCTCATCCCCAGATTGACCCTTGGAAGTCTTGGTGGCTCTCCTGAGTGTGGGAGCAGCATGGGGCTGCCTGAGCTGTGGGCCACAAGCTCCAGCCTTACACTGCATGCAAGAGGATGACACTGAGCTACTTTTCTATCAGGTGAGTCTTTTGCTCACCAAGTCTTTAACCCAAAGAAGAACCAGCAAAACTGGTCACAGGTACAGCCTGGCTTCCCTGAACTGACAGTGAGAGTGACTCTGGCTTCTGCCTGCCTTGGGTCCATGATAATGCCAGCAGGGAGTTTGGAATTCTGGAACTTACTTTTGGGCAAAGAAAGCAGTCTGGGCCTGTTCTGTCTGAGTGCTGGCCAGCCTTGGTGAAGATGAGCTGTGTTCAGCCCTGGCTTCTTGCAGCTGTTCCCGGGGCTGAGAGAACCCAACTCCTGTAACTGCTGCCACCAACCAATTGACCACTTCCCTGGAACAAAAACAAGAATTTTATTGGGGATGTGCCTCGTTTTGCTGTGTTCTGACCTCTAGATCCACTTAGAACTGGAGGAAAGGCCCTGACTATGAAGACTATGTTCCACCCAATTGGACAGGTTAGGAAGTAGCTCTGTTGAACAGCTCAACAAAAGAGCTCTCTTGATTTGTACACTTGCCTACAGACTGCCTCCTTCTCAGTCCTGTCCTGAGCAGTGCAAATCTGACCTCATCCCTGGAAAAAGCCCACTCTGTTGTGACTGGAAAGGCCTTGCATCATCTGTGGTGGTTTGCTTTTGTAAATATTTTCCTAGTCCCTATAGCTGGCCCTACGCTTCCTTTGTCTCCCAAGTCTTCTTCTTGGAAAGTCTGAAACTCTGGCTGGAGTCTTGACAAATGTTCCCTAAGGCCCTGCCTCTGAGCTTCTGGTTAGACAACAAGGAGGAGGTGTCCCTTACTTGACATTGTTGAAGCATAAGTCACATGAAAGCACTTTCTTGGCAATTGACTTCTGCAGCTGGTATGACTTCAGATTGTGCTGGAAGTCATCCTCCAGGGTCTGTACCACGTACTGCAGGAAGAGGAGCCAGCCAGGGGGCTTCTCCTGGGGGCAGAGGGAGAGCATGTGAGTCTGGTGGGACCACAGGCCCAGGGACACCAGGGAAGCTGGCTGGCTTGGGAATGTACTGATATACATACTGAGGAGTATCTGTAGGAGGAGCTGCCTGAGGGGCATTGCTGGGCATTGCACTGGTGCTGTGACCCAGAGTTTATCTGCACCTTCTTCAGTGGGACAAACTGCCTGAAACTGTGCCAAGTAAGGGAGCACTGTGGATGAATGTGGAATTCCCAGCTGGCACTCACTGTTGGACTGGCCAGCTCTGCAGCAGAGCACAGCCAGAGGAAGCATTTAGGAACACTCACCCTCCCTTAGGCAGTATGTGCTCGATGATCCCTGCCCCCTGTGACACACAAGGTGCCAAGTACCTGCTGCTCCATGATGAATTTCACCAGTGTCCAGTCCCATCCCACCGTGGTGATGTTGGCTGGATGGAGCCTGCAAGGACAGCCATGTCCATTTGTGCTGAACTGCCTGACCCTCTGCTTGGAGGCATGGCAGCCTCTTAGCCCTTCCCCAGCCACTCCCAGTCCCACCTGCTCAGGTGCCTTCCCTGCCTTCCCCTCTCCATCTTTGCCCTCACCCTTTCTCCTGCCCATAACACATTAATTTTTTGGAAGTACCAGACAGGGGTTATACTCCAGGGAGATGCCCAGGACTCCTATGTCTGTGGCCTCATAAAACATTGTACCTCTCTGTGGGAAGCCTGAGCAAACTGAGGGAGCTGCTCCAGCCACTGCTGGTGCTGCTGCAGCCCAGGAAAGGCACCTCTGCCATGTCACAGCAGTGAAAAATGAGACCTGTGCTTCAGGGCAAAGCAAACACACTCTTCTGTCCCCAGGGGCTCCCTTGTGTCACAAGCTGTCCCTTAGCCACCCTCAGAGAGCCCAGGGTGTGCCTGAGTTGGCAGGAGGATTATCCTGGGTTATAAGGGGAAATCACTCTCTGTTCTGTGGGTGAGCCCCACAGAAAATAACCCTTAGGCTGGGCAGACCCCTGGGAACAACCAGCCAGCCCTGGGACAAGGGGAACACATACATTTGGATCTTCATCAGCACTGCGTAGATGTCATTGAGGACCTCCCCTTCATGGGTGTCCAACAGCATCTGTTTGATGAGGTGGCAGATGATATCTTTGGGGGGACGGTGCTGGCAGGAGACAAACTCGTTCAGGAAACACAAGGTGCCCTCCAGGATGTTCTCCTCCATGGTGGTGTGCACCATGCTCAGCTTCCCCCTGGGGATGAGCCCAGGTTTCTGCTGTGTGCAAGGCAAGACAATGGGTGAAAGCTCCCCAGACACAGAGAAACCCAGCTGTGATGTGGGGCCCACTGTGAAGGGATCTGCAATAACCAGAGCCCCCAACTGCCTGGCAAAGGGGAGCAGGGGCTGCTCCAAACCCTGTTTACCTTCTGTGTGTCCCTGTTGGGTGTGATGCCTTGGAGGAAGAGGTGCTGGACTCCACTCCTGCGGAAGTTGTGCAGTTTATCCAGCAAGGCCTTGCTGTCGGCATCAGTCCTGGCTGGGGTGGCTTGCTGGATTGGCTGGTGTGCTGGGAAGTCACTTGCTTCTGGCAAAGACCTTTGGGGCTTTCCTGGTGTTACAGGAATGGTTGGGGCAGGACTCAGCCTTGGGGGGAGGTTCCTTTCCAGGCAGGGCTGGGGAGGATCCTCCTCTGGGCCATCAGCTCCCATGCTGCTGTTGCTGTCCAGGCTGGGGGGAGATGGGGACTGGCAGTCTGAGTCTGACTCTGAGTCCAAGCTGCTGTTAAAGGCAGTAGTGCTGTAATCCTGCTCCAGGCTCCAGCTGTGGTGCCTAGAGACAGGAGAAAGGCAGCTGCAGTTCTCCCTGGTTTCTGCTGTGACCATGGTGGAGCTGAGCTTCTCAGAAGTGCTGTGTGATGCTGGTGCAGGGCTTGGCTCTGGCACTGCCTGTGTTTCTTTTTCTGCAGTGGGGCAGAGTTGGGCATGGGACGTGTGTGCTGCTGGGGCAGCATTTCTGGAGTTCTGAGCAGCACCAAGGGTGGAATGGAGAAGGCTGCACATGTCCTCAGTCAGGTCGATGATGGCGAGGCTGCTCGACGCTGTTGGGTCTGAGTTTGCATCCTCACAGGTCAGGTCAATGATCTCCTGTGGGGACAGAGCAGCAGTGTCAATGTCCTGTCCTGCCAGGAGCCCTTGCTATGGTGGCACTGTAGTCCCAGTCTAAGAGGGAAAAGGGCACTAGCCTAGAAAAGGGGCAAAGACCCTTCTGCTTGTCCAAGGGGGACTGTGGCCCTGAGCTCTGGGATCAGCCTCCCCTGGCAGCACAGCTGAGCCTGAGCCAACCCAGGCTCTTCCCCACTCCCCTCAGGGCTCATGTCCTCGTGCCTTGGCTCAGAGCAGACCTGGCTGCCTGCTCAGCTCCTTCCCACGACAGGGAAATGCCAGTCCTGCTGCCATGTCCAGGGAGGGCAACGGAAGCACAGGGAGCTCTCCTGTATCCAGGTGCTGGCAGGAACAGCACAGGATCCAAACCCTGCCACCTCTTCTGCATCACATCGCCTGCTCTGGAGGACAGGAGTGGCAGGAAACAAAGCTGCCTTTTGATCTGTGGCACCAATCGGAGCTACAGCAACCCTGACACTTTGGGGACTCCCATCTGGGCCTCGCTGGGCAATGCAGGCTCCGAGGGGCAGCAAGGGAGGCAGCTGTGCCTGCACCAGCAGCAGACCACACACTGCACTTCCCAAACAGGCCCAGGAGGGGTCACAGCCTCTTTACTCTTGGGGAAAAAAAAATCTCCCTCAGCACCTCAAAGCAGAGAATTTAAATTCACTTTCCTCCCCCGGCTCAAACCTGCTGCCTCCCCAAGCAGAGGGCAAAGCCCAGCGGGCTGCGGGACGCAAGAGGAGCTGCGGAGGTAGGGAGGGAGGGAGGTACAGGGCTCCAACCGCCTCAGGACCCGGGACAGCGGTGCAGGACCGGGGACCGTTTCCCCGTCCGGGCCCGAGCCTCGTGCCGGAACCGCCGCCGCACGGCCCCACCGGCCCCGCAGCCGCCGGCGGAGCGGGACAGGGCCGAGGAGCGGCACGGGGAGCAGGGGCGGCAGCCGCCCCACCGCATCCCGACCCCGCCGGGGGCTGAGCCCTGCAGGGCCGGACCCTTCTCGGGGTGCAGCGAGGGCACCGCGACACGCTATGGCAGGCACCGGGCTCTTTCTGAGGGTATATGGCCAAGGAGGCCGGGGCCCCTGCGGGGAGCGCGCTTGTGGAACGGGGCTCTGCTGGCGGGAGGCACCGCGGCGACCCGAGCCCGGCTGGGAAGAGGGTGGGAGCTCCCTGAGGAGGCGGCTGGGACGGGACGGGACCGGGGAACACACGGCCACCCCCTCCACTGCCCCCGAGGCTGCTCGTCCGTGCGCGCCCGCCGTCCCTGCCCGCCATGGCAGCGCCGCCATCTTGTGTGGGGCGGGGGCGCCGTGCCCGGAGGGAGCCGCGGACTCACGGCGGGGCCGGGCAGCGAGTGCCGGGAGCGGCAGGGCTGGAGCGGCGGCGAGCGGGCGCCCTCTGAGTCGGAATCGCTGACGAGGACCACGCTGTTGTCCATCGCGGCGGCGGGCGCCGGCTCCGCTCCGCCGGAGGGGCCGCGCCGGGCGCGGGGGGGGCGGCGGAAGTGGCGTCAGGCGCGGTGCCGGGGCGGGGCGCGCGCGGCGGCGGCGGTGCCGGTGGCGGCGGCCCCGCCATGGCGGTGTCGCCCTACGTGCAGGCCATGCAGGAGCTGTTCCGCGCCAACACGCGCAGCCGCGAGTTCCCGGCGCACGGCGCCAAGGTGCACTCGGTGGCCTGGAGCTGCTGCGGCCGCCGCCTCGCCTCCGGCTCCTTCGACAAGACCGCCAGCGTGTTCCTGCTCGAGAAGGACCGGCTGGTGAGAGATCCGCCGGCACGGGGCGGGCGGGGGCGGTGCGGGTCGGCACCGGGAGCCTTTGGGCAGCCCGGGCGCGGCTGCTTGGGCTGGGGTCCGGGAGCGGGAGAGTGTCCCGGTGGTCGGTGCCGGGGCTGGGTGGGTACCCGGTGTGCACCGGAACAGGAGCAGCGCCGGGGCAGCGCAGGCCGGGGCTGCGGGCCGGGAATGGAGCTGGCGGTGCCCGGCGGGGTTCTCCATCCTGGCCGGCCGTGGGCGGGAGCGTGGCTGGGGCTCCTCCTGATGTGTCCCAGCGGGGATGCAGCGTGCTGGGATGTGGGCAGGGGCTGGAGCCGGGCTGGGCACAGCCTCACGTCGCCTGCCCTCTCCCTCCAGGTGAAGGAGAACAACTACCGCGGCCACGGGGACAGCGTGGATCAGCTCTGCTGGCACCCCAGCAACCCGGACCTGTTTGTCACAGCGTCAGGGGACAAAACCATCCGCATCTGGGACGTCCGCACCACCAAGTGCATCGCCACTGTCAACACCAAAGGTGAGTCCTGCCTTCCCAAGTGGGTCCTGGCAGGAGCTCAGCTGTGTGGGACCCATCTGCAGTGGCACAGAGCTTCTTTGCACCTTTCCTGTGGTTATTTCTGACTGGGACATCTTTGCTCACTGCTTTATATTTGTGTTGCACTCATCATGTGAGAGCTGATTTCCTGTAGGGTCAGGACTGGTAGAACTGCTGAAATATGCTGCTGGCTGTTAAAATGTTCTTTGTACTTGTCTCTGAAGTCAGTGGGCTGTGAGGCTGGACACTGGGGAAGAGCATGTTTATAGAGAACCGTGGTGGAAATAAAAGTTTGTGTGGACTCAGAAAACAGTTTGAATTCATATGATGTTTAACCCAAATACCATCTATGGTCTGTCCAGTTTTGAGTTGTTGGGGCTGGGAATGGCACAGTAAAGTCGTATAACAGCAACCTGCCATGTTCTTACCTTTATTCAAAGGTATTTTTGGCTTCTGCATTTTCTGGATCTCAGAGATGACTGGATTCAGAGGATCTTTGGCGTGACCTTGTTTGGTGATTGCTGTGGCCCCATCTTGGCTGAAATGGGCTGTGGCATATTGTCTTCAAGCTGTACTTGTCACAAGTTTGGTTTTGCTGGATAGCTGCTGTGCAGGGTTTGTGTGTTAGACTGAAGAACTGGCAGTCTTTCCCATTTGTGAGTGGTTTGGAGTGGAAGTGGGACCTGCTGCCTTTCTGTCCTTTCAGGTGAGAACATCAACATCTGCTGGAGCCCTGACGGGCAGACCATTGCCGTGGGGAACAAGGATGATGTGGTCACCTTCATTGATGCCAAGACACATCGCTCCAAAGCTGAGGAGCAGTTCAAGTTTGAGGTGAACGAGATCTCGTGGAACAACGATAACAACATGTTCTTCCTCACCAATGGCAATGGCTGCATCAACATCCTCAGGCAGGTGCCCCTGGCTGCTGGCGGGCTGGGCTGGCTGCAGTCATTTGCAAGTGCCTTTGCTGTTTTGGGAAAGCTGAGCCCCACATCCCAGCAATCCCCTGCCCTCTGGTGGGAATGAGCTTGCCTGGAGCTCAGGTTGCCACAGCTGTGGGCTGGGCTCAGCTCCCCAGAATGGTCCCTGGTGCTTTGCCTCCTTCACTGGACACTCAGTGAGTCCTGCCTCGGCAGGGTTTGCTCCAGTCCTGGTGTGCCTCATGCCTGCCCTGGTGTAGGGAATCCCTGCGCTTCTCTCACTGCTCCCTGCCCTCTCCCTTCTCCTCCACAGCTACCCAGAGCTGAAACCCATCCAGTCCATCAACGCCCATCCTTCCAACTGCATCTGCATCAAGTTTGATCCCATGGGGAAGTACTTTGCCACGGGCAGTGCTGATGCACTGGTCAGCCTCTGGGACGTGGATGAGCTGGTGTGTGTGAGGTGCTTCTCCAGGTAGGTAGAGCTGTCCCAGAATTGTTTTCCCCCTCTCTGGGGACTGTGGTGGCAGTGCCTCACTGTCTGCTCCCCTGGGTTGCTGCAGGCTCGACTGGCCTGTGCGGACGTTGAGCTTCAGCCATGATGGGAAGATGCTGGCCTCAGCATCAGAAGATCACTTCATTGACATTGCTGAAGTGGAGACAGGTAATGGTTTTATTTTGGGGAACAGTAAGAAGGGAATTGGATGGAGAAGTGCTGGTGGAGCTGGGAGCACACAGGGAGAATCTGTCTGCTAAGGAAGAGCTTTCCTGTGCAGAGAATGCCATGAGGGGGAGCCTGTGCCTAAGAAGTCTGTGGCAGGCCTGCCTGTCATGTCTGTACCTTGTCACTGGGTGTCTAAAAGGCGCTGGAGCAGCGTTTGTGCTGCCTCTCCCCTTCGCTGAGGGAAGCAGCAGGTGCTTGGCTCGGGGAGGTGAGCAGCAGAGGGGGCTGGAGGCTCTCCAGGCTGACGTGGCTCCTTTTCCATGCAGGAGAGAAGCTCTGGGAGGTGCAGTGTGAGTCCCCCACCTTCACAGTGGCCTGGCACCCCAAGAGGCCTCTGCTGGCCTTCGCCTGTGACGACAAAGATGGCAAATATGACAGCAGCAGGGAGGCTGGCACTGTCAAGCTCTTCGGGCTCCCCAATGACTCCTGATGAAGCTGCTGCCCCCAGGGAGGCAACACCTGCCTGCCCTCGAGGGTGGGAGCTTGGCACAGGTGGGCCAAGGAGCTGGCTCATCTCCTTGCCAGCCTGGCAGGGCTGTGACCTGGGGCTCAGCTTGGTGTGTCCTCTTCTTGGGAGCTTCATAAACAGGCAGCTGTGTGCTGGGGAGAATGGGGGGATTCTGGCAGGGCTCCCCCTCTGCTGCCTCCTCTCTGGGGCGTGGGGGGCTCGTTCCAAAGGCAAGTGGCCAAAGAAAATCAGTCACTGAAGGCGGCTGCTGAGGAGCCTCCCATGGGAGCTGCTCTGCTGTGACCAGGCTCCCCAGCAGTGATGAGATACGTGACTGTCCCCTTGTCCCCAAAAGCCTGGTGGCAAGGGCAGCTCTGGGAACACAGCCTGCCTCTCCCTCTCCCAGACATCCCATGTCCCTTCCCTGTGCTGGGGCAGTGAGGGGAGGGTGGGTGGGGGGATTTGAACTGGTAGATGTTTTCCCAGCTGGGGCTTTTTTAAAATATTTGTGATGTCTTTTTCTAATTTTGATAAATCCTCTTCCTTAACGAAGGTGCCTGTGGCTGTTTGAAGGGAAAAAAGGGGGGTGCTGAGCTGCTCTCCCTTCCCCTGCCTCCTTCCCTTGGCCATAGCAGGGCCCTGGCAAGGGGTCTGTCGGGCGTTTTCGCTCTTGTCCCCGCTCCTGTCCCCGCTCTCGGTGTCCCCTGTCCTGCCATGTCACCACACCAGGGGGCGCTGCGTCCCCGCGGTGGGGACAGGTGACAGCGGGGACACTGCTCGGATCGGGACATGGAGGACGCTGCGGGTTCCGTGCCACGCTGCCATCCCCGGGCACAGCCCTTCCCCTGCCCCGTGCCCAGCGAGGGCTCTGGGGATTTCTGCCTGCCTGCACCGTGCCGGGTCACAGGGCACAGCCTGCCTGCAGGGGAGACCTTGCCTGCGAGATCTCTGCCGTTCTCTACCCTCGTATTTCCTTCTGACAGAAGCTTTTCTGGGTGACTGCTCTGCTGATGCCGCCTGGGTAACAGCTGAGCTCTTTGCTGGTAAATGATGGCACATCATCAGAGCTGAGGCTGGCACCAGGCTGAAGCCTCCGGAGCTGTGCCAAGCCTGGGCAGTGCCAGGGTCTCTGCCTCGGTGTGGGGGCATGAGATGCACCATGCCCAGAGCCTCATGCTCCTCCCTTGGAGTGGTGGAATGCTGAGACCCATCAGAAACAGCCCTTGGAGCCCTGGGTATACCCAGTCATTCAGTGAGGGAAGTCCTGGAAGGGGGAGAAACCTTCATGCCATGTCTGTGGGACATCCCCTTTGTCTTGTCCCCAACCCCAGAGAGGACAGGTGCCTGTGGAGTAGGAATGAGCAGAACTCTGGGAGCCACATGTGGCTGCTTCCTGCACGTGTAGGGGCCTGGCTGGGGGCCAGCCCAGGTGTGATGAGCTACCAGATTTCAGCCCTGAGGTTGGTGGGGTGTGAGGGAGCTGACACGGGGGCCCAGGAAAGCAACGGATGAGAAGAGGCCGGAGCAATGTACAAATCCCTTTATTTTATTAGATCGTCAAAGACTAGTTCGAGCAGGATGGTCACAGCATGTCTGTGGGGCCCCGAGCTGCCCGCCACCTCCCGGGAGGGCCCTGGGGAGCGGCCGGGGGCCGTGGCTGAGGAAGCACAGGGAGGGAGGGAGGGGGAGCACGGTGTGGCAGAGACGGGCCGGGATGGGGCTGTGCCCCTGCCTCCCCCGGTTGGGGTGCAAGCAGCGGCTCCTGGGACACCCCGGGGCGCTTGCCCAGGGATCCCTTCCCAGGCCCGGGGACCCACGTGTCCAGCGTCGGGTGAGGGCAGCCGGGTGTCCCCACCCGGGAGTGGCCCGGCAGCCCTCGGCCCGCGCTGGCGTTATTGCAGGGGACAGAGCGGGGGTCCCGCAGCGCGGCGAGGGCGCCGCGAGCGGCCCCCGGGGACAGTGGGGACGCGGGGGTGGGAGTCAGAGCAGCGGACACGAGGACGCACGGAGCGACGGGGCGCACCCTGGCACGGAGACACTAATGCGAGGACGGGGGCCAGCGGGGCCAAGACACGGACGAGCGAGCGGCGGGGACGGGGACGGGGCAGGGGGGCCCCTGCCCCGCGCGTGCCTTTGTACACGGTTGGCGGAGCGCGGCGCCCGCTGCTCCCGGTGCTGAAGTATTGCAGTCTAACTGATATGGCTTTAACTATGGGGCCAGAGATGCGGGGAGGGGGGTCCCCTCCAACCCCCCGATGCAGGAGCACACCGGGCAGCCCCGGGGGACCCCCGTGCCCGACGACCGGGGCTGGGGGAGCTGCGGGCAGGGCGCCTGGCTTTGTGCTTCGGGCTTGGCCCAGGGCGGGAGGGGGCAGGGGGATGGCAGTGTTGGGGACGGGGGCAGGCGAGCAGAGGCCTCCTGGGGTCCCCTGGGAGAAGAGAAGGGGCAGGGCAGGGGGCACGAGGAGCCACCCCAGGGGCCGTTAGGGCCTGGGTGCCCCTCGCCTGCCGCGAGGTTACATCAGTGCATTTGGTCCCGGTTCGCCCTGTCCGGCCAGGGCTGCTCCCCTTTGGCGTGGTGGGGGGGCCCTGCCTGGACGGGACGGGGCGGGCTTTTGGTCTGGTCGGGGGACAGGGCAGGAGGGGACGGGAGGGGGTGTGGGGACCCCCTCTCCGGGGCCAAGGGAACTGATGGAGGAGTTGTAGGAGAGAGGGCGCCCGTGCCCCAGCACCCTATGGCAGGGTTGACGGTGCTGTTACTTCTTGAACATATCCTGCAGTGGGCCGGGCAGGTACTTGAGGACGGTGTCCAGGATGCTCTCCTCCTCCTCCTCTTCCTCGTCCCCACAGCCTGCCGGGATCGCCTTCTTGGGGCGCGTCAGGCTGCCCTCACACGGCTGCTCCAGAGCAGCTTTCTCCTCTGCTTCCTTCTCCTCCTTCTTCTTCAGCCCGTACTGAGGGGACACAGGCTCTCAGCAGGGCAGGCAGCGGGCACTGCCCGTGCTGTGCCCCGTGCCCATCGCCACCGGCTCGTCCGCCCTCCTCCCGGCCATGCCGCTCCCTGTCCCAGCCCCAGCCCGGCTGCCACAGGGGAGGGCCCAGGGGAGGTGTGTGCCCACCTTGTCACGGATCTGCTGCCGGACTTTCTCCCGCTCCGCTTCCATGCGGGCGTGCTTGGCTTTCCGCTCCTCCTCCTGCTGGCGCAGGGCTTCCTGCCTCTCCTCCTCCTTCTTCTGCGCATCGGGATCCTTCTCCTCCTCGCCCCCCAGCATCTTCCCCATGTCCTTGGTGGCCCCTGCACATAATAAGACCCTTGGTTGGTCCCCAAGTGTGCTGCTGCTAAAGCTCCTGCAGGAGCAGGGAGGGCAAGGAGGTCCCTGGCAAGGAGGACCTGGGACATCCCCAGGGCCACCTGCGCTGAAGTGCAGGCTCGGGAGGCTGTGGGGATGGGGAGTACCACGGGCTGGATGTTCTGCCCTAGTTCATTGTCAGCTGGGGGAGATGCCAGCAGCTCCTTCTTCAGCACCCAGGGGACCTGCTGGGGAATCCCAGTTAACAGCAGAAGAGCCAGGATTCCCCAGCCAGCCGCTGACAGCACTGGAAGTGGGAAACCTGGAGGGCTCCAACAGCAGCTCCCCACTGCTGGTGGCTCTCTGTGTGACTGTCCCCTTGCCATGTCCCTCCCACTGCACTACTGGGGTGCTGGGCCAGCATTGCTCACAGATGGGGACCCTTGAGGGGGAACAGCCCCCACTCACCGCCCAGCGCTTGCTTCATGACGAAGTCCATGGTGCCGGTGTGTGCGTGTGGCTAGGCCGGTGCCCAGCGCTCATCCACCGCTCTCCGGGCTGGCTGACCTGGGCCACCTGTGCAGGCAGAGAAGGACAAGGCTGGGGATACCACACTGAGGTTCCCTGCTGCCCAGGCTGAGGGATGGAATGATCTCTGGGGCTGTGCTTTGCACCCTCTGCATCCTCAGCCCAAATGCCTTCCAGGATGGGCAGAAGGAAGTTCTGGGGTCTGCAGGCAGAGAGTGACAGTGCCTGCTCCCCTCAGCCCCCTCCCTACATCCCTTCTGGCCTTGAGGACCTGTGGAGGCACCAAGGCAGGGACTCCAGAGGGATGTTCCACCTCAGCACCGCCCTTGGTGTGGCACCAGGAGCCCTGGTGTGCTGCTTGGGGGCTGGTGGGATGGGGACCCACCACGCCACCATGCACTGTGTGCCCTTGCTCTGCAGGAGAGGGTGACAGATCTTGTGTGGGGGACCTGGGGTGCTGTGTGTGCGTGTGTGTGTGTCTACAGCAGCACGAGTGCTCTGCAGAGGGATGGGGAAGAGGCTGTTGGCACCTTGCGGCAGCGCTTGGGGGCTGCAGGGGTTGCAGGCAGCAGCAGCCTGTGACTGGTGTGTGATCCCTGTGTGTGTGATCCGTGCTGGTGCTGCGGGTGGGTGACACCGTGCAGGGGCACTGCCTGTGCGGGTGGGTGATACCGTGCAGGGGCACTGCCTGTGCAGTGGGTGACACCGTGCAGGGGCACTGCCTGTGCAGGACGGAGCGGGTGGGTGACACCGTGCAGGGGCACTGCCTGTGCGGGTGGGTGATACTGTGCAGGGGCACTGCCTGTGCGGGTGGGTGACACCGTGCAGGGGCACTGCCTGTACAGGATGGAGCGGGTGGGTGACACCGTGCAGGGGCACTGCCTGTGCAGGTGGGTGATACTGTGCAGGGGCACTGCCTGTGCAGGATGGAGCGGGTGTGTGCCGTGCCTGCGCGCGCTGCGCGTGAGCTCTGCGTGCGGGCTGTGTTTGCTCAAGAGGTGTGTTTGCGGGTGCCTGCAGGCTGTGTTTGCATGGGGGGTGCGTGTGGGTAACTTTGTGGGGCTGCAGGTTGCGTGTGCCCCCGTGATGAGCGGGTTTGCAGCCTGTTTGCCAGCTCGGAGCGCGAGCGTGCGCGAGTTTTGGGGTCTGCGGGCTCTGCGGATGCGTGTGCACGCAGGGCTGCGGGCTGTGCCTGCCCGCTGGGTGTTTGTGCTGCGGGTGTGCGTGAGTTTGCACACTCGGGGGGTGCTGCAGGCGGTGCGAGTGTGAGTGTGGGGGGGTTGTGTGTGCAGGTCCGTGGGTTTGCAGGCTGCACGGGGGGCTGAGCACACAAATTTGCAGACTGTGTCGCGTGTGTGTACGTGTGGGGGTGTTGCAGGCTGCCTGTGTGCTGTGTGTGCATGCGGGGGATTACGGCAGGGGGTGTGTGTGGGGGGGGTGCCCGTGCCCCCCACGTGCCCCGTGTGAGTGGGGTGCTGCAGGCTGTGCTCAGAGCCTGGGGGTGCAGTTTGCAGTGTGTGTGTGTGTGTGTGAGTGTGTGTGAACGTGCCCGGTGGGTACTGCAGCCCAGCGGGTACCCCCACCCCGGCTCCCCGGAACCCCCCTGGGGCTGGGGGAGCTGTGACCCCGGGAAGTTTGCTGCTGCTAGCCCCGGGGCACCCCGCGACAATCTGGGGGGGCTCAGTACAGTGCTGAGCCCTGGGACTGCAGCGGGGGCTTGGCGGGACCGGGGACGGGGGAACACCGGAGAGCGCAGGGACACCGGGACCGTTGGCAAGGATCACGGGGAGCACCGGAGCACGGGGGTCGCGTCGCGGGGGGGCTCGTAGCGATAGCGGGGGACATGGGGAGGTGCACGGGCGACGCATGGGGAACACAGCAAACGGGGGGAACACCGGCAGGCACCGGGATACCGGGGCCACAGGGGCTGCAGAGACGCAGGAGACACGGGGGGGCGCCGGGAAGGCGGGGGACAGCGGGGACACGGGACACGGGACGCAGCGGACACCCGGCATGCGGGGGACAGCGGCACCGCAGCGGGGTGCGGGACGCGGGGGGCGCGCCGCCGTGGGGAGCGGGGGAAGGTGGGGCGCAGGCACAAGGACGACGAGGGGGGAACCCGGGTCGGGGAACGCGCACCGGGGGCGCAGGGGACACCGGGGAACGCGGGGACACGGGGAAGGCGGGAGCCGCGCGGGGGGCGAGGGTCGCGCAGGGGCCGCGGTGCCGCGGGGACCCCTCTCCCCCCCAGCCCACCCCGGGGTCTGCGGCGCGGGGCCCCGCCCGCCGCCCGGGGCCGCCCGGTGCCGCAGCGGCGGCGCTGTCCCTTCAGCACCGGCACTCACCGGCTCCGCCGCCGCTCGCCGCTGCCGCCGCTCCGCCCCGCCCCGCCCCGCCGCGGCCCGGCCCCCTCCCGCCCCCGGCGGCACGCGTGGGCCCGCCCGGAGCGACACCCCCCGCCACCGCCACCGCCACCGCCACCGCCACCGCGCGGACCGGCCCCCGCGGGGGCGGCGGGGTGTGGGACCCCTGCCGGAAAACGCCGCACGACCCCCGGGAACGTCCCGGGCAGCTCCGCAGCGCTCACCGGGACGGGGCCCCTCGGACAGCACCCGCGGGGCAGCGCCTCCCGCGCGGGGTTAATGATTCACCGCCGCCGCAATTACCGGGGAAACGGGGCGCTCATCAGCCCGAGGTGCCCCCGGTCCCGCAGCCCCGGCTCCCTCACTCAACCCCCGGCCCGCAGCTCCCCGGCCTCCTCTGCAGCGATGCGGGGCGGCTGCGGGAGTTTAATTAAAGTCCCTGATAAATCATATCACCCTCCCTCCCCTTTCCGCCAAGAGCTGCCGCTCGGGGGCCCCAGCTTTCGATTTCTGGTGCTGCTCCCCCCGCGGGGTTCCCAGGGCAGGGAGGGGATGCCGGAGGGGGTCTAGAGTGGCATCGAGGATATGATGCCCACGGAGCTCAGAACCCCCTTCAGCGAAGGGTTCCTGGGTAGGAAACGGGGTGCACCACCCTGCCTGCCCCCCTGCACCTGCTCGAATGCAGATGGGCTCCTGCAGCCCCTCCTGTGTTCATCCTCTGCAGTGCGGGACAGGGCTCCCCACCCCTGTCCCGATGCTCAGGGACGCTGTGTGCTCCTCACACAGCCGGTGCCTCCTCATTAATGCAGCCCTGGGTTCTCAGAGACAACATGAGCCCTGTGCGAATCTCACCAGCGGCACTTGGAGCCGGGCTTTGGGATAGCCCGTGTTTGATAGTGACGCTCTGGACCAGCAGCCAGTGGGGGCCCAGAAGGGCACTGCAGAGGGTCGGGGTGCAGGGTCCTTTCAGGGATGGCCCCCCCTAAACGTAGGAGGCTGCAGGGAGCTGGGACAGGCTGCAGCTGCCCCCTGGGGTGGGCTCAGGAGATGCTGCTGGGGCTGCTGTTTAAGGCTGGGGGAGATGCAGGATGTGGGGCAGGAGTGGGGGGACATCTCACAGCTAGGGGGGACAAAACTGGCTTGCAAGTGCCACCTCCAGAGAGATGCACTGGCAGATCTGCGCGTGCACAGCCTCTGCCAGCTCCTGCCTCACCGCACGGCCGCTGCCACGGACACCTCAGCACAGGGACAGCACATCAGGGACTCGTCCCTCTTGTTCACCCACTCTCACTGCTCCCAAAACCACCCCCTGGCACAACCCATGTCCAGCAGCCCCGAGCCCTCAGCCTGGCACTGACCAACAACTCCTTCTTCCACCTCCAGGGTAAAAACCCCTCCTGCCCTTGTGCCCGGCCCCGCTCTGCCTGCTGGCAGCTGGCGGGACGGGCACGTGGGCGGCAAGACAGGCCTGTGCTTGGCCCGTCCGTCTGTCCGTCCGTCCGTCCGTCCTGCGGCAGCCCTGCTCCGGGCGTTGACGTCAGCGCTCCCGGCAGCCGGGCGGTGGGCGGGCGGCACCGCTCCTATTGTATTAAAAATAATACAGCGGAGCACAAATTCATTACAGATAAGTGTGACAGCCAGGAGGAATTAACGAGCCCGTCTCTCAGCGCCTGACAAACGCCTCCTTTTGTTCCTGGGATGGGTCCTTGAGTCTTTCAATCTTTGGAGATGCCTCGGCTCATTAAGCACATCCTCCTCCAGTAGATCCCAGTGTGCCAGAGAGGACTGCTCCCAGTATCAGCTCAGGCCAAACTGGCAGGGACATCCCTTGTGCAAGCGCCCAGTGCTAAATCGGGCTTGCCTTTCTTGGGGGTCAGGGGCCTGGAGCACTGTCCCCAAGCACTGTCCCCAATCACTGTCCCCAAGCACTGTCCTCAGGCACTGTCCCCAGGCACTGTCCCCAAGCACTGTCCCCAATCACTGTCTCCAGTCACTGTCCCCAGGCACTGTCCCCAGGCACTGTCCCCAAGCACTGTCCCCAATCACTGTCCCCAGTCACTGTCCCCAGGCACTGTCCCCAGGCACTGTCCCCAGGCACTGTCCCCGCGTGGGTTTGGGTGGCCGGGGGAGGTGGGCGGGCAGCCCCCGTCCCTGCTGCTGCGGGAAGCACGAGGCTGTGTGAGCTCAGGCCGCCCGCCCCAGCACTCCAGCTGCCAGTGCCGGCAGTGCCACCGCAGCTGCTGGGCTGGGGGCTCCCTGCTCTGCCCTGCTGGCCAGGATCCCATGGGAAGAGCAGCCCTGGGCATTGCCTCCTACCCTGCACACCCCTGCTGTGGGACAGGGATGGATCCAGGGGACCCCCGCAGTCCCAGAGCTGAGCTGGTGTTTGGGGGATGCTCCCGGGGCTTGTGCCCAGTGTGGGCATTCCTTTAGGCCCAGCTGTTCCTTGGCATCATCCTGGGCAGTGTCACCTGCTGGGTGCCTGCCTGGAGCTCTGGGGAGGCAGGAAGGGGAGGGATGTGGGGAGGTGTGAGGGGCTGGGGAGCAGCACCGTAGCCAAAAGGAGGAGGAAGCTCTCAGCACCTCCAAACCCTGCAAACGCCTCTGTGGAGTCAGCACAGGTGCCAGGGCCCCAGCAGTTCTGTGCTCCGCTCCAAGCTGGCACCCAGGGAGGGGATGGGGCTGGCTGGTGCCACCACATCAGCCACAGCAATCCCTGAGTGGCACCTGCCTGCTGGCATCGTCCCCATTGTCCCCTGACAGCCAGACAGGGACTCTGCAAGGTCACAGCCTCTGTGGGCCCTTTCAAAGTCCCCAGGCAGAGGGAATAGCTGCACCCATCCCTGCAGCACTGCCAGCCCAGCCTGCTGTCACCCATTAGCCCAGGGCAGTTATTCCACTTATCCGCCCCCCAACATCTTTGCAGAAAATAATTATTGGTCCTTCTCATTGCACCGAGGGATTAAAAGTGGTTAACTCCATTTCCAAAGGCTTTGTTATGTTGGTTTTCCCTCAGCTGCTGCACAAGGCGATTTCCACAGTGCCACTTAGGCAGCTTTTATCAGGTTGTCTTCTGGAGGTAATTGGGTTTTTCAGGAGCCTGTTTAAAATTCGTAACCCAGCCTCTTAAACAAAACAAAAACAGCAGCGGGGAGAAGAGGAAGAGGCAGCACGAAACATGCAGCAGCTGCAGCCTCTGAAGAGCAGCTCTGGTCCCTTGGGGGGGACAGGGACAGGGACAGGGACAGGCACCAGCCGTGCTGTGGGGTCAGTCTGGAGACAGCAGCCCCTCCAGCTCAGCGCTGAGCACAGACTGCTGGGGACAGCCGGGACCCGGCGTCACTCCCCCATGCTGTGTCAGGGCCAGGAGACTCTGTGGTGCCCAGAGCCACCCACGTGCAGTCCCTAGGGATGCTGCGGCCACCACCGTGTCCCTGCAGCAACTCACAGACCCCCCAGCACCGTGAGAGAGACCCCAGCACCCACTCAGCCCTCATCACAGCCAGGTCAGACACGGGGTGTGAGTGGGGTCTGTTTGCTCAGCACTCACCAGGAGCCCTGGGGCTGGGGGAGGGCGGTGGGCACATGCCACAGCCTGAGCCCCGCTCCACCATGAAGCTCCAGCTGTGGCAGGGCCCCCTGAGTTCACAGAGAGGGACACAGCAAATAGACAAAACCCACCCTTATGGGGTAACTTCTGCCAGCCCCAAGCCCTGGGGCTCTCCCTGGCTCTGGGCTTTGCTGGCTGGCTTGGGGGGGATCCTGCTGCCCCCCCTGTGCACCCCTGCAGCCAGAGGGGCTCTGGGCTGACCCTGCGGCTGTTGCTGCATCCCCTGCATCACAACCCTCTGCATTACTGCCCATCTGCATTGCTGCCACAGCCCTGTCACTGCCACTCTCTCCTGGCTGGACAAGGGGTGCAGGGGGCACCCCCAGCCCATCCTGCCCCTCTCGGGGTGCAGTGTGCTTTGGGGAGCAGCGGGTGCAGGGAGCTGCCACAGCAGATGGGGCTGGATCACGGGAGTGCTGCTCACAGGGCACAGCCCGGGGCATCCACAGGAGCCGGCTGTGAGCTCACCCCTGCGGGGCCCCATCCCACACCTGCTCATCCCAGCCCTGCCTGCGGGGCCCCATCACGAACCTGCTCATCCCAGCCCTGCCTGCGGGCCGGGGAGGCTGCGGCTGAGCCAGGGATGGGGAGAGGAGAGGACCGAGCCCGTAACTCCAGCTGTTCCCAGCATGGCAGTGCCCCCGGAGGGTACCAGAGAGAGAGGGGTGCTCCCAGTGCTGCTCAGCCCTCCAGAGCTCCCCAAAATTGCCATCTACACCCACATCTGTGTCACACAGTGCTGCAGGGGCTGAATCTCCCAGCGGGACCTCCCAAGAGGACAGGGACTCAGCTCCAGGCTCCAGCTAAGAACACTCCAGTGTGGCTGGGCTGTCAGCCACGGTGTGACCGAGCACCTTGGCTTTGCCACCACTGCTCTGAGCCCTCTGCTCACCCAGCCCTGGTCTCAGAGCCACCCAGAACCCCAAGGAGACAACATGAGCACTGAGGCACACCAGGATGGACCTGGGAGTGCCAGGGGTCCCTGCTGGGATGGACCCTGCCCCTGGAGTGCTGCAGTGGTGACTCCTCACGCCTGCACTCCCGACTCCCTGCGTGTGCCCGGTGCCTCTGTGCTGTGCATTGTTAAACAGAGGCACTGCAGCCCCTCGCTGTTTATCCTGCTGTGGCTGCTGGGGACAGGCCCTGGTGGCTCTCTGCACATTCAGCTGCCACATTAATGCTCACTGCAGGTCTGGCCAGCTCCCCAAACAGGTTTATGACCCCTGGCCTCACTCACCTGCCCGCTTCCAAGCCCCCATCCCTATAGGATGGCTCCCACCTCCCTGGAACAGACTCTGTGTTCCCCTTGGTGCTCTCCCCTAGGCTGTGCTGCCCTGCCCACGCAGCAGGGACAGCATTTCCACCCCCATGGCCTCTCCAAGGGCACGCTGGCGCCGAGTGCACCCCATCAATATTTATGGCAGGCACGCACACCCGCAGCTCTGCAGGGCCGGCGCGGAGCCGGGCTGGGCACAGCACACCAGGCTCTGCTGGGGAAGCAGCAAAACCCCCCTGAGCCCCTGTGCTGCCTGCCCAGCCCCTCACCCTGTGCACACACGGATTTTCAGCCTTGCCACACTGACAGGGCCTGTGCAGACACCACAGACTGAGGTGGTCAGGACTGTGTGGGTGGTGGATGCACAGGGATCATCTCCTGGCTCTGTGTCAGGAGGGGATTTGGGCACCCACTCCCCACAGAAAGCGGTTGTACACACCCTCATCTCACTGGCAGGAAAAAGACATGAAGGACAAGGGCATGATTGGCTCAAGGTTGGGCAGCCAGGTCAGAACAGAGCAATGGCAGCCCCCACCTGTCCCCTCTCCAGCCAAAACACCCTAAAAATGAGACCCTTGGCACTGCCCCCTGAGGTTCAGCCTCATGTTGATAAAGCATTGATTTTGTAAAGATCCTGTAAGCTCTTTGGGGCACCTGAGTTGAGGACAGGGGTGCTTTAACCCCTCTCTGTACCAGCAGTGCTGGGGGGTGGGAGGGAGTGAGGAGCAGGGATGCTTGGCCCAAACTCTCAGAGCACCTGCCTTCTGTGGGTGAAGGGCTCATTGTATCCCATGAGAGGGAGGATTTGGGAGCCCAGAATGCCCCATGGCCCGGGCAACAGAGCTGGATAAGGGGGGACAACACCAGGAACACCCTGCTGGCAGCAGATGGCTGCATGGTGGGGGCTCCGTGGCAGCCTGGGGGGACATCTGGGTGCCTGGGCTGGGGCCAAGCTGCAGCTCGGTGGGAGCAGCAGGATGAGCCTGACTGCCCTGCCTGGGGAGCTGGGGAGGGGGCCCCAGGAGTGGCTGGGCTGGGTGTGGGGCTTGCTGCCCCCCAGCTGCCTGTGCTGGGGGTTTCTGCTGCGCCGTGACGCCGGACAGGCACCGTGCTGCTCCAAGAGCTGCTGGGGCTCGGGCCAGGAAATTCATTCTTGGCTGCTTTCAGAGGGGTTTGGCTCGTACCTTTCCCATCTGGGGGCTTTCAAATGGAAAAAAAAAAAAAAAAAGAACCAAAAAAAAAAAAAAAAAAAAAAAAAAGAAGAAGAAGAAAGGAAGAAAGAAAAAAAGCCCTGGCTCTGTGCCACCTCCACAGTCACCATCACTTGCCATGGTCTCCAGGTGGGACCGTGCCCAGCATCTGCTGAGATCCTGAGCTGGTCCTCACTCCCCTGGCCCTGAGCTGCTTCAGGTGTCTCTTGCCTGCATCAAAGTGTCACCAAGATGAGTCCCCCCCATCCTGGGTGACCTGACTGGCTCCACCGAGGCAGCCCCAGGCGGTACCTCTGAGCCTCCCCATCCACCCCATGACTCTGCTGTGCCCCCCACACCACGGGCAGTGAAATGGCCCCCCCAGCCCCCCAAGAGCCACAGCGCTGCCTACCTTGGTGTGTGCAGCACCGGGAGCCTGCTGCTTCAGCACCTAACGCAGGGGACAGGGACCTCGTGGGGGTGGCTGGGCATCGCAGGGAGAGCAGGGCCTGCAGAGACACCAACAGCGACAGCATGAGCGCCTTGGAGGGGCCACAGCACCGGGGGGACACACAAAGGGGAGCCACTTGATGGGGGACAGACAGAGCACACCACTGCTTGCTGCCCTCTCCTCTTCCTGGGTGGCTCTGTGTGCTCCCTGCATCCCCATCTGCAAGGATGGAGCAACTGCCCAGAGCCACCAAGTCCCTGCAGGAGGGAGCCCAGCAGGGCGTGCAGAGGGTGAGGAGGTGCAGGAGGTGGCAGCTCTTCCTCTCCTGGATCAGGGGCACCCACTCTGCTGCTGGCAGAGGGCTCCTGGCCATCTCTGCAGGTACCTGGCAGTTCGGATGCCTTCATTAAAAATTTAGAAGGCTCTCAACTCTTTAAAGGTTTTAAAATTTCACATTGACTCTGCCTTCCTTAGCTTGCACATGATGAATTTCTCCTTTGGAGAACATAATGGCAAGTTAAAACAAGCCAGCAGACAGAAGTCTTTGCTCAGACTCAGCAACTGGAGGAAGCCTGGTGCTGCTTTGGGCCTCAGGAAACTTCTGTCTGGGGATCTCATCCCTTCCTAAATGCCCTTGAAATGCCCCTGTGAGGCTTGGGGAGATGCTGGCATGGGCAGGGGCTGTGCAGGGAGCTGGGTGCCAGCTCTGGGTGCCACGCTGGCAGTTCTGGGGTGGGCTGTCCCTGTGGTGTGGCTCATGTCACTGTGAGATGTGTCATGAGTGTGATTTCTCCTCTGCACTGGAGGAGCAGGTTCCTGGGGAAGTTACAAATTCATCCTGACTTCAAGCAAAGGCTTTTCCTCCACCCTGGGGAAGGAGGGAGGCTTTGGCAAATTGGAGATAAATCTGTGAACCAGGGGAAACCCAGGCAAACACCGATGTTGTGGAGGAGCAGGGCTGCCATGGAAGGATGGAGCCTGCATTCTGAAAAGCTTCACAGAGCAGGGATGCCTCATCCCAGCCCTGGAGCAGGAGGCACTGACAGCCCCTGGGAACAGGTTTGGGGAGGTTTTGGCTGTGGGAAGAGGCAAAGGGCCCCCAGTGGGAGACCCCAGAAGGGTGCCTGGTGCCCTGGGAAATGCAGTGCAGAGAGCTCAGCCTGCACAGGGCTCAGCAGCAGCAGTGTGAAGGTGACCTTTGCTGGGGACAGCCACTGCCTCCTTTGGGATGTGGGAAGGCTCTGGAGCAGGGTGAGACGGGCTGCATGCAGAGAGCTGCAGGGATGTGCTCCTGGGGGCGTCTGGTTTCCAGACAGCGCCGTGCCAAGGACACAGCTGGGCTGGGAGAGGCAGGGTGGCTCTGCTGCCATGGCCTGGGGTGCACAGCAGCAGAGATTTGTCTGCTGAAACCCCAGAGGGTGGGAAGGGCAGGAACACCCTGCCCAGGCCCCTGAGAGAAAGCAGAGAGTCCTGAGGGGTGCTGCTCTAATCCCTGCAGGTGCTGCTCTAATCCCTGCAGGGTATTTTTTATTTCAGCCAGACCAAAGAGGTTTTTATCTCCTTTGCAATAGGCAGAGCCTGGCAGTACCATGAAGATGCATCTCACCTGGGCAGCTGCACCAGCTCAGTCTGTCTGTCTGTCCAGGCAGCCAGACACCAAGCACAGCCAAAGCAGAGGACAGGAACAGCAGAGCAGGGTGATGGTGCCAGAACAGCTCCAGGGACAGCAGTGCCCCCAGGTGCTGGCAGGGACGTTTTGATCCAGTCTGGACACAAGACACAGCACCCAGGGAAAACTGAATGCTCCAGATGAGACATTAGTGAGCCCACAGCTCTTCTGCTTTGGCACATCCAGCTCTCAGCACCCTGCCTGAGCAGCTGAGCTTGTGCAAGTGTCTGAGAGGGGAGAGGCTGGGGAAGGAGGAGGGTGAGCACTGAGGTGCACAGGCTGAGAAACTCAGGCACATCTCAAATCACTTCCCCTGCCTAAGGGAGATGCTCCTGGGTCTGGCACCAGTTTCCAGCCTGGGCAGCAGATGAGAAGGAGGGTTCAGAGTCACAATGTCTGGGGACAGCCTGTGCTGGCAGCGTGCTGTCCTGGCTCTCATGCAGGATGCAGAGGACTCAGGGTGCCATGCCACACTGGGCAGCCCCCAGAGGCATTCCCCAGGTGAGGTCTGCACCTGAGCTGTCCTGCCTTGCCTTCAAAAAGCAAAGATCCTCAGCCTCAAACATCTCAATTGCTCTGGCACAATTCCTCCCACCTCACACTGGGGCAGGTCTGGGTTGCACCACTGTGGGGCTCTGGGATGTGACTGGGATGAGCAATGTTTCTGAGTGCCACAGAGGGGCTGGTGGCACCAGCCAGGGAGGGATGGACCTGCTGCTCTGGCTGTGTGCAGGACGAGCAGGGTGGTGCAGAACAACACAGCAAAGGTGGCAGTGGCAGAGCCCACAGCTGGACAAGGCACTGGTCGGGGTCTCTGCAGGCAGGGAGGCTCGGGGGGAGCAGGAGAGCAGAGGGGAAAGCTCCTGGGACGAGCAGAGGGCGCTCAGGCGAGAGCAGGAGCAGGAGCACAGCTTGTTTACCCTGGCTGAGCAGGCCTGATTGCTCTCTATAAATACACCCAGAGAATAAACACCAGGGAGGGAGAGGGAGCATTTAAACTCCAGGATGATGCTGGCATAAGAACAAATGGGAAGGCCTGGCCAGGAGCACAGAGGCTGTGGGTGAGAGCAGAGATCCTCTGGCCACGGGGAAGATCCTCTGGGTCCAGCCCTGGCTGCTGGGGCAGTGTGTGATGCCCAAGGGCCTGGGCTCGGTGCCATGCAGCCTGGGCTGCAGTGACCATGCTCTCCTGCCATGCCAGAGCTCCAGAGCTCCAGCCACAGGGGCACACTGGTGCCCAGGGGTAGGAATGGAGATGTGCCACACTGCCAGTGATCACCACCTCCTCCCCAGAGGGGTTTTCCACAGGGACTTCTCATCTCCAGAGCATAAACCAGGCTGGGCAACTCAGCACAGCTGCCCTTGGCTCCTGGTATGGGCCTGGTGGGCTTTGCCTGGCAGCAGCCCCTGCAGAAGCCCAGGGAAGAGCCCAGGTGTGAACCACAATCACCCTCCAGGGCAGTGAGGTGTCCTGAGCTCTGTCTGCTCCGGGTCATTTCAATACTAATGTCATCAAGCAAGGCAATCGAAGAAACAAACACTCGGCCCAGAGCCAAGTGAGACTTTGAGACATTTTTCTGTGCCAGTTTGTCTCAGCTGAGCCATCTCCAGTTTCCCCAGGAGTGGGGATCAGACACTGTGAGCAGTGCTACTGGATGGGATTGAGCTCCTTTGTTTCCATGCTGGAGCCTGTCCTGGCAACCCTCGGGGTCCTGCAGCCTTAGAGGCACAAGTGCAGGTTTGGCAGGGAGGGCATTTCTCTGAGAGTCCAGCCCATCCTTCCTCATCCTCGATTTCCAAACCCAGCCCCTCAGCTTGACTCCAACCACTCCGGTTCCCTCAGCAGCCCTGGCCAGCAGCTGCTGGAGCCTGAGCAGGGAGCCTGGCAGGTTGCAGGAGAAGCCCTGAGCGCTGAGCCCTGTTCTGAGCGAGGTGCCAGCCCTGCCTCTGTGCTCTGACTCACTGCTCTGCCAGCCTCGGGCAGCGGCTGCCCGGTCACGCCGGTGCCATGCGGGTGGCACTGCCACCGCGTGTGCCAAGGCCTGGATGGCGGCAGCCACCTGCCCCTGTGCTGCTGGGGACACGGCGGGGACAGGGCTGGGCTGGGGGGCTCAGCCTTGTGGGGACAGTGCACAGGGGAGAGGGGTTGAATCTCAGGGGACTGGGAACGGTGAGGCTGGGATGCTCCACCAGTGGTTGGACTGAGCCGTGGATGGAGAGCAGGGTGGAGGAGGGAGCCCCTGATGGGGAGGCACGGGAGGAGCCCGGCAGGTACCGAGATCCCCACGGCAGAAAGGAGCACGGAGCCCCCGGCTGCGGGCAGGGGGTGATGGCGGGATCAGGTCTCACCCTCTCCCTGCCCTCAGCCCCGCTCTGCGGAGCCTCCTGCAGGGCATGGCCGAGCACGGAGGGGCATCCAAAGCCCGGTGCGGGGGTGACAGCCCTTCTCCTGCCATCCCTGCACGCCGGCGTGTCCCCCCTCCCCAGAGCTGCGGGTGGGCACCCGGGGGGCGCCGCTCAGCTCTGCATGGCTCCCCGCAACCGCATCACTGCCGGGCTCCCCGCACCCCGCATCACCTGCCGGGCTCCCCGCATCACCTGCATCCTCCCCGCATCCTCCCAGCATCCCGCCCCGCATGCCGCATCCCGCCGCTCCGCGGCCGCCGCCCCGTTATATAAGCCGGCGGCCCCGGGAGGCTCGGCGGGCCGATCGCCGCCCCCCCCGGGCTCTGCGGCACGGCACGGCCCGGCCCGGCCCGGCCCGGTCCCGCACCCACCTGGCTGGCTCGGCGCGGCTCCGGTGCGCCCCGTCCGCCCCCGGCGCGGAGAAGGAGCCGCCGCCGGAAGGGAGGCGGGAGCCGTAGCGGTACAGGGGGGGCCCGGTGCTGGCTCCCCCTCCGCCGCACGGCCTCCCGGGCGGGGCCGCCTCCGTGCCCGCCTCCGGACCGCCCCGCGCCCCGGGCGGCAGCCCCCGGCCCGGCCTTCCGCCCCGCTACCGGCCGCGTTCCCTCCGGTACCGGTAATTGCTCCTCCGGTACCGAGATGGCCTCACCCCGCTGTTCAACCATCCGCCCCTGCAGCCCGGCTGTGCCCCCCTCACCCCGCATCACCCCCGGTATGGAGCGTCCCTCCCGGTACCGCCTGTGCCTCCGGTGCCATGACGGCCACCCCCAGTGCGTGGCCGTGTCTCCCAGTACCCCATTGCTTGGCCACCCGTTTCTCCAGTGCCCAGCAATTCCCCCCACTCCCCAGCCATCCCTCTGGACCCCCTGGCCCTGCCAGTTCCTCCCCATTCAGCCATTCCTTCTAATATTTGCTGTCTCCCCACAGGCCCCGGTGCTTCTCTGCCTCCCTGAGCTGGTGATTCCTCTCCCGTGGCATTGCCAAGCCCCCAGAGCAGGGGTCTCTACACAGGGCACCCCTGGGTGTCTCAGGTGCTCCCCAGATCAGAGATCCCTGCTGCACAAAGCCCTTGCCCAGGTTCTCTCACAGGGTGTCCTGAGGATGGGATGATGAAGAGCCATGAACCTGCTGGAGCCTGCAGGGCTCACAGAAAAGCCAGGGGGGAGCAGAGGAGGTGGAGGGGCTGGAGCAGGGGCTGCTCCGGGAGCTGCAGAGCTCCGGGATGGGGACATGGCCAGGCTGGCCACGTGCTGCTGCATGGAGTGGGGAACAGCAGAAGGAGGGGGCGTGAGAAGAGCAAGAACTTGTCCACACAGGCTTTAAGAAGCCAAAACTCTAGTTCAGGGATTGGTGCAGAGCATGGCCAAGAAGACTGCAAGATCCCCACTGGCCTGAGGGGCTGGAGCTCATCCTTCCCCTTCCCAGTCCCTGCCCACAGGCTGCTCCCTTGTGTTCCTGGCAGGCAGCTGAGGCCCTCTTCTCCCTAGATTTTGTTTTGGGTTTGTGGATGCCCAGAACAGCTCCCACCAAGCCCTGGAGATGCTTGGTGGGCTCCTTGCATTGCAACTTGTCTTTGCAATCTGTTTGGCCATTGTGATCTCTGATCTCTCTCTGAACAGGGGGGTCCTGTCTCTCCCTCCTGAAAAGGGGGTGCAAGACAGCTGTGCCTTAATGCCCGAGGAGCTCTCAGCACCACGGCCCCAGGGGAGTTTGCTGCTCCCATTTCCCACCCTGGGGAATCCCTCCTCCTCCCCAGGCATCACCGCAGGGTCAGACGCGGGTCACCCGGGAGCCACCTCCGGCTGTCCCTCCCTGCTCCCGCCGTGCCGCTCGTCACATCGCGCAGCAGCCACTGCACCACTCCTTCCTGCAGGGCTGCTGCGGGATGGAGAGAGAGGCTGATGAATAAATCAATCCCCCTCGGTGCTGAGGCTGCAAAACTTGGATGCGAGCGGAGGAGCAGCGCCGGGGCTGGCGGCCGGGGCGGCACCGCTTGTGAATTTGTGAATTCCCCCCGTGCAGCCGCCGCAGACGGAGCTGCTGCTGCTGCTGCAGCCAAGTGGGCAGCTCTGATTGCCTTCTGCACATGTTTTATTTATCAAAGCGCTCAATATGCAGCTCTCTCCTGCTGTCCCACATTTCCCCCAGATTCTCCCGGCTGGAAACGGGAGCAGGGTTTGGAGAGGAGCCGTGGGGCGCTCATTGCTGGCTCCTCCTGGGCTCGGAGGGCAGTGGTCCCTTCTCCTCCCTGCCACACGGCTCTCACCAGCTGCCACCGTGCCGAGGACAGGGGTGCCGTGCTGTGAGCAGAAGGACAGTGCTGTGCTGGCCTTTCCCGAGCTCAGGGAACACTTTAAAAAGCAGCCAGGCTTCTGGTGCTCCTCCTGTGCTTTGCCAAGAGCAGCGGTGCCCCAGCAGGTGCCAGGCGCTGCAGGAGGATGCTGCAATGCCTCCGTACATGGCAGAGGCTGGCTTTGACCTGCTCCTGGCCAAACTGGCTCCTGCTCGCTTTCCTGCATGGCCTCCAGCCGTCTGTGCCCGAGGAGCAGAGGAGGGAGCTGCAGGGTGCGCTTCTGCAGCCTCGCTGCTAATAAATAAACCCCAGTAATGAGTTGGGCTCTGGCGGGCGGGCAGGTAGCGGCAATAATCCCCCAATTAAGTGGATGAGGCAGACAGTTAAGTGCAGAAAACCCACAAATAAACAAGAAGGAGAATAATATAGGAGCAGGGAGGAGCTGGTGTCTGGGTCCCTCAGCCTTTCCCCCGGCAGTGCCAGGAGCACTCTGGGAAGTGTAGTTCTGCCTTCATCCTCTGCCGACATCCTTCTCCGGAGGGACGGAAATCCCGAATTTTCAGCCCGTTCCTCCAGTTGCACCAAGGTTGGGCACCCCATGGAACACCAGGACAGTCAGCCCTGGGGATGTGGAGCAGGACAGGAACGCAGCTCTGAGGGGAGCCTGTGTGCACAGAGCATCCCTGCCGAGATGGGAGCCCGAGAGGAAGCCCTGCCAGGCAGACAATCCTTGGGGCTGTCTCCATGCCACCAGCGTGGAAACTGAGGGATGGAGAGCCTGCAGCTGTGGGATGGCTGCTTTGCCCTCTCACCCCTGCCATGCACATGTGAGCATCCCTACCCTGGAGCTTCCTCCGGGTGGAAATATGGGCTTGGAGAGCTGGGCAGAGGCTGCACTGTGAGGATGGAGCTGTGCAGGGGCTGTGCTGGATGCTGGCACAGCTCAGGCTTCCTCCCGGAGCCCCAGACGGACACAAAACCTCAGGGAGAGCAGAAGCCTCCCCGGCTCCATCGATCCGGCCCTGGGCTGTGCGTGCCTCGTGCTGGACTCACAGCAATGATCAATACTCGTTTTTCACCTCACTAATGGGAGCCACCAGCCCTGCCACCAGCCCAGAGCTGCCAGGGGAGATGGCCATGAGTGGGCTGGGGTTGGACCCACTCTTCCTTTGCACCCTTAGGGTGAGAGTCCCTGAGAGCTGCGGTGGTGTCACAGCCTGGGGCTTTGTCACCAGGCACTCGTGAGCTGCTGGCTGCCAAGGCCAGGGGGACAGGGGGCACTGGTCCCCAGCTGGCACTGGGATAGCTGTGATTAGTCATAAATAAACGTTTCAGAGCAAAGGTCTGAGGGTTTGTGTTGTGCAGGGAATTTTCCCCCTGCAGGGACACATTTCACCCCTCATGGCAGCCAGCAGTGCTGCACAGGTGCAGTGCAGGAGGAGATGCTCAGGTCCAAGCTCTGCCTGTGCCACTGCAGGTGCCTGGGAGGATGTTCCCACCGTGTGTGGGTGGAAGAGGGAAGCCCATGGTGCCAGGGGCCAGGCTGCAGTGCCAGGGGACACGGCCCCATCCTGCCTGGTGGCAGGGCTGCTGATGGTGACACCACGGGGGTTTTTCCTGTGCTGGCAGCAGAGGGGGGACTCATGAGAGGCATAATAATAATAATCCCCACGTGAAGTATAAGAAAAGAAGCTGTTTCAGTATTGCCTCCTCCGCCTGGTGAGCCCACAGCCAGGCCTCCATCAGGAAAGGGAATGCAGATAAATCAGACACTCTCCTTAGGAAGATGAGCTTGTACCCCTCATGTGGAACCAAACCTTGGTGGGAAAAGTGCTGGTTTCTGGTGAATGCTAGGGTACAGCTCATCACAGACACAGATACAGCCTGCCCACAGCCCCAAACGCTGGGCAGGGAGTGCCTGGCATCAACTGAGCTGCCTGGATCCCTATGATGAATTTCCCAGAGAGAGCAGCAATTCCTGGAAATTTTCTTCTCAGTGTCTGTGCATGCAGTATCTGAGAGCTGAACTCCCTCAGTGGAGAAGGGGAAAAAAAAAGACCAAAAGGAGATGGAAGAGATTGGGGTTTTGATGCCTTTTCCTTTGAAGGCAGGGGCTTGCAGAGCTGGGCGGTGATGGGTGAGGGGCTGTAGGATGGAGCATGCACATTTTACACCACACACATTTGGGAAAGCCAAGGCAGCCTGCATGTGCCCTCTGTCCTGTTTTGGAGGGCAGGAGCTGCCCTTCATGGCAGGCTGCAGAAGATTGATGTGTTTTTGAAGGCAAACCAGAGTTTTTGCCCTGAATCGGTGTGGGCGCCTGCTCCGGATGCTAAGCAGCTCCTTGGAAAGCAGCTTCAAAGAACAAAGGGGAGCAGGATGGGGGAGCAGAGCACTCAGCCCCCTCCTGTGGCCCCTGGAGACTGCGCTGTCTCCTCCCAAAAGTCACAACAGATAATCAAACTCATAGGGAAAAAACCCCAGGAAGTCTGGCCCGTGTTTCTGGAAGTCTGGCTGGTGGAATCCCCCCTCAAGAGGTCACAGCCTGTTTTGTGGTGGCCAAAATCCACTCCTGAAGGGTCATTTTGAGGGGCACTGGTGGGGCAGTGCTGGTGGGGCAGGAAGAAGAGGAATGCACGGGACCTGTCCCAGGGGTGTCACCAGCTGGAGTTGCATGGTCCCTCATGGCTGCTCCCCACAGCCACCCCAAAACTCCCTCAGCCTCAGCACCATCCCAGGTGCCCTTGTTGGGGTGGCACAAGAGCAAATCCTGCCCCCAAACTGGCACCCCATGCCCGGGGGGCTGTCAGGGCAGAGGGTTGGGACCTGCACAGTCAGCCCGCTCTCCACACACCCTCCCACCTGCCTCTGCCGACTAATGGAGGTGATTTTCACCTCCTTTCATCTGGAAAACCGCCGGCAAAACTCATCTAACAACTTCCCTGGCAGCAGGAGCATTGCAGAGGTTTCTCTCTCGCATTCACAGCAGGTGATTCTCCATCGGAGGAGGATGACTCTGCCTCGGGATGCAGAGCAGCTCAGGGAGCCCCTGTGACCCCGGGCCACACTCAGCGGGGCTCTGGGACGTGCAGAGGGGCAGACATTACCCACCCTCGGCTCTGCTTCTGCTCCATCCTGCCTTGTGCCTGCCCTGTGAGAGGTGAGGGGTGATGCAAAAATAGCCGGCATCACTCCCAGACAGCAAACATCCCAGGGATGATGAGAAGAAGGGCAAAGAGTTCAGGATGGGGGATCCCCATGGATCTGTACTGTGCCTGAGCACGACCTCTCCTGCTGGTGGAGATGCCTGTGAGCATCCACTGATGGAGACACCTCTGTCTGGGGGTGGGAGCATCATCGCAGTGAGGTGGATGCTGATATGGGATCCACGGGAGCTGCTGTAATCTCATTCCAGGAGCAAATCACATCCCCAGCAGCCAAGGACATGTTAGGTCTTAATAAAAATGGTAATTCCCAGCAGATTGAGTTGGGAACAGGGGAGGTGGCTGTTGCTTCCCCTTTCAAGCCTTCTCCAGTGCCCATGGGGACTGTGGTGATGTTGGAGGAGGCAGAGGGCTGCACTGAAGGATGAAGGATTTGGAAAGTAGGAGCAAGAGGTTTCTGCAAAACCCCAGCTCCTCACATCCTCTGAGATCCGGCCTCGGGTCCTTGTCTGCCTAATCCCTGCCCTGACGCTCACCCGAGCTGCCCAGCCATGAAAGCCAGAACTGTTTGTTTGCAGTTTCCTAGGAGAGAAATCACGTTAAAAAAAATTAATTACACACCTGAAAACAAAATCTGGCTGCTCAAGTGCACATCAGGGATAAATGGTGTGCTCCAAATGAGACAATTTACAGCTTGGGTAAGTAATGAAGGAACCCAGCCAGGCGTGAAAGCAGAGGGGGGGGAGTAACCCTGGGGGAATGTGTGGTTCTTTTCTCCCTGCTCCCCTTGTCCCCCATCCCCTTCATCCCTCTGACCCCCTTTTCATTGCTGCTTGCTGAGAAACCCCCATTTACCCAGCACTGTGGCCCCAACCTCGGCAGTTCAGCAGAGATTTTGAGCCCTTTTAGAGCTTGGAGACGGGAACAGCCCCAGAGAAAGGGGCAGAGAATGTTCTGTGCATCCCAGGGAGCCAAGGGCCGCGTGGGACCTCTCCCCCCGTGCCATCCCAGTGAGCAGAGGTGTCCAGCATGGGGAGGGGTCCCTGGCTGCCCCCCGACCCCCCTGGCACCCCCAGCCCCCGCTGGCCTCTGCAGTGCTCGCTGTGCCGTGCGTGGGCGGGCTGGCAGCGCAGCCGAGGAACGGGCAGCAATCCAGCCTTGCTGGCGAGAAGAAAATAATTTCTTTGCCTTATTTTTCCCTTTACAGTGTCCCAGCCCAGGCTGTGAGTGTGGGGATTTAAAGGGGCTGTGTCCCAGGGCCGTCACAGCGCGTTGGTGGCAGTGGGGATGGTTGATGTGGCTGGATCCGAGGTGGAGCGGAGCTCCGTGAGTGGGCTGCTGGCTCTGGGTGCTTCCTGGCTTGCCTGCAGCAAAGAACAACCTATGGGGACTTTTGCTGCCCCGGGGAAAAGTTAAAGTGTGGGCAGCACCCGTGATGGGTGAGGAGATGCCCTGTGCCTCCCACACTGCCCAGGGGGAAGCTGGAGCACAGCAGCATCCCAGGAACCCATAGGAATGGACCCCCTCTTCCACCCACGCCCCTCTCTGTCCCCTGTGTGCTGCCCACCAGCTCCGGCAAGGGGCAGGATCCTCCCAAGCTCCCCATCCTGCCGACATGTGATGGTGCGTGGGGATGGGAGCAGCCTCCGTTCTCCCCTCTCTGCTCCACTCCCACCTCTGCTCGGAAACCAGCCAGCTAATGATGTGAGCTGCGGAGCAGATGGGGGACCTGGCGCTCCCCTCCCCGGCGGCGGATTAGGCATGCAAATGGGTGTGTGGAGACGGAGCCTCCTGGCCTGCATCCCCGCCACCCCCACCACACGAATGGCGTTTCCATCCGCAGCACCCCCGGCCTGGCCTGGAGCCACGTGCCGAGGGCAAGCAAGGCCGGACAGACGGACACGGGGTTGTGTAGGGTCCGGGCAGCCCTGCCTGCGTGCGGGGTGGCCCCTCCTTGGCCTGCGAATGCCGCCTGTCCCCGTGTGACAGCGGCGGTGCATGAGCTGCATCGCCTGCATCGCTTCCTCCTTGTGCTCCTCTCGCAGCCCCGGCGGTGCTGCCGTGCCCCGTTTGGGGCGAGATGCTGGGCAGGGAGCTGGGAGCAGCCCTGGGACAGTGCCCCAGCTGTGCTGACTCCAGGCATGAAGTCCCAGCAGCAGGGATGCTCTGGGATGCTCTGGGATGCTCTGGGATGCTCTGGGATGCCGGCAAAGCTGCTCCTGCCCCGGGCAGCACCAAGAGGCGTCAGTTCAGCTCCTGCAATGCCCGTGTCCACTTCTCAGCCTAATAAATGCTGTGAAATGTGAGCTGGCAGAAGCAGGACGGTCTGACTGAGCTCTACTCCACCTCCAAAACCTGTGGGCAGTTGGAAGGTGCAGGGAGGTTTGGGGCTTCATGATGCCCAACACAACCACGAGCCCTGGGGGGACTGAAGCAGCTCCAGAGGAGACAAGTTCAGAGTGGGAGCAGAAAGGACAGCCCTGACCAGCCCAGTCCTGCCCTGCAGCTGTAAAACCAGCTCCAAGAGGACACAAAATCTGCCCTTCCCGACATGGGGATGAGGCTGTCTGCACCTGCAGCATCACTGCCTCAGACCCTCTGTGCCACTGCAGCAATGCTGTTATCTCTGATGCCTGGGAGCGGGAAGGAGATTAATATTCATCACAAGGGAGTGGAGCATATGGAATATGAATAATGCTAATTGTGTCTGTATAGATTTAGTGTAAGAAGCTTCCATGCATTAAGGAGGGAGGGAATTAGTTCTCTGAACCGTTTCAGACTCATTTCTGGCAAAGGAGTGCCTGCCTGCCTGCAGGTTGGGAGACAGGGGTGAGGATAAAACTTGAGTCCTGTGCCTGAGTGTGGGAGAGGCTCGGGCTGCAGGGAGGCTGTGCAGGGGAGCCTGTGCCTCCCAAAACCCAGAGTGAGGAGCAAACTCAGTCACTGCAGATGCCAAGGAGGAAAAGGGGCTGCCTGTACACCTGTGAGCCCCACAGCCATGGGCTGCTGCAGCCAGAGGCACCCCCAAGTGCCTGTGCTGGAGGTGACTCTAAGCCTGCTGTGCCTTGGCTGCTTTTCCATGTGTGGCCCCACTGGGCTGGAGTCCCTGGGCCAAGAGTAGTGCAGGGCTGGCACTGCTTGTGCCCCAGGTGAGTGTATCTGTCCCCAGGTGCAGAACAGGCAGGGAGCTGGCAGGAGGCAGTGCCCTGTGCACTGGAGGGGGGTTGGAGTGGTAATGAGGTGCTGGGGCCAGAAAACTTCATGCCTTAAACATCCATCCCATTTGCCTTCTGGGGACCGGGGCTGGTGCCCCGATTTAATCGAATCAGCTCATGGCTTTAATGAGGTGAAGAGGAGAAGGCTCATTTGCTCAGCCAGGCAGGGAGAGCAGGCTGAGCACTGCAGGTCCAGGGCTTGGCAGAGCCCCCCCAGGCCCTGCTGAGTGTGTCCCCTCCTCGTGTGGCATGGGCTCACTCGTGGCAGTGTCACCTTGGTCACAGGGGACTGGTAGGAACATCAGGATCAGGCTCTCCTCCCTGCAGCGGAGCTTCTCCCCGTGCCCCAGCACTGCAGAGTGGCTCAGGCTGGACACCCCTCCCCTGCTCTGCTCCCCAGAGATGGTCCTGGGGCAGCAGAGAGCTCAGGAAGGGCTGGGGTCGTCCCTCTCCTGCAGACTGGAGCTGGTCAGGGAGATTTGGCAGCCTCAGGAGAGGATGGAAAACACCTGGGGTCCAGCTGCTCCCTGAGATCCCTTCTGGCATCGCTGCAGCTGCAGTGGGAGGATGCTCCAGGCCTTCCCCACGCTCTGCAGGGCCAGCAGCTGCAATTGTCTCAGGCCTGACCATTGCCCTCTTCCTCCCCTCTCCTCCCATCCCTGAGAACGTGATTCCTCTTCCTGCACTTTGATCTCTCCAATTTTTAGCTCGTTCTGGCTGCTTTATAGGCACTAATCCCTCTGCAGGCACTGGGGAGAATCCACCTACACTCCATGCAGTCTTAAGTCTTATTGTGTAAACAAAATCTCCAACACGAAATCCCTAATCCTTAATGGTTGGAGCCTCGGATACCTGTTCCCCCGTGTCCTGCCCCATGGAGGCTGCAAGAGGGGGAAGGTCTCTGCCATGTTTGCTCCCTTCCTCACCCTCAGCACAGATTAAACATCTGAACATGCTTTTAACCTTGTTTTTTATTTCCTTTCTTCCTGCCTGTTCACACTGGTGAGCCACCCTGGCCCCCTCCCTGCTCCACTGCATTTGTTCAGCTTAGGGGATCAAACTGGGTGACATTTGGAGTTGGGATATTTAAAATGCAAATTTCGCTTGGTTAGATAAGTGGAATTTGCTCCCTCTTATGAAGGGAATCTCTGGGGAGAGCCGAGCACTACGGCCAGCCTGCTCTGAATGAGAAATGCAGCCAGGGGAATCCCTGCCTCCCCCCAGCCTGGCACTGTGGGCAAACACTGGTGCAATGCCCACCCTCAAATTTCCCCCAAACACAGTGAGAGGCAGGAGCTGCAGGGCCAGCAGAGAAACCTGTGGTGATTCTGGATTACAGCCAGGGAGGGGGAGATCTCGGTGTAATCCCAGAATTGATGTATTTTTCCCTCTGCACCCGGGGTGCTGCTGATGTATTTGTCTCTCCCTCCCAGCTCGGAAATTAAAGCTTTCACCACTTTTCTTGCTGCAGAGGAACAAATGTGCGTCTGAGAGGGAGATTTACACTTTGCTTTCCTTTCTGGAAATGGAGCGTGATTTTCCAGTGACTGCAGATGCTGGGCCTGTCCTGACGCCTTGAGAGGAGCTGCTGGGTGGGGAGAAGGAGCCCCCAGCCACCCACCCTCCCTGCCAGCTGCAGCAAACCAGGTGGGTTTACACCCCAGAGGGTCTGGATGAGAGGGCTGCAGTCCTGTGCTTCCCCCTGTGCACTCACAGAACTCCCTGTGCCCCCCTCATTCCTCCCCGTTCCTGGTGCAGCTCCAGGCTGGGCTGATTCACCTCCTGGCATGGCTGCACTCAGCAGAACCTGCTCAACCCCCACGGAGGGAGAAGTGCAGCATCTCTGGGGAAAAACACTCGATTTGCTGCCAGGATTAGGATGCAGGCACCAGACTGCACATGGGGGGCTCGGGGGTGTGGAAATTACAGCAGGAGAGGAGCAACCCTGGGTTGGGAAGCCCTGGGAGGGCTGGGGGGAGCTCACCTGGAGCTATTCATGTCCATCAGCTTCATCCCTGCCTGCCCACAGTCCCCCACTCACACAGCAACAACTAAAAGCAAAGGGAAAAACCATAAAGCAGAAGTTCAGGCAGCTCTTTGAGCTGGTCCCGGGCTCCTGCAGTGACTGGGGGCTCCCCACAAACCGTGATGCACCAAGGAATATCTGGAACGTCATAAATATACCCTGGGAATGAAGGAAAAGGGATTTGAATTTCAACTTTGATGCATAATGTGCTTTCTCTATAAAAAAAAACAAACCAGCCTTCTTGGCAGGGACCAGACAACTTCACACTAAATCTCCTGCAGGAGCATGTTGCCAGTTGCAGAGATAAAACCTCAATGAAACACAATTAGTTTCCACTTGGATTAGCCAAACCCGGGTCTCTCCTCCCACCCAGACACCCCGGCAGGCAGCGGGATGGGGATGGGGACGGCTCGGTGGCAGCCCCAGTGTCCCCAGCCCTGCCGGGACCAGGACGGCTCTGCCCGGGGGGAGGATAACTCTCCTTTCACGGCTAAGGGGAGCCGACAAGTGATGAATACCCAGAGCCGGAGCGCTGCAGGGCAGCTCCTGCGTCTCACCGAGCACGGCGGCTCATCACGGCTGGTTTGCTGCGGTTCTCTGAGGTTTGCTGGGCAGCCCGGGGCAGGGTCTCCATTGTATCCCCTGTGGTCCAGCCAGCTCGGGGCTGGGGCATGGCACTGCTGCCTCCTGACCCAGCTCGGTCCCGAAGGAGGGAGGAGCACACAGAGGGGACATGCCTGCGGCAAAGGTTGCTGAGGGATTGTTTCTTTAGGCAGGAATGTCTCGAATAGTGTATTTATTTTTTCCTTAAGGCTTATAAGCTGGGAGGTTCTGTAGTCTTGGAGCTTTAGGTTTAAGCATCACTCACGCTGGCAGTGTCTCACCCCTGCTTGCCCCTGACTCCTCGGTGTCACTCTGAGCCCAGACATGTGTCAGGCTCACTTGTGCTGCAGGCACATTTTTGGAGCAGGCTCACGCCTTCAGGCTGGGTCATGGTGCCCTAGTGCCAGGCTGGCAGGAACAGATCATGGGGGAGGAAGGAAAAACAGCCCTGAGCCATCCCTGGGTTGGAAGCACTCCCCAGGCCCTGCAGGTCCTGCCCAGAGCCATCCCTGGGACAGGAGCACTCCCCAGGCCCTGCTGGAACCATCCCTGGGTTGGGAGCACTCCCCAGGCCCTGCAGGTCCTGCCCGGAGCCATCCCTGGGACAGGAGCACTCCCCAGGCCCTGCAGGTTATGCTGGAACCATCCCTGGGTTGGGAGCACTCCCCAGGCCCTGCAGGTCCTGCCTGGAGCCATCCTTGGGATGGGAGCACTCCCCAGGCCCTGCAGGTCCTGCCTGGAGCCATCCTTGGGATGGGAGCACTCCCCAGGCCCTGCTGGAACCATCCCTGGGACAGGAGCACTCCCCAGGCCCGGCAGGTCCTGCCTGGAGCCATCCTTGGGATGGGAGCACTCCCCAGGCCCTGCAGGTCCTGCCCTGCTGGAGGCAGCTGACGGAGGGACCAAGAGTTGCTGGCAGGGCTCTGAGGGGAAATCAGCCTGTTAATTAAGAGCTTAATTACCCAATAATGAATGGTGGTGGCCTTAGCTCAGCCCTGAAGCAGGCCAAGCGAGTGAAGTGCCCTCGGGGAGGGCCAGAGGAGGTGAGGCGAGGGCGGGCTTTGCCTTCTGCCGTGTTTGGGAATATTTGCAAGATCTGTACATGGAGAGAACAGAATCCTGCAGCCCCCTCAGTGTCTCTGTCCCTGCCGTCTCCAAGGTGCCATGGGAGGACAGGGGTGGGGGTCACTTGTCCCTCCAGCAGTACAAAATACCCCAGGCAAGGGGGGCACTGCAGGGTGGCCATTCCTGCTGGAGGAGGAGGGAGGGGAGTTTGTGAGCTGCAAAGGGAGAAGAATTTCCTTGGCTCGGTGTGTTTTGCTGCAGAAAGGCGGTTTCAGCTCCAAGGGTAAGGGAAATGAAACAGAAAAATGCTTCCTATTAAGCAAAAGGGATGGAGAGACGTGCATAGCAGAGCTGTCTGCAGGGGCTGCTCTCTCCTGCAGGGGCTGGGCTGGGCAGAGGGACACGGGGACAGCCACACTGGGCAGAGGGACATGGGGACAGCCACGTCCACCCCCGAGGGTGGCAGGCAGTGCCCGGGAGAGGGCAGCTGGGTGCTCCCCACACAGATCCCTCTGGTTCCCTGGGCAGGTCCCATGGGGAGGTGGGGATGCCTCAGCCCAAGGTGTTGACTGAGATGGGCCTAAGGAGCTGCTGGAGGGCATTTGGCCGATGCCCACAGCCTGTCCTGAGGGTCTCCTGACTGCTGAGACATGGGCAGTGCCAGCGCATCCTTCTGCCCTGTCTGCAGCCTCGTGGATCCAAAGAACAGCCCCAGCAGTCCCCCTTGCCCAGGGCATGGCAGCTCTTCATCAGGGGATGTTCTTCCCCTTTGCTTTTAGATTTTTTTAAAGTCTGAGCAGACCTAGCAGTTTTGTGGCAGGAAGAACAACATTCATTCTGGAGCTTTCCCAAGTAATTCATCCTCTAAGAAATTAATTATCAGCACTGGGGCTGTGTTTAATCACCACCAGTCCCTGTGTGCCCGGGGTCGGAGGGCGCTGCTGCCTCTGCCTGCAGCAGCTCCGGGCTCCTGCCGGCAGGGAGGGGATCAGTGCTGCCCTTGGGACGGGAACGGTGAGCCAGGAGAGCAGATCCATCCCTGACAGCTGTGCAAACACCCTGGGGTGACAGCACCTGCCAGCTACGCCCAGGCTGGGTGGAGGGACGAGGCAGCCCTGGTGCTGAGAGCAGCTCTGACGCCCACACAGAAGTCTCGGGTGCTCATGGGGTTGGGAGCAGGAATACAGCTCTGGGAACAGGGCTGTGTGACTCCCATCCTGCCCCAAGGACAGCTCCAAGGACAGCTAACCTTGGACACAGGGCTCTGTGACCCCCATCCTGTACCAAGGACAGGTAACCCACACAGGGTATGCACACACATGGGTGAAGCTGTGTGCCACACGGGAAGGAGGGTGTAACAATGGTGACAATGTCTGTTTGCTGGGGAACACGGGAGCACCTGTTCCAGCAGAGCAGCCTCTGTCAGCTGTTTCCCTGACAAATGTGTTTGGTTTGGTGGGAGAGCCTCAATGGAAGTGGTGGTGGCTGCAGGAGTGGGGAGGGGAGCACCTGCCTGAAGGAGGCTCTGGGGAGGAAGGAGAAGAGAAGGACAGAAGGACATTGGACATGTGCCTTGGCAATGACCAGATGTCTCCTTGTGTAGGGGGATACAGGATGGGTAAATGAAGGTGGTAGAGAATGTAATCTTATCCCCCAACGAGTTGCAGCTGGACCAATTACTGAAGATTAGGAGCAGGCCTGATCTTCACAAGCCACACCTGTAGCCAATAAGAACAGTGGTATAAAAGAGTGGATTGGTATCATCTGGAGTCAGATGAGTGCTGCAAGGGCCAGGAAGAGTCTGTGCTTTGAGGAGCTGCCTGTGGGAAGCATTGAGGAGGTATGAATCTCTGGTGATATGGAATCCTTGCACTACAATGATATAGGACTCTTGATATATAAGACAACATCCTTGCAGGACCTGCACCTTGCTGCCTGGCCAGGGACACCCAGATCTCCATGGCCTGGTGCGGTCCTGGGCCTCCAGGAGAAGGTTTGTTCCTGCTGGGGGAGAGCTGGGGGTGCCCTTTTGGAGGTGGGGGTGCTGAGGGCATTTGGGGACCTCTGGGACTGTGGACCTGCAGAAGCTGGAGGTCCCCCGATGTGTTTCTGTCATACTTGTGCCCTCTAGTGGCTCTGTCCTCTCTCTCTGGTCCCTTGGCCACCATGCTCCTGGTCTCGGGGCCACCACCCTGCGAGGGCTGCGATCTGCCTGAGCCTTTGGCACTGCCAGCCTTGGCGTCCTTGGAGGTGGGGAAATGCCGGGCAGGAAGGGTTTAGCTGAGGCCAGGGAAGCACCTGGTGCTGCCTTCCCCATGGTCACCTCCTCCAGGCTGGAAGGGAGTGCTTGTCCTTGCTTTCAAGGTGCTTCATCATGGAAATGTGATTTTTAGATTAGTGGGGAGGAAATGGGTCCCATAACCTTTCCAGAGGCGTGATTCCCCAGCCAAAACTGTTGGGTGAGTGACCCCAAAATGTATTTTATTCCAGAAAATCCAATCTTGAGATTTCTAACACAAAGTTTCTCATTTTCCACTGCTCGGGGCTGTTCTCTACCTTTCTGTTCCCTCTGTGTTTAATCACATGACAGCCTGAAAAAAAACAACCCCAACACAGTTTTTTTCTCATTCTACTGATGTTTCTCTTTTATCTAAAAGAAATAAAACGCTCCTTTGCCTCCGGCCTGTGGCAACCACCACATCTCAGCTGTGCTCCTGGGGGACAGGATGCTTGGATGCCCTGCAGCTGCTCCTGCCTCCCCTGTGCTTCTCTCCTTCCCTGTTTCTCCTCTTTGCAGGTTTTTGGACCCTCCCCAGAGCTGTGCCAAGGACAGGAAAGGTTTGGTGGAAGAAGCCCAGGCAGGCTCTGTGGGTCCCTGGGGTGGCTGCTGGAGCCAGGTGAGGATTTGGTGCCACATTTGGGGCAGTGGAGCTCCTGCAGGGACAGGGGGATGGGGATGTCCCCGTGCACTTGGCAGCCAGCCCTGCCTGTGCTCCCAACGCTAGCAGGGGATATTTCCTATCTGTGAGAGCAGATGTTGGTTAGGAGCTTCCTAAGCAGTTTCTCTTCCCTCTCAGAATTGCTGCTTGGCGAGAGAATTAAATTCCCTTTTGTTGTCAGTTTAGAGGAGAACAAAACCAAATGTCACCTGGAGAAATTCTTGCTGCTGCACCCCCGGGGGATGGAACGGTTGCCTGAGGACCAGGATTAGCCCATCACTGAGAAAGCCGATGGTCCCTGGGGGGATTAGACAGATGATCGATGCTGGGATTGGTTTGTGTGGTGGCTGCGGTGACAGCAGCGACCCAGAGCAGCAGCTCCCACCTGCCTGGGCTTGCACCGACCCCAGCCCGTTCCCGGGGTCTCTGGGATGGTCCCTGAGCAGTGTCAGCCCTGCTGCAGCCAGCCCTGCCGCAGATGTTCTGCATTTTGGCTTTCTCCCCCTTCCAGCCTCGTTAGTATTGAAATTAAAAGCAAGTGTTTGTGAATTGGTAGCTGTTCTCCAAGACCCTAATTAGCAAATCTCTTCATCCCCTGGGGCTGCAATCTAATAATCAAAAAAAGAAAACTAAAAAAGAAAAAAAAACCCACCCAAAAAGCCCAGCACCCAAACAAGCCCCAAACCTTGTTTGATGGATCGGGAGTGCTACTGGAACAGTAGGAAACGGCTCTTCCTGCTTAGTATGGTAATTAAACACTTCAATTGCAATTATTTTTGCAATTAGATAAGCCTCTAATTGTTATCATAGGTGGTAGGGGTTTGGGTGTGTGTTTGCCAGTTCCTCCCGGAGCTGGAGCACAGCGTGGATGCTCCTGGCCTGCTCCTGCTGGGCTTGTTTGGGGAGGAAAAGGGAAAAGCTCCCCCTGTGCAGGGACCCGGCTCCTGCTGCTCTGCAGAGCTGCTGATCAGGCAATTTCTCCATCTGCTCTGGGGGCTCAGCCCAGGAGTTGCATTGCTCCTCACCCCAAGGCCACAGGAGGGAGGACCATGAGGGGACCCTGCCAGCCAGGGCATTGCTGTGCTGGGGAGGTTTCCTTGCCTGCTGATGTTTGGTGGGATCTGGCTGTGCTGGGGGGGCTGCAATGCTCCCCCCTCTCGGCTTTCCTCACTCTTTGGGAGCCAATTGCTCTCTGTAACCCCTAATGAGTGGTGAGGGGTGGCACTCATGGAGGTACCAGTGGCAGATGATGGTGACACCCAGTGCTGGGGTGGCTTGGGGGGTGTTGAGGAGTTGGGGGAGTGATTTGGTGTCACCCTCATTTAAGATATTCTAAGCCTTCTGATGTTTACATTCTTGTAGCAAACTTTCTCACACACCTTCTGTAAATAACTTACTGTTGTGCATTCTTTTATGGAGCAGGAGGAAATTTGATGGACTGTTGGTTGGTTTGTCCAGTGTCATTGGATGAGGTGGCACTTTCACCCTCTAATCCACTGTCACTTTTGGAAAACTATAAATGTTGGAGCCAGAAAGTAAACTTTCCCTTTTCTTCACCTTGAGTGTCCTACAGTGACAATTGGGGTGTGCTGTGCCAGGTCAGGGAGCCCAGCCCTGCCGTGGCTGGTGACAATGGGTGACACCCTCGGTGTGGCTGGGGCTCGGGGCTGCTCCATGCCTGCAAAGTGTCCCCTGCTCCATCAGCTCAGGGACCAGGAGGGATCTCATCTGGTTGGTCCCACAGGGCAAGATGCGCTCTGGGGGGTGCCAGCCTTGCCCAGGGTAGCTGTGGCTCTGTTTTGGGTGTTTGTGCTGTGTGTCCAGGTTCTGTCCCAGCAGAGGGATGGGGATGGGACAGCAGGACGGAGCAGGGCAGGGAGGCTCTTCCCAGGACAAAGTACACCCACAGAAATCAAGCATCTCATTTTCTTTCTGTCTTAAATAGATTTTTTTTTTTTTATACCACTGATTGTTTCTGCCCCAAGTCTGTGCAAATTCTTCTCTTTTGGGCGCCTTCATGTTGAGCTTCTCAGGAGGGCAGAGCCTCCCCAGCAGGCTCCAGGGCTTCTCTTTGCCTGGCTGTAGGGCTGGGACAGGGGGTGTGCTGTAAGGACAGCCCCAGGGATGGGAAGCAGCCCTGCCCCAGGGTGGATGCTGAGGGCCTGGGATGTCCTGTGCACAGACATCCAGCACTCGTGGCTGCAGCATCCACCACACTGAGCCCTGCTGCCGTGTCACCCCATCTGCCAGGGCCCTGCCCCTCTGAGGGGTGGGTACACCCCCAGGACACCAGGATAGTGATGCCTGTGTTGTCTTTCTCCACCTTAGGCTGGTCTGCCTGCCACCACGACCTCAACAGCCCCTTCCCCTGCAGCCTGAGCCACTGCCAGGGCTCTGGAGAGGGCATTCCCAGCCCTGCCCTGCCAAGGCATGCACTGCTTCCTGACCAAGCTCCCCAGGCATCTCTTCATGCTCAAAGTCTCACTGCCCACAGGATGGGCAGATGTTCTTCTGCAGCTCCTCCAAGGGCTCTTCTAACCCAGCACCCTCCTGGGAAGTGACCTGGGCAGCAGAGGCCTCTCCAGCAGAGTTTGGGGATGGAGTGATGCCATGTGCCAGAGCAGGGATCCTGCAGGGGAGCACAGAGGGTGATCAGTGACTTTACAAGATGCAGATGAGTCCATTCCCCCCTCTCCTGCTCCCCAATGTAAAGGATGCTGCCCTCAGCACCCAGGGAGGAACTGTGATGTGATGCTGTGAGGATGCTCTCAGCATCCCCCACTAAATGCTGAGTCCTGGCACTTGGGCAGAGCTGAGCAGGCCTGCATCACCCCGAGACCTGTCACCCAATGCCCCTCTGAGCAATATCACTCTGCTTTGTGGCTTTCTCTGCCTGCTCTTCCTGTCCCTCAGGCCAGCTAGCAGCAGCAGGGCTGAGTTGTCAGATTTGTTGCCTGACAAAAGTTCATGTCCTGGAGCTGGCAGTGCTCTGCTCCTGGGTGCTGCTTCTCCCATGGCCCCTCTCCCTGCTGTGGGTCTGGGAATTTTTTGGTCAGGAGCTCTTTGGTTGGGTGTCCTGTATGAGGTGGTATTTCCTGTCCCCACCCCCATAGTGCAGAGAGGAAATCTGTGGTCACACCAAGACCTCAGATCTCCTGCAAACCTCTCCCCCAGACCTCTGCTTCATTCTGCTGATTAGATCAGCATCCTCTCAGGGGATGGCTGGCATTTTGCTTTTACCTCACAGAAGCTACATCTGTCTTACAACATATGCACAGGGACAGGAAGCATGAAGCAGAAGAGCTGGAATTGGTGTCTCCTCTGCCCCTGCTGCTGGGCAGTGACAGCAGCAGAGATGACTCTGCCTTGTGTCTGTGCTGTGCCTGTCCTGGGGGCCTTCACTTTGTGCTTTGTGGTTTCCAGACTGGAGGGTTCACTCTGCTCCTGCTGCAGGGCAGCAGTGATGCCTCCTGCCCAAAGAGCAGCATCTGCAGCCTCCAAATCCTCTGTTCCTCCTCCTGCTGATGGGCAATGGCATTTCCAGGCTGATTCACAGGGGGTACCTCTGAGCAGTGCAGGTTTATGGTGCACCCCTGGGTACAGGTCCCTGTACCCCAGCTCTGTTTGTGGACACACAGAACCAGCTCCTGCTATTGCTGTGACCTTGGCTGAGGTTAGAAGTGCTCAGGGTGCAGCAGGGACAAAGTGTGCCCAGCTTTCAGCACATGGATGATTATTTCCCCCTCAGGGCACAGTCAATATGGAGAGCCCAGGTTATCAGCATGCAGCGTTGGAGGGGAGAGCATGTGGAGGTCAGGGTGACTTTGCCTGACTCTTTCTGAGAAGGGCTGCACAAAGTGGCTCTCTGGAGCTGAGAGGCATCCCCATGCATGGCAGTTGTGGCCTCCAGCCCAGCACCACTTGGAGAGAGCAGCAGCGCCTGGTGCAGCATCAGCTCTTCACCTCGGGAGCCCTGCCAGCATCTCCGCCAAAGCTGCTGGCAATTTCTGGGGATGTGGGCTTGCATGAAAATGAAGTGTGCTGGAAATTCATGGTCTGAATGCAGCTGCCTCTGCAGTGCATGAGGAGCAGGCAGGATGCAGCATCTTTCAGGCTGATTCTATAATCCCAAAACTTCAGGGGAGCCACAGAGGGGGGCCCAGCTCTCTGGGGCTTGGGACTTGGTTTGAGAGCAGCCAGTGCTGGATAAAGGAGTGAGGATTCCTCTCTGATGGTATCACCCTTTGCACCAGGACCCATCAGGAAGGGATGCCTGCCCCAGGGAAATGGCAGTGGTTGTCACAACAGGGAGAGCTCCCTCATTTTCACCCAGGGACCGTGGCCTTGTACTCACCCTGCAGCTCTCGCCTCTGCTGTCGAGTTTTGTGCTGAGGAAAGCTGAGTGTTGTCCTTTCAACCTCACACAGGATTTTGGAAGAGGGCAGCCAGGAGTTGAAGGCTGGGAGATGTGGATCCTAGGGCAGCGGGCTGGCTGAGACTCACAGGAAAGCTCCAGTGCTGGAAAGGTTAAATTGCACATGAGGAGAGAGAAAGAACAGTGCAGTCTGTCAGGGCCGGCCTGCTTGAGCCTGGAAGGAGCTGTGGAGCACCAGGCAGTGTCTGCCTGAGGCTGGCAGCTGGGGCAGGCGTGTTGTGACTAGGACAGGGACCCTTTCCAGTGGGAACTGGCTTTTCCTTTGCCCATGTATTGTGGCCATGGTCCTGTCCTATGCTGCTCTAAGCACAGATGGCATGCAAGAATGGATCACAGCCACTCATTCAGCTCCAGAGTTTTCTTCCCCAGCACATCCAGTTACTGCTGAATGCTTCTTCTCATGGGATTTTAATCTCTCTGAACATCAGGGTCTGGTCTCAGAGCCTACAGAGCAAGCCAAGCACGGGGTCTCTTCAGAGCCCTGTCTCACTGCACTGAAATGGGTTCCTGAGGTCCTCTGGTTTTCTTTACTGGTTTTGTGTGAGTTGCCTGGTGTGGAAATGGGAGCAGCTGAGTTCCCCTTGCATCTCTGCTTGGTCCTGTACTCTCAGCCCTACCTGGTCCTCACTGATGGAAGTGCCCTCCAGCCCCCAGCTGTTCTGGAGGTCCGGTGGCTTTTGATTCCCTGGCCTGCTCCTGACTGAGGCTCTGAGTGACCCTTGAGACTGCTGCAGTGCTCCAGTATTTCCACTCTTGTTTGTTAGTCTTTTCCCTATGCCTCATAATTGAAAAGAACATTGTTATTAAGGGCCACAGTTCAAAATTCTGTTTTCCCTTGAATGATCCCACGGAGCTTCTCTGAGCTCTTCTGAGCTCTGGGTGTTCCTGTCTGGGGGGGTTATGAGTTTTTGTAATGATTTATGTTGGTCTTTTCCTGTTAACATGTTCAGGGCAGATGACTCTGAAGACTGCAGAGAGGACCAGCTTGGTTTGTGCTGTGGGTGAAATTGGCTGCCAGGCTTTTGGTGAACAGGTAAATCCTGTGCTCACCTGTCTTGTGTGGCATTAGCTGATCCTGATCATCTGCCAACAGCAGATCTTGGTGTATCTGACTATGGAAAAAAGGGCTGGAAGGGGCCACATATGATCATTGGTGCAGGATTGCTGTGAGGTGAGAGGGCTATGAGGAGAAGGAGAGAAAGTGAAAGCAGGTGCTTGAGCAGCTCTTATCTGATTGTGAGTGGAAACCACAGTGGTGATACTGTAGAGGATGGGGTGGAGCTCACTGGATTTAGAAAGGTCAGGAAACATCCCCTTGTTTGAGTGTTTCCTGTGGGGAACCAGGGGAAGAATCTCTTCTACCCGGAAAAGCTGCGAGGGTAAAAGCCAGGAAATCAGCGGCCCTGCCCTCTGCCTGAGGAACAGAAACCCATTTTCCTTCCCCTTTGATCTCCCTCCAAGTCATTATTGTCCCTTTGTGTAAGTCAGCATTTTGAGAAGACACTGACTCTCAAGACTCTGTTCTCTCTTGGCTGTGCAGGGAAGTCCCAACAGCCTGTTCAGCCTGTTCCCCCTGAGCTCTCCTGGCTCAGCTGCAGAGCCTCAGCACAGAGCTCCTGGTTTGCCCAGGGGCTGCACTTGTGTGAGTGAACAGGAGAGCTCTCTTTGTCTCTGTATGTTTGCAGAAACACCCCCACCACCTTAGACACGTTTTCCATATGTTTTTATACACAACCTACAATTTGCCAAATGCTGTAACTTTGGGCTCCTCATTAATTCCTTGGAAATGGAAAAAGGCAGCCCCAGGAGCTGCATTCTTGTATTTGTTCCTGTTAATCCATCCCTCTGTACCTCTTTTTCTGCACCCCTCCCTTGGGTACAGTCACATTGGTGCCCTGGGGGAGGCAGGATGCTGGATCAGCCTTTTGGATGGCTCTGAACTTTGGTTCACCTCCCTGAGTTCTCCTTTTGGTGGCTTAAGACTCTTTCTGGGGCAGGACCAAGGGCACGTGCCGGGAGAGTGAGCGAGCGCGGCATCTCTGCTGCCACGCTGGGAACAGGGAATCAAAGGACTCCTTATCTATGGACGGAAAGTTTCTGGGCTGCTTATCAGGCGCTGCTTAGAGGTTAGATTATCTCAGGAGCAGCAGATTGACAGCCTGCCTCTCCGTTCTCCTTGTGCTTGGCTGGGTGAACACCTTGGAGCGAGGCAGTGAGAGGGCGGCACAGCCCTGAGGGGGATGTGGGTGCCCAGGGAGGGGGCTGAGGAGACAGCCTGGCACAGAACTTGCCCACTTGGCTCCCATCCTGCTCCCTCATCATACCCTTTGCTGGGGCTGACCCTCGTAACACGCTTGAGGTGGCACTGAGGGATTTTTTTGCTCTAACTTTACATGGGCATTTGTATTTCTAAAAGCATCTGACAGCCTAATTTGGGCTACTCCTGCTCCTTTCCAGAGATGGGAATGGAACTTGCTGTTGGCTGAATTCACTGTGATGGAAACTGGTGGCTGAAATGCCTCAGTTTCCTGGTGGCTGAAACCCTCAGTGTGTGGCTCTGATGGGAAGGGAAGTGGCTGAGCTGCTCTGCAGGGAGCTGGGAACCCAGACCTTGGCTCCTGCAGGGACTCTCAGCCTGCTGCTGGTGCTCTGACTGTGCCCCAGGACTAATTCCTGTCTACCCTTCTGTCACCTTTCATGGCCCCTGAAGCTCTGTTCTGTGCCCAGAATTTGCTGTCTGCTCCTCACAGGGACATGGCTGATTTTGGGGAGCAGCCCCAGCTAAAAGCTTCACCCCATTCTGGACAGCAAATTGTGATGGCAACTGTCCCCATTACCCAGCAAAGCTAGGGGACATTTTGTGCTCCCTGAGAACGGTGGCAATTCCAGGGGAGGCCCAGCCTGGTGGGAAGTTGGAGTACCTGGAGTTGTGCTGCCACCATGGAGGGGATGCAAGCTGGGTTCTTATGGGTGGTGAGGAATTTCTGAGTGGCTGAACTTAGGAGTTGCCTGGGCAAGGATCTCCAGCTGGGGCATCACTTTGTTGCTTAAAAGTCCATGGACAATGTGGGGTCCCCACCTCTGCCTTCCTCTCTGGGGTCAGACCTACCATCAAACTCTAGTGTAGGAAGGCTCTTACCTCTTGAGGGCTCCATCAGTGAGCAGAGTCCCCTTCTCGTTCCTCACCTCCAGCTTCAAGGGTTTGCCCTCCTGCCTGCCCTGGCCCTCCCTGCCCCTGGGTTGGGCCTCCTGCAGTGGAGGCAGGTGGGAGTTCCTGGGGTATCCCGTCCTGCAGCAGTGCAGCAAGTTCTGGTAGGCCACTCGGAAATCCTTGTTGAGTGTCCCATAGAGGATGGGGTTCAGGGCTGAGTTGGCATAGCCCAGCCAGAGCACAATGGACATGAGTGTGCCTTTGACCTGGCTGTCCCCCGACACGCCCCGGTAGGTGAAGAGGGTGAAGTAGGGGAACCAGCACACGATGAAGGCTCCCAGCACCACTGCCAGCGTCACAGTGGCTTTGTGCTCCTTCACCATGGGGGACATGGGCGCGTTGCCCCAGGTGTGGTTTATCCTCTTGGCTTGCTCCCTGGCTATCCTGAGTATCCTGTAGTAGGTGATGCACATGATGACCAGAGGGATGTAGAAGGTGAGCAAGCTGTCCACCAACCCGTACTCAAGGTTCACTCCCAGCGTGCACTCCTTGCTGCAGGTGGTGCTTGTGTTCTGCACTGCTGTCCCTTTGGTGTTCCAGCCCAGGTGGATGGGTAGGAAGGAGACCATCAGTGAAACAGTCCAGATGACAGCCAAGCCCACGGCCACCCGCGAGGGAGTGACCACCTGGCCGTAGCGGAGCGGGGTGGTGATGGCGAAGTAGCGATCCAGGCTGATCATGAGGAGGTTGAGGATGGAGGCCGTGCACAGCATGACGTCCAGGCTGGTGTAGATGTTGCACAGAACGCTGCCAAAGGGCCACTCCTTGGTGAGCTCGTAGTAAGCAGAGAAGGGCAGCACCAGCAGCCCCAGCAGCAGGTCTGTGATGGCCAGGGAGATGATGATGCGGTTGGTCACGCTCCGCAGCCGCCGGTCCAGGGTGACGGCCAGGCAGACGATGATGTTACCACAGAGAGTGATCACGATGAGGATGCCCAGAAAGAACCCGACCAGCAGCTGCATGGGGGGGTCCATGCTTTTTTGAGAGCTTGTGTGGTTGTAACATGGATCCATGGTGTCACTGCAAGGATGGAGCAGTCCTGCTCTCATCAGCTCCGAAGCTGCCTGGAGTGAGCCTGGACCAGGCAGGCCTAGAGCCCTTCCCAAAGTGACCCTTGTTCTACAGGGACCTTGGAGAACATTGCAGAGTCACTTTACACGTTCAGCCTTGTGTGCTGGGAATGACATGGTCTAGGAAAGATGTGGCACTGCAACTTATTTGTGCTGTTGGTCCTCTCTGGGAGCTCAGTGCCGGAGCCGATGCCCTGTGGCAGCTGCTGGTGGATCTCAACTGCTTCTTTTCCTTTCTTGCCTTCTCCTTTCCTCTGAGTGATGACTGAGTCAGGTCCTGTGGGCTCTCATGCCCTCTGCATGTTTGGTTGGTGAGAGTGATCAGCAATGCTCCAGCAGGGACAGAGCTTTGCCACCTCCCAAGGACAGCCTGCAAAAGAAAGTGTCTGGTGAGACCCTGGCACAGATTGCTCAGAGAAGCTGTGGCTGCCCCATCCCTGGAACTGTTCAAGTCTAGGCTGGATGAGGCTCTGAGCAGCCTGGTGCTGCAGTAGGTTTCCCTGTCCTTGGCAGAGAGGTGGAATGAAATCTGTAAGATGCCTTCCAAGCCATTCTGTGATTCTCCAAAAGCATCAAGTCAGAGCTGCAGTGGGCAAAGACCCTCTGAGCTTCCCCTCAAACCCCTCCAGAAGCAGGGTGTCTGTACCTCCCTGGCTGCTCCAGCCCACTTATACCCAAATTGGAAAGTCCTTTGGCAGCCAGGCACCTGTGTACCTGCCAGCTGGGCTCTCCCAGCCCTAGGGGTGCCCATGGAATGGAGGGATGTTGAGAGAAGAGCAGGGATTTTAAAATTGTCATCTTCCTATAGGCTTACAATAAACGTGAGAACGAGGAGGATATGAGGCAACAATTTTCCTGAGATAGCAGTTCTTATGCAATTCAGCAAAATTAGTCACAACTATGTAATTTCTGAATCTTGGCTGCAGCTGCTGATCTCATTAAACTTTGTCCTTGTGTCGGAGCTTTTCAGCAGCCATCCTGCCATCACAAATCACAGCAGCTCCTGTAGCCTGTGTGGGAAATCCCTGCTCTGCTCTGTGTCCTGGGAGGGAAGGAGAATATCCCTTGCAGAGTGGCTTTTTCTGGCTGTTTTCTGTCTGGATACAAATAACAAAATGCTACATGTTGCCAGGGGAGAAACAACAGAGCAAACCACTCTAACTTACAATGAACTGCTGGTTATGGTGATCTCCAAGACCCTGCCACTACTAGACTCAAAGGTTCCTTGGGTCCTTGATTGGAAGCAATATCCCTGTTGGGAAGATACCTAAAGGGGAATTGAGGCAGTGCAGGGACAAGAAAGAGGGCTGGGAATGGGCTGAGGAGCTGGACTGACTTGCTGACCCTCATGGACCTGTCTGTGTCCGAGCTGTGGTCTCCCAGATGGTTTGAGGGGTCTCCCCATCCTCCTCAATATGTTGGTCCCCGTGGGTGGTGCAGGACCCAGCTCTGCAGGTCTCTGCACCCATGGAACAGCAGTGAAGCCTCCCTGGTGGTGCCTGGGATTGTGCAGGAAGGCCGAGCTGCAGCAGACTGCAGAGATGGAGCAATCAGAAGAAACTCCAGGAAAGGAAAAGATCCAGCTTTGTCAGAGGACAAAGGTGAGATTTTAAACACCCTCTGCATCAACAAGATAACACCTGTGGTGCAGGTTGAAATATTCCTTAGATGATTTATGTCTCTGAAGTCTGGAGGCATGAGGGCCACAGGAGGGAGTACACGAGGGAGACTGCATGAGTAAACAACCCCTGATTGCCAGGAGCCATACAGGGGAGAGATTGGGACTGGACCACTGAGATTAGAGGTGACTCCCACAGCCCTGCTGCTTCTAAAGGCATGGAAAGCAAACAAGGCACGAACCAGCCCATGGGCAGCATTTGCTGAGCAGAGCAAACTCCTTGGCAGACAGGGAGCCCTCTGAGTTTGGGTGCTGGGATTGAGGCTGTTGGAGAGGGATGCGATGCTTTCAGCCACGGCAGCAGCAGTGTGGAGCAGTTCCTCACCTCCAGCTGCAGCACAGGCTCTTGCCATGGAAAGCTCTTTGTTCACTCACAAAAGGAGTGTGGAACAAGCTGAGCGCTGCCTGCCCACTGATGGCAGCGAGGAGAACAGGTTGTTCCCACAGAAGGGTATTTCCAAGTGAAAGGGATGTGCTTTCATTGCTCCCAATGTGTGGAAAAGGCAGATTAAATTATAGGGGGAGTAGCACACTTAGAAAATGCTGTGGGTGGACGGCAGCCTCCTACGTGGCTGCTTCACCACACACCAACAACCTGCTCCTGCCTCTGGCTCTCCCAGCTCACGTGGGCTCTGCTGGTGGGACCCAGCTCTGGGAACCTCAGCTCATTCAGCTCCTGGTGCAGCCCTCCCTGCTGATGTGCCCAGGAGCAGCTTTGCTTCTTATTTCTTTTTCAGGTTAGCTCAGGGCAAGGAATGGGCACTTTCAAGGGGATAGAGGTGTCCCCATCCCTGCAGGGGAGCTCAGGTAGAGCTGGGACTCTGCAGGGCTCAGCTGGCTGCAAACCCTTGGGATGTTCCTCCATGGAATGGGGCAGGACCTGCCTCCTGTCAGCTCGGATGTGTGATGCTGCAACAGACCATGCATCCAGCTCAGAGCTCTCTCCTGGAGCATTGGCTCTTTGTGACCCACATGTGCCCCTGGCTTTGTGCCCAGGTCACTCACAGCCACCTTCACTACCTGTGTCCTCTGCTCCTGTTGTGTTTTGGCAGAGTGAGCTGATTTCCTCCTCGATGTACGAGTGGAGCAGCTGTTTCCCATGGCAGTCTTTCCAGCAACAGCCGGAATAAATGATACCTTCCCAGCCCTGTCTCACCAGGCAGCTTTTACATTTACCTGATTATCCTCATTATCACAGCCTGGACCTGTTTGAGGTTCAAAATCACCCTCTTGACACTGAAGGAACCAGAGCAGGGCACAGCTTCTGGGTCATCTTTCTCATGCCTTTTCCATGGCACTGGTGCTCTGATTGACACTATCTCTGCTGTGAAGATTTGTCAGGTTGCATTTGTTGTTGCACTCATCCTGGGGTTCCCCAAAAGTCAGATATTTTTCCTATGGTGTTTTCAGCTGCTTGGAGTAGCAATTTTTGCTTTTTGCTAAGCATGTGAGCCTGTGCCAGCCTGATGTGTTTCTGTTAATCTACAGATCCTCTGGTTCTCCTCTAGTACTTAGTCCCTTGTCCAGTGCAGAACTTTTCACAAGTTTCTCACCAGTACAATTCTCTTAAAGAAGCGCTAATTTTCAGAGCCAAGATCACTAATGAAAACCATTAAATAAAATTTACCTCTAGGCTGATCTTTAAGGAACTCTGTTAATAGCCTTCTCTGGTGCATTAATGATCTTTCCGCTGTAATATCCTATCGTCTCCCCATTATCCTCTTTACAATTCTCATAGTAATTTCTGCTTTCTCTTGCCTGAACAGATATTTTCTGCTCTGTTGCAGTCCATGTTGCATTTGATCTGCTGTTTTCCTCTTTAAAATGGCATTTATCTCCTTTGGGGAGGGGGCTGTGATTTATTAATGGGAAATTTCTGTTGCATTTTACTTTTTTATTCCCCCTCCCCATCTCTCAGCGTCCTTTCCTCCAATATCATTAATTCCAGCACTTGGTGCACTTTTGCAGTAAGATTAATGGGATGCAGTGCTGGCTCTGGCAGGGAATGCATTGGCTGCTCTCCCTTCCTGTGCTTCTACTCCTGGCATAACAGGTTTGTTTTGAACCTGTTAAAAGCCTGGGTACATCAGCACCATGGGCAGACACGAGTGGAGAGGAGCACTCAGGAGGTGCCTGAATGTGGCAGCCTCTCTTTGGGAAGCATTTCCCACTTCTGGAAAGGACAGAGGTGGCTGGGGTCTCAGGAGAAGCTCCACATGAAGCCTTTTAGCTCTGTCCTAGGGACAGGAGGGCTGTGCCTTTGCAGACCAGAAATGTTCCTCTGCCTCCCATGATAGCTTCTTTCTGAGAAAAGAGCAGGCAGAAAAAGCTCTTTGCACTTGGGAGCAAAGTGCATTCCCCTGGCCATGCAGAGCTCACAGTAGAGCATCATGGCTTTTTCTAGAACTATATTCAACTCCTGCCTGAGATTAAACATCTGGGCATGCTGGGAGAGGTATTTCAGCCGAGAGACAGGATGGAGTGTGGGGGATTCTTCTGATTTGAGACAGGATGCCTGAGGTTTGATGGTGGGAATTGCAGAATTCCTATGCTGGGAATGGGCTTCTTGATCCCCTGCCAGGCCCATAAGCCTGATGGGACAGCAGCAAATTTGTCACAGGTAGGACTTGAAGGCAATGTGGGAGAGGACAAACTCGAGGGGACACTGGTGTCCTGCCTGGCTGCATCCCCAGACGCTTCTGTCCCTGTTCTTTGGGCTTTTCCAGAGTTTGGTGCTCTCTCTGTCCTATCCCAGTGTGATGTCTGATTAAAGCTGCAATTATTGCCTCTGGCATGAGCAGAGGAGCTGGGGGAGCCAGGACAAAATTCCCATCACTGCCACCAGCCCTCCGTCATGCTTCCCCAGGAGGAAAGGGGCTCTGTGGGTAAGAAGCTGTTCAGGACCCCTGAAATCAGGAAATGTGAAGAGAAATGTGGAAATACACAGAGCAGTCAGCATTCTGAAAGTTTGCTCGGCAGACAGTGTCCTGGAAAGGTGAAACTGAAAACAGAGGAGTCAGGCTCAGGGGTGTGCTTGGAGCTGCCTGAGTTTCTGGGATTCAGCTCCTGCTGAAGCTGATTCTGGACAGGAACAGCGAGCACTGTGCACCCCTGGGGCTGCCCAGCCCTCCTGTGCTGCAGCCCAGCCCGGGGGTGTCCTGAGCCACAACTCTGGCCATGCCCTGGGATGGGGCAGCAGCAGATCCCCCCAGGGCGTGCAGGGCTGGAGTGCCCAGGGAAAAGGCTCGGGCAGGTCAGGGTGAGAAATCAGCAGCAGCCCCACAGGGAGGCTGCTTGGGCAGAGAGGCTGCACCCCACAGATGTGCAGGGCTCTGCCCTGGGCACACTGCACCCATGTCCTTCCCCTGGTGTTCTCGGATTCAGCTGTCCCCACCAGCAACAGCCAAAAAAGTCCCCAAACTGGCCTGCGCTCAGCCACCACAGGATGCTGATGGCACCAGCACCTGACAAGTGTCATCCTCTCACCTGACCCAGCCGTCCCAATGCAGGATCCCGCTCAGCAGGGACCCACCAACCCTCCTGGATCTCACCTAAAAAGTATTTTAGCAGCGTAACAACTCAGCAAGAAGTAAGGAAAAGCATTACCTGGGAAAGGCGCTGCTTTCTCAGAGCCCCTGGGCGTGCGGGAGGCTTCAGGGGCTGCCCCGGCTCCAACTTTGCCCCGGGGCTGCGGCTGGGGCGCGAAGGCGGCAGCGAGCGGCGCTGCCTCGCTCCTCTCCCCTCCTCCTCGCTCCCTCCTCTCGAACCAGCCTCTCTCCTGCTCTCGTACCAATACCCGGGCAGCGGTGACTGCAACATGAGTCAGATCTGAAGTGGGAGGGACCAGAGTGCGAGCTCAGACACCGAGGTTATCATCCGGCAAATTTGAAATGCTCAAAGCGAGCCCAGCTCCGGCGTGCCGGGCTCCGCCGAGCCGTGCCTGGCACGGAGACGGGGGTGGGATCCTGCTGCCTCCTGTGCTGCTTTCTTGAGTGACACCATCACCTTCCTCGCTCACCTGGAGTTTCAGGGCCCTTGCTGCTGGTTTGCCATGTGCCAAGGTTTCCTTCCCTCCCTCCCTCCCGGCTCTCTTCTGCAGGCACACACTTGCCTCTTGCAGGGAGCCCTGATGCTGTCACTCATTCCCAATTTTTGGCTTTGCAATTCATAAGAACCCCCTGAGACAAGCACATCTGAGCCTGGAGGGATATCAGGGGTGGCTCAGGGAGGATGGTGGTGACTCCTGTGTTGAACTGGGGACAGATAAGAACAAAGGTGGGGTGACTGTAAAATGGGTGGAGGGAGCTGGAGCCCAGCCAGCTCTGGGGTGCAGATGTGCTCCTTGTGCAAGGGGATATGGCAGGAAAAGCCTCCACTGTTTCATCTTTCCCTCAAGCTGCTCTCACCTCTCCTAAAGGGTGTCTCCTTTGCGTGCGATAGCAGGGAGGAACCACGAAATGACAAACAGGCAGTGACAGCCTTTCGTGTCTCTCAAATCTTTCATCTGCGGGTCTCAAAGCACGATGCAAATGTCAGCTGCTGGGCCAGCTGTGCGAGGAGCTGTTTCCCCTTTTAGCTGTTCCTCCTGAGCAGAGCAGATCCCAGGCTGGCAGCAGAGCTCCAGCGAAGCTTGGCCACCCCTGGCTCTGCAGGGCCAGGGAGAGCAGCCCAGGGAGTCCTGGGAGGGAGCTGCTTCCAAGTTCTCCATGCAGATAGCCAAGAATGGGCTTATTACAGTCTGCATGTGGCCCTGGGCACACTCCCTGCTGCTCCCCCAATGCCCTGCACTGGGAATGGGGAGCACATCCCAGCCTCCCTCTCTGCCAAATGGGGACACAGCGGCACTGGCACACAGACCAAAATGCCTTTGATCTGTTTATCTCTGCAGACCAAAGCACAAATCTATCTTTAATAAGCTTATGATCTGCTGGAACCAGAGGGTTTTCTTGCTGATCCGCAGCCCTGTGATGTGTGTGGGGTAGCTGAGCCGTGGACTGGCTGCCAGATGCTTCTCTAGTGGCTGGGGTGTGCAGAGCGTGGATGTGGAGGGATCCCTCCTCACAAACAAGAATTAAATCTGCTCAGGAATGTCTGCATCAGCCCAAGTCTCTGGGGTGTTGATTTATTGCAGGGCCCCTCGCTTGGCTCTGCTCTATGAGGGATCCTTCATCAGGAAATCTCAGGGTGGGAAGGGCCATGGATGGACAAAGTGCTCTGGGTTTTGGGGCAGGATTCCCTTTCCAGCCCCCTTGCACTAATCCCTCTCAACAAAAGGCCCCTGCTGTCCATGGGGCAGGCTCTGAATTCAGCATGTTCCATCTTCCCAAAGCCTCTGCAGAACCCTGAGGGTGAATTTTGGGATGCAGTGGCAGAGCAGCTTCAGATTTGCAGGGGCATCTGGGTCATGGGAAACCCACCACTTCTCCAAAGCCTTGAACACAGGAGAGCCTCAAACCCTGACCCTGTGCAATGGCTGCCTCAATTGCACAGCCTCTGTGGGGCTGTGTAGGGTCATGCCCTCCATGTGAGTTCTCTGGAAAGGGTGAGGCCTGCGTGGGTCGTGCAAGGAGTGTGGGAAAGCAGCTGGAATTGAGCTGAAAGAGTGCACGGGCATTCCTGGTGGCATGGACTGCTGTGCTCTGTGCCTCTGCACCCTGGGAAGTGGCTGATGTGATACCTGCAGAGCCTGTGGCTGGAAAACATCATTGTTGGCACGCTCTGAAAAGGAAGGAGGCACTGGAAACTCCTCAGACCTGATGGATAACCTGCCACATGGCCACCTCAACCAGGCTGGCTGGGCTGCACCGGGCAGGCAGCAACCAGGGACACTCAGAAACTCCAAAATTCCCTAAGTGGGCTGTGCAGAGCCAAGGAGTGAGTAATGAGTTAGGAAATGGCCAGAGGTCTCTGACATTCTGTGTGTACATGTGGGTAAGCAGCAGTCATTAAAGGCTGCAATGCTGGGAGATGGGAAAGTGCAAGAGAAGTCAGGGAAAGTTTGGAACTCCAGGAACGTGAGATTTGGCAAAGACAAGAGCTCCTGAAAAGCCTCAGATGGTGAAGATATGCTTGGAAGGTATCAGCCAGCTTGGGAAATCACAGGAGGCAGCTCAGCTCCGAGAAGGGCTCAGAGGGGCAGCTCTGTGCTGCTCTCCCCAGCATGAGCTGAGATGGGAAAAGCCAAAGGAGGAGGGGTAAGGGGGGTAGAAAATTTGTAGAAAACAAAGCATCTGGATGCAGAACAGCTCCTTAGGCAGTGCAGGCTGAGAGGAGTTGGTGATTTGTCCCCTTGGGTTTTAGAGACATTTGTGTGGACTCTGGTAGAGGATTGTGGATTAGGAAATAGACTGGTGCTGAGTTGTTTCCTCTGGAAAAAAATCAAATGTAAGAAGCCATGGAAAGGTACTGACCCCACACAGGCTGCTGAACTTCCTGGCTGGCAGGCAGAGGCCAGTAACTTATTCAAATAATCTGAATATTTCAATTTCCAGTGAATTATATACACGATGCAAATAAAGGACAGAGACCTCCTCGATGTACTAATATACTTTTCTCCTTTTTAAACAAATAATTTCCAGTTAAATCCTATCCTGGACAAATGGATAATTGATGACGGAAATATCTGATATTCCCTGGCAGGGACTGTGTAAGCCACTGTGGGAAATGAATATTACAGGGAAAGGACTTGTTAAACATCTGGGGGTGTGCAAGGAATTTCTCCTGCCTGCAGGCTGGGCAGCTCCCCAGGATAGTGGGAGACCCTTGCTGAGGTGGCTGAGCTCCAGTGCAACATCCTGCTTGCATTTCTATTTCTGGCATGCCATAAATCCTGGCTATTCCAGGAATATCTGTCCAAAGGCATCTTTCCTGTATGAGATGTGTGTAATGGAAAAGAAAGAGGGTGCTGGGGCCTTTCCCACCCTTTTGTTTTCTGCAGTGCTGATCCCAAGGATGCTTAGCAGGATCCCATCTGCTGTGATAGAGTGTCAGACTATAGGCACAGGCTGTGACATATATATTAAGCTTCTCTGTGTGCAGGGAGAGGATGTTAGAGGTTTATTTCCAGGTTGTCGGTCTGTTTGTGTTACACAAAGCTCTCCAAGCTCTAATGAGTACTAGAGAGTGCTGCTGGCTCCACACTGCTACAGAGTTCCTTCAGGGAGGTGAAGGCTCACGTTTTCCAGTGTGTCCAGGGTCAAGGAGGGTTTTCTCCTCACAGAGGAGAAACAGAACTGTTCCTAGATTAAACCATGCCAGGGAGGAGCAATTTGTGGACACCAGCACTGGGGTTTTATCTCTCTGGTGCACTATAAGGAGAAAAGGATCAGCTGAGGTCCGTGGGAGGAGGTGACAGTAATTCCTCCAAACCACAAGGCAGGAGGGGAGCAGGAGCCTTGGCAGGAGGTGAGGTGATCCACCCTGGGGCACAGGGCTTCCCTTGGAAGGGAGCAACTGGTTCTGGCTCCCAGGAGTGGATCTTCATGGGCTTTATCACTAATCCTGCTGAATTCTATTGTGTACATCCTTGTTTTCCAGATAAATATTTAATCCTCCTCCAAACACCACTGAGGCTGTGGCCTGGGCAATAACCTGTGGTTAATTTTCTGGGGTTGTGCAGATCTGTTGCTCTGTGTGTGTGGAGGAGGCTGAGGTGTCCAGGAGCAGGGTGGGACAATGGAATGCTCCACACTTTACCCCTCTCCGACCCCTCCCAGCATTCCTGGTCCTCTGTCAGGAAGATCAGCCAATGTTTGAGATAATGCACTGTTTGGTTCCAGCTTGGGCAGAGTTAAATCTGCTCTGTGTACATAAGGGCCTGTTCTGAGGCTGTTTGGGTGGTTTAGAAGCCCTCAGGGCTGGAAGGTGGCTCCTGCCCTGGCCACTTCGCAGGGAAGCATTCCCTGCTGGAGCCCCAGGTGCTTCCAAAGCCTTTCCCTGCAGAGCTGGCAGGAGGCTGTGCTGCTGGGCACGGGGCAGGGATGGAGGGATTAGCAAAACGCTCTCCTGCAGCGGGAGCGCCGTGGGGCAGGCAAAGAGCACGGGGCAGGGAGCTGGCTGCAGGCTCTGCCCAGGCAGGCTGCTGGCCACCAGCTGCCACCCTGGGCAGGGACCCTGCTGTGCCCTGCTGAGCTGCCAGCACCAGCAGACGGGGCACAGGGGAGCCCTGCAGGGACCGAGGCTGCAGAGGGGCTGGGAAGCCACAGCAGGGCTGAGATGGGGAGCTGGACTCTGGTGTGGCTGAGCAGGGCTGAGATGAGATGAGGAGCTGAACACTGGTGTGGCTGAGCAGGGCTGAGGTGCTGCAGATGAGATGAGGAGCTGGACTCTGGTGTGGCTGAGCAGGGCTGAGGTGCCCCAGGTGAGATGAGGAGCTGGACACTGGTGTGGCTGAGAAGAGCTGAGGTGCTGCAGATGAGATGAGGAGCTGGACTCTGGTGTGGCTGAGCAGGGCTGAGGTGCCCCAGGTGAGATGAGGAGCTGGACACTGGTGGCTGCACAGCACCACCAAGGTGTTTGTCTGTGCCACCTCCATCTCCTGTCCCACTGCTGGTAACTTTGTCAGAACTGGGGCTGTGCTGTGGGATGCTGCAGCTGCAAGTCAGGTAGGACAGGGTTAAAGCAGCAGAGGGTCTCTCTGCCCTGAACCACTGTGTGAATGTCCTCTGCTGCAGGTGGGAACTCTCACAGCCCCAGGCTGGATTCTACCTGGCACCAGCCTTCCCCCCGTCTCCTGAGGACCTGGAGCATCTACCAGGATGAGCAAAGCCAACAGTGCCCATCCTCTTGATGGAGGCTGAAAAGCTCTGAGGGTGAGCAGCACACGTGGTGCAGGCCTGCAGAACAGTTCCCCCGAGAAAAGACTGATGGGATTTTGACAGAGCAGTGTCGTAACCTGCTGACATTTCCAGTTTCACCACAGGGAAAGTGAGTAGGAGCTCTGTACCCCTGAGAGAAGCAGCACCCAGGGGCTTAGAGTGCAAAATCTAAGATTAATTTAGGCTTACTCATCATAAGGATAGTCTTGCACTGGAAGGAATTTCCTAAGGAAGTGTAGGTTGGACAAAGTCCTGAAGTCATCAGGGGTTGCAGCCTGGCAGGAGGCATGCTAGCAGCAGCCACCCCCATGTCCTTGCACTGCCTTCACATCTCCACAACCTCCTGTACCATGAGCTTCAAGGAACCATCATTGATCTGCTGTCTAATAATGATCATCTATTAGAAAAAAAACAAATTAAGGCAGGCAATGAAATGTGCCTGGAGCCTTCCCCTGCAAACCACAAGCTGAGGCTTGTGACAGGCACTTGGTGACAGCCATGCTGTGCTCAGGATGGGCTTACCTCTGGGCTGGTCCTGCCTTGTGCAGGAGCAGTGAGAGCCAGCACTGTGAGGCAAAAAACACCAAACTCTTTTTTTTTTCACCCCTTACACAGCCTGGAATGAGGCCAAAAGCGTAGGGCAGGAATCTCTCTCCAGATAATTAATTATTACAAAGAGACAATTTGTTAAGCAAGAGAGGCTTTTAATTTGTAAGAGCTCATCTATTCTTATTGTATCTTTTAAACTGAAGGAAGCAGTGTTGATCAAAATAGTCTGGAAATAGAAGATTTTAATTTAGAGGCTGTGTTCAATGTGCTGACAAAAATAGGAAACAGCTCTCTCAGAAGAGCACACTCCCCCCAAAACCCGGCTGGAGTGTGCAGGGTGTGCTCCAGAACTGCTCAGACCATTACAAATACGCTCAGAAATGTTTTAGTGGGATTTATCTGGACTTGCTGAGGAAAGGCAGGAATGTCTCCACCACTGATTTCTGCCCAGGGCCAATTCCCTGCCCAGGGCTCCCACGGGTGCAGTGTGGGATTTCTGAGAGCAGGCAGAGAATGGGGTTTGAGAGAACCCAAAGTGACCTTTGCAGCCTTGCAGGAGGGTGGGAAGACCCTTTTAGTTTAGGTTATAGAGGGGATGGGACAAGGGATGGGGTAATGTCAAGGGCTCCTGGCCAGGTGCTCGAGCCAAGTCCTAGAGAATCCTGGAGAATGCTGAACTGCCCTTGTCCCAAGCTGTGTGCACCCAAACTGCAAGGCAGGTGGTGAAGGAAATGGAAAAGAGCCACAGTGGGCCTGGGAAAGGCTGTCAGGCTGTCCTCCCACAGGCAGTGACCTCCCAGCTCTGTGCTGGGATGGGATTGCCCTGTGTGGGTGAGCTGGGGCTGCTGCAGCGCAGGAGCCTGCCCAGGGAACACAGAATATTTTCCATTTAGCATCTTCCCATCAGAAAACATGAATTCTTCAAAGCTGCCAGTCTGTGCCAAGGAGGATACGTTTTGACCAGTCTCCTTATTGCACTTGTTCTTTTGAAGTATCTATGTTTAGAAATCTTTGTGAAGTCTTGCATTGACACTTCTCAAAGGAGAATGGTTCAGTTTTTGCTTTGAAACAACTTATTTAGACATAAGTGCTCATCTGCAGCATAACAAGTAGGTAGGGCTGTAAAAATAGCAGGAAATAGGAAATGACCCTTTCTATCATTGCTCTGGACACCTTGTCTGCAAAATACATTGAGATTCCCAACTTTTCATCCCAATTCAAGCTGGGAATTACTATCTTTTAAGTTTGTATATGGATGCCGTTTCTAATCCAGTGGAAAAGCTGCATGAAACAGCCAGTAACGACTGGAAATTAAATGCTGTTTTCCTTAAAAGATGAAGGACTCTCCCCAAATGAGGCATTGCTCCCTGAAGGCTGCCGGTCCGTCGAGAAGGAACTGGCTATAAGGATTGTATCAGCTGGGTGGAGGAGAGGAGCCAGCCTGTGGGCAATTCAGTTGGAAGCAGAACCGACTCTGCCTCAGTTTAGAAAATAATAATCTATAATGAAGTGAAGGCAAAGCAGAAAATGGGTAGAAATTGAGTTAGAGCCGTGGTTGTTGCAGCACTCCCCTGCGGCCCTCCTGGATCCAGCCCACTTCCCATCCATCTCCAAAGCCACCGGGAGGTGCAGGGGGGCAATTCCTGCTGGGGGATGCCAACTTCTTGGAAAGAGGGTGATCAATCCGAAGGTAAATCGCTGCAAATAAACAAAGCAGTGCTGCTGGGCTCTGCAGCAGGAGGCTGGGAGCTCCTTGTGCAGGCTCTGCGTGGCAGCAGTAGATTAGCATAGCTGATTAGGCACGGCGCAGGCTCTGCTCTCTGCTCACAGAGCTGCATGTTTTCCTAGAAATGTCTGGAAATCAGATGGCAGCTCCAGTGTTTCAGTCATGGGCAGGAGAATTAGTCCTTACATGTGTGCTACAGGCAGGCGGGAGCTGAAGGGAACGAGATGTTCCTGAAGTTTTTTTGGCTGGCACTGAAACAAGTTGTGAAGCCACAGTGATGCTCCAAGCCTCCTGCTTCTGAATCTCCATTTGCCTGGGACATTTCACACCCACGAGTGCTGGGATCCCACTCCTGGTCTGGGGCAGGACCATCCATAAAAATCTGTCCCAAGCTTGCCCCAGAGGCTGCCAAGGCCCTGGCAGCCCAGAGCTGAGCTGAGCTGCCACCAAGCCCATGGACAGGTCCCCGTTCCCCCGTGCTGTCGGGACCAAGTGCCAAGGTGCTCCAGCAAACACTCTGCTGCAGGTGAGGTAGATTAGATCTCCATTCCTCTCGTTTATGGAGGAATATATCTATATCTTATCACTTATATCTTATCAGGCTGGCTGCCACCCTTGGAGCAATGGAAAACAGTCTGGTAGCTCCAAATCCTTCTTGGACTTTGCTCTGTGCCTGGCTTGTGGCATGGAGCACCTTCACAGGCTGTAGCTGGGAGACTGGCATTTTCCCCTCTCCTTAGCTGAGGTGCTGTGTTTTCTGTTCTCCTTTCTCCAAGCTTGGTGAATGTTTCCATGGCAGGTTTCAGTGCCAGGTGTTGAGTGTGAGCGGGGGGACAGGAACCAGCTGTACCCATGGTGTGAACTCGCTGTCCTCCGTCCATCTGGAGAGATGTGACATTTCCATGTCCATCTCCTCACTCCTGCTATTTTTGTGCCATCTGCACAATGACATGGTGTTACATAGAGGATGCATTAGTTTTGGGCTAACTTTAATCTATTCTCCATCCTTTGTACATCAGCTCCATTTCCCCTCTCCTTTTTTTACTCTAATCTATACAGCTAAACCTTCTCTTGTTATTTTTCTTGTCATCCTCTGCAAGAGCCAATTCAGGCCGACCTTTGCCAATTCTCACTATGTCTTGGGCATTTCAAGACATAGGGGTAGGCTGCCTTTTTCCTTTGCAGCACAATCCTTTTGCCCCATCCCTTGCCAGCTTTCTCTCTCTGTCCTTTTAAGTAGTTATTTCCTTGGCCAGCACAAAAGCCCTTTCTGGGCTTGAAACACATATTCCAGAGATCAAAGGTGCAAAGCCACTGAAGGAGACTTCAAGCCATCTCTGTGTACCAGTCCCCAGACTCACCATCCAGCTGGTTTTGTACTTAGACAGGGATGCATGGCAGAGTCCATCAGGAGGACAGCCAGCAGCACAGCCCTGGGCTGGCACCAAGGGGCCCAGCAGCTGCACAGAGGTGGGAGAGGGTCCCCAAGATTGGAAAGTCCTTGCTCCTGAGGATTAAGATGAGAAATGGTCCCAATGGTTTGTTTTTATGCAGAGGTCTTCTATTTCTGGGGGCACCACCCTGTCCTGAGTGATGTTCAGAGCTGCAGTTTGGCAGTCGTTCTACTCTGGTCCTTCACAAGCTTTGCTCTGACCTGACTTTGAACCTGGGGGGATTGGAAAGAAATCTCACTTGCCCTTTTTTGTGCAACTTCATTTCCAAGCTGGAAAATTTGATGTGAAAATCAGCTCTGTCCATCTTGCAGGGCAGAAAGAGAGCATGAGAGTTGTGTAGGATTTGGGGCTTGTGGCTCCCAGAAGAATCATTAGGGAAGGATTGGTAACACAAGGCCAAAGGCAGCTGGTCAGAACTGTTTTTTTAATTTGGCCACGTGCCCTAAAAAAAAAAAAGAAATAAAGGAAAGAGGGAAAAAAGAAAAAAAAAGAGAGGGAAATAGAAAGGCCAAATCTCTTGTCCAAACACCACTGTGGTTTTGGAAAAGCCAGCCTACATAGTTTGTTACACTCCCTCCTGTCCCTGGTGCCCTGGGGAGAAGCAGGACTGCAGAGCTCCTCCAGTTCTGTCATTCCTCTTTTGGAGGCTAAATCCATCCTCACTTCAAAGGGGAGTTCTGCATGGGATAAACTGGATTCCAGCCAGAAAACTTTGCAAGAAGAGCAAACAGCTGCTTCTTTCCTCCCATGTACTGAGGTCCTTCTACAGCTTTGGGCATGGCCAGGGACAATTTTATTTTGGCCTGTATCACCTGTCTTTCTGCCCTGTGTCTCTGCCTTGCCTCTCAGCTCACCATGCAGCCCTTGTGCTTCAGACTCCAGCTTAAAACAGCCTCAGGCTGGTGCATGGGACCACCTGCACCCTGAGAAACCTTTCACTGGGGCCACTGTGTGATGGAGGAGCTGCTCCTCAGCTGGTCCTTCTGGACCTTCTGTTCCTCCAGCTCTGCAAGGAGAAGTGACGCTCCTTGAGGTCGCAGACATCTTTTCATGAAAAATCCTTTCCTTAGGATTCTTCCTCCTGAGAGGCCTCAGAAACAAAATGTAAACAATGGTTATCTGCTGCTGTGGAATGCAACAGGTGCGTCTGTGATTGGCCCATCTTGGATGTTTGTAATTAATGGCCAATCACAGTCAGCTGGCTTGGATGGAGAGTCTGAGACAGAGCCTTTGTTATCATTCCTTTCTATTCTTAGCTTAGCCAGCCTTCTGATGAAACCTTTTCTTCTATTCTTTTAGTATCGTTTTAATGTAATATATACCATAAAATAATAAATCAAGCCTTCTGAAACATGGAGTCAGATCTTCATCTCTTCCCTCAACCTGAGACCCCTGTGGACACGGTCACACCTTGACACCTCTGACCCTGCTGCCTGTGCAGGAGCTCCTGTTCCAGCCCCCTTGGTGGGAACTGCTGCCTTTGCCTCCTGCCCCATTGCTGGGGCTGCTCTGGCTTGGCACAAGGATGCTGGAGCAGGAATCACCGGAGTGCAGCGGGGTAAGAGGCGTGCTCCATCTGTCTGGGATCACGAGACACATCCACAGAGGCCAAAGGCTGCTCCAGCAGACAGGAGTCTTTCACTTTCCTGCCAACACAACTGTTTTTCCAAGGCGTAGCTGTTGCCAGAAATCTGCGGAGTCAAGACCTGCTATTCCTTCACTTCTCAACTAAACAAGCCCCAGTTTGCTTTCTGCTCAGTGGAAAAGCTCTTGTCTCAGAGAATAAAATCAGGCAGAAGGAGAGCACATCCTTGTTTCCTCTCTCATTCAGTAATGATAAACTCAGGGAGAGGGGAATTATATTTCAGGATGTGGGAGAGGGGTATGTGGCCTGGGCATGCTCTAATCTGCGCGGGGAAGCCTCATCCATCCTTGCAAGGTGTTTTAATCACCTTTCCAACCTGATCATCCTTTGGAAGCAGTTGGGCTCATCCTCCCTGGTGCTTGAGGCACTGTGAGCAGCATGCAGAGCTCGCTGCCTTTGCAGCTTAGCAGAATGATCATGCATAAAATCCCCAGGTAATTTACCCTGAGTGGGATCCTGTGATTGTCTGACATCCCTCATAAACTGAAACCAACATAAAAGAAACGAAGTCAGAGCTGCTAATTTGGAAACTCATTTGGAATAACTTCTCACCAATGTGGTGACGGTTAGCAGGGAGCCCTGGTGATAAATAATAGTTGCTGAAATCCTGAATTTGCTATAAATTGGCGTGGAGGAGTGGAATTCCCTGTGTGTGGCTCAGCTCAGGGAGTTACTCTGTGCTATGCTCAGCTGTAGGTGAAGACAGGGGAAGTTTTGGCTGTGTGAGGTCACAGCAGCAGATGTCCTGACACACATAAACTGGAGGATCATCTGCATCCTCAAATGTCAGCTCTGCTTTGCATCCTTTACTGCTCCTGGGAGCTGCAGGGCTTTACCCCCGTGGATTCTCCACCTCCCCTCTCTGCCAAGCACTCATTCATTTTAGCTGCTTGATGTAATTGTGTATAAACTGGGAAGATCCCAAAGGGGTCATTACTTTTCTGCACAAACTGCTTTCTTTACTCACATTTCACATCTTTACCTGCAGGCATTCCTGAGACTGAGCAGGGATTCCTTGCAGGGCAGGGTGTTGGCACAGGGCTGCAGAGGCAGCAGCAGAGCTGCAGTGCCAGAGCTGGATGGGGTGATGTGGTCTGATACCCAAGGTGGTGGGGGATCAGGTTTTCCTTCTGAACACCTCACATTCCATCCTGGAGCTCACCCTCTCCATGATCTCAGTGATGTTTGGTCCTGGGAAGGGGAATGTGGCATCTCCCCTCCAAGATGCTCGGGGGGGATCAGCAGAAGGGTCATGGATCAGGAGCATCAGCAGCTTCTCCCTCCTGTGAGTTTGAGGCTGACTTGGTAGGGCTGCCAAGATCCACCTCCCAGCACCATGGCCTGGTGTGTAACACCTGTGAGGCTGGAGGGGGTGCAGGGAAATGCTGACACCGAGAGCAAAGCGTGGTTGCAGAATTTCTCTGCTGAACACGACTGTTTTTTGGAAGCCACGAGTTTGAGACGTGGCAGAGATGAAATCAGAGTTTCTTTTCATCACATTTGCTCTTCCAAAAGAACCCCTGCAGCAGCTGCTTGTAGGTGGCTGTGATAGCAGCAGCACCTTTGTGGTGTGCAGTGTTTGCTCATCAAGAGAGCAGCTTGTGCTGGTGACATTGCAGGTTTCGTGGGGTTGGGTGGCCAAGGCATGGCTTGGCAACACCCTGCAGAGCTGGTGGTCACATAGCTGGGTTCCAGAGGCAGCTCCCATCAGCACTGTCCTGAAAAGCATTGCAGGAGCAATTCTTTGTGGCCACAACCCTGGAAAGATGCATGTTTGTCTTTCAAAACCTTGTGACCACAGCAGTTGGTTGTCACACTCATCCCTGGGGATGAGTCAGGGAAGACAGCTCAGTTCTTCAGGTGCTGATCTGGCACTCAGCCCCAGGAGTTCAGACTTTCTGTTTGGTTTCCTCCTTCAGCAGCACCTCGGACAGACCCATCTGCTGAGATGGTAGAAACCTGCTTATCTGCAAAGGAAATAGTTGTAAAGACTGTGAACTGTGCTAGCTACACCACAAAAACAAGGCAGCTTTTCCATCACAGGAATATGGAAGATTTTACCTGACTATACACATGCTTGAGAAAGATATATGGGAGTTCAGTGTTCCCTTAAGTATGTTTTGAGTTTCCCAAGTGCTTTCATTTATTGTGGTGCTCTGATTATGTGTTTTTGGCCCTGCTGAAGCAATGATTGCTAGCTGTGGTAAGCCCAGAGCTAAGATACCTCCATATAAATTTCTTCAACATTGAGTGATTGCTGGTTTCTTCCTCCTGCTCCTTCCCAGGAAAAGGCTGTGATTTACAACATACATTTGAATATTTTTAAATGTCCCTTCTGTGTGATAAACAGCCTTGAAATATGTTACTATAAGAGGCTCCAGGGAGATTAGCCCTGCTTGAGGCATGCAGCTTTTGGCTGCATGTCCTTTGAAAGGCATGGCATGTTTAAGAAACACCTCATGTCAGACAAACTGTTTGCAGGCTGAGGATGCCCAACAGCAGCCAGTGATGAATGTTTGGCACAACTGAAGATGTAAATCTTATTTTAATCCTGTCCAGCTCATGGCCAGCTTGTCCTGAGCTGGGCTCAGGGCTTGTGCTTTGTCTTCTGAGAGCATCTTGTCCCCATCCCCGGGGCGGTAGCAGGCAGTCCCTGGCTGTCTGAAGAGCAAAGGCAGAATGATGCTGTCAACTCAAAATGACTCAGAAGCCATAAATCAGAGCAGGAAACCTCTAGCTCAGAGAGATATGGTGATGGAACCCATCTGACTGGGCCATCTCACTCCTGCCCTGAGCAGGGCGGGTTCCCCTTATCCGGGACCTTGGTTTCCATGGGATCAAAACAAGCCCTGAGCTGCCGCTGTGATTGAAACCAGCCTGGCCTTTCTGGACCCTTCTGTTCCTGGAGCTGGGGTTGGAGCGTGGCTCTCCAAGCCAGGAGGCTGATGTCAGGATTGCTTCGTTCAGCCACGCTGGGTGAGGGCTAATAAACACCACTAAGAGCTTGCTAATGGCTCTAATTAGACTGCAGCTGATGCTTCATAAGTGGTTCTTTCCTCCTCCACCCCTTCCTTGCAGCTATTTCCTGGTGAAGCTTAGGAAGGTGAGGTGGATTAATGCTACTTTAGGAGACAGTCAAGATTCCCAGCTGCAAAATTACATTTTCCTCTTGGCGTTTTTTTCCTTTTCTTGTTTTTTTTAGGGGGTCTGGCACGGTTTTCTCAGGGCAGCCGTCTGCTCCTGGGCTGAGCTGAGGTGTGGGTGATGCATTTGTCACAGTGTGCTGCTGGGAATACGCCTAATTTGGGAGTTTGATAGTCCAGAGGTAGAATGAAAATGCAGATTTGATGAGCTCCTTACCCTTGCTGATGGGACCTTTCCTGGCTTTGAGAGGATCAGCAAGTTGCTTTCCAAAATACATGAGGAAGAGAAGGACGTTTTGTTAAAAAAAAAAAAAAAAAGAAAAGGAAGACAAATGAAAGCTTTGCTGTAGTTTTCTTTGTACATTTTGCTTGTTTTTCTCTTTGGTTGTTCATATTTTTGTTTTTTACCTTGAGTACGTCCTGCAGGAATAGAGACTTGCATGTCAAGTCTTTAGCTGTCTTGTGAAAAGTGAATTTTTAAAACTGCCTTTTTTTTTTTTTTTTTTAAATAAGCCAAGGATCCTGGGCATGAAGGTCTGTGCAGAGATGCTGTGCAGAGCAGGTGCTCGGGGGCCCATCAATGTTCACCATTTATTCCCTGGCTATTTCCCACCGTGGGGGCTGTGCACAGGAACCCTGGGGTCCCCCTGGGCCAGGTTTGGGGGTCTGTGATGCTCCAGCCCTTGCCTTGGAGCATTATTTTCCTGTTTTATTTTCCTGGTCTTTTTCCCCTGTTTTTTCCCTGTTTTTTCCCCTATTTTTTTCCCTGTTTATTCCCTGTTTTTTCCCTTTTTTTTTCCCCTGGTTTTTTTTTTCCTTTTTTTTTTTTTTTTTTTTTTTTCCTGTTTTTTTTTTTTCCTGTTTTTTTTTTTCCTGTTTTTTTTTTTTTTTTTTCCTGGTTTTTTTTTCCCTGGTTTTCCCCCTTTTTTTTCCTGTTTTTTTCCCTTTTTTTATTTTCCTGGTTTTATTTTCCTGGTTTTATTTTCCTGGGGTTTTTTCCCTGTTTTTTTTCCCTGTTTTTTTCCCCTGTTTTTTTTCCCCTGTTTTTTTCCCCTGTTTTTTTCCTGTTTTTTCCCTGTTTTTTTCCTTGTTTTTTTCCCCCTGTTTTTTTCCCCGTTTTTTTTTCCTGTTTTTTTTTTTCCTGTTTTTTTTTCCTGTTTTTTTTCCTGTTTTTTTTTTCCTGGTTTTTTTTTCCTGTTTTCTTTTTCCTGTTTTCTTTTTCCTGTTTTCTTTTTCCTGTTTTCTTTTTCCTGTTTTTTTTTCCTGTTTTTTTTTTCCTGTTTTTTTCCTTGTTTTTTTCCCCCTGTTTTTTTTTCCTGTTTTTTTTTCCTGTTTTTTTTCCCCTGTTTTTTTTCCCTGTTTTTTTTTCCCTGTTTTTTTTTTTTCCCTGTTTTTTTTTCCCTGATTTTTTTTTCTCTGTTTTTTTTTTTTCCTGTTTTTTTTTCCTCTGGTTTATTTTCCTGTTTTTATTTTCCTGTTTTTATTTTCCTGTTTTTATTTTCCTGTTTTTTCCCCTGGTTTTTTCCCTGTTTTTTTCCTGGTTTTTTTTCCTGTTTTTTCCCTGTTTTTACCCTGTTTTTCTCACCCCAGTTCTCTCCTTACAGACACAGGGTCTCTTGTGTACAGAGCTGGCCTGAGCTGGAGAATTCCTGCAGCAACGTCATGGAAAACACCACAGCACAGAACGAGGTGGGCTGGGGAGTTTTTCAGAGACTGAGGCAGCAAAGCCATGGGGATCTGCTGTTCCTTGGCTTCAGGATCCTAATTCTGGCTCTCTTCTCCTACACCTTCGATTACAGCTCCTATAAGGCAGCTGAACAACCTGCTGTGCAGCCTTCCTCCACAGGGACTCATGGGCATATTTTGAAAACCTCTTTACTCCAAGCCCCCACAAAAAAAGGAACCAAACATGCTTTGGAATAAGGTACTGGAGCAGATGACTTAGAAATGGCTCTTGCAAAGCACTGGTGTTGGATGCAGGCATATGTCCCCTGATTCTGTGGACTTGAAAGCAAGTAAGCACACTGATTGTGGGAGCAGGTCTTCTTTCCTTCTTACAGAGATAAAAGCCAAAGAAGGCTGGATTTTTGTGGGAGAGAGAGCTTTTTGAGAAATGCCCTCCTTGAAACCTCTTATGGAAATAAAACAAACATCTACAGCTGGGAAAACGAAAAAAAGCTGTCCTTCCCACAGCCTGGGACAGTCAATGCAAAGCTGGGATTTGTTCTGTGTGTCAGGACATGAGGGGTGTAGTGTCCCTATGGATCCTGTCTGGAGAGGGAAATAGGGAATTGCACAGAAAAAAAGAGCTCCTGAGGGTGGGCCACAGCATTTGCTGCAGTGTTTCTGGTGGGTGCTAAGAGTGGGGGATGTAGAGGAGGGTAAAATGGTAAAATGAGCATTTGGGGCTCAGTAATAAATTGAGAAAAAGTCTCAACGTCTCCCTGGGGTGATTTTAAATGGGCTCTGTGTGTTTGAAGATCCAGGGGGGCTTGCAAAGAGAGGGATGTTTGTCCAGCTGGGATAACAGTGCTTTTGGGCAGGGATTCAGTCATATCTAGAGCTAACACAGGATAAAATTCTTTCTGCAGCAGCAGAGCTGTGACCACTGGGGCTACTTCACTTTCTAGAGGAAAGCTAATTGTTCCTTTGGGAATCGGGGCAGAAATATTCCTTGAAATATGACCAAACTCTTGGCACGTTCTCTGCTGGTGACAGCACTGCAGAATGCAGCGGAGATGAGTGCTCCTTATTCCCAATTTCCCTTCCCAACCGGGGATTCCCAAGGACTCTTGGATGATGGTGGTTTTTGAGGATGTCAGCGTCAGGAGCAGCTCATTGAATGCTGGCATCAGTGCCTGGAAGAGATGGGAAATGCAGCCAGGGTTTTCCTTGTTTCCTGGAAGCTGTGCTGGGAGGATGTGACTCCTGGCTTCTCCAGGAGGTGCAGGGCTCCCTCCCAACCCTCTGCACCCCAAGAAGGGCCTGTCCCAGGGAAATGAGTGTGCCGGTTCTGACTATGGAGTTCAGGCAGCCTCTGCCTGGATTTGGCAGGCAGGGGCACTTTGTGACATTCATTTCTTGTCTCTGGGAGTGTGGAGGAGTCTCAAATGTCCTGACCTTGTGCCATGCCTGCTGTGACACTGAGAGAGTGGCTTGTGCTCTGCTAGTCTGGAGCAAAGAACACTTCCCCCTGCATTTCACACCAAAGTGATGGGAGCACGATGAGAGAATTGCTCTGGTGCCTTCAGGTGGAACAAACCCACAAAGCAAATTGAGCAAGTCGAGGCACAAAAAGGCTGAAGGTTTTTAAAGGGAAAAAGGAGCCCTGGGTGTGCTGTGAGCCACGTGCTGGCCCCTGAGGGCCTGGCAGGAAAGACAAAGCTGCCAGGACCTTGCTTGGTTGTTTTGGGGTTTTTTGAGCCAGGTTCATCTATCCTGAGAAAGCAGAGTGCTGTATGCTATGGGCCAGATGCTGGTGGCACAAGCTGGGAGGTGAACAGCTCTTGAATATGACTGGCAATGAAAATCACATTTGAAAGCCTCTGTGGAGCTCTTCAGAAAAAATCAGAGCAATTTACCTTGGCCCCCAATGAGAATGCCACTGACAGGGCCCTGGCCAGCCCTGTGGGGAGGGTGAGTTCTTGAGGGAGACAATTCCCTGTCCCTTGGCAGCACCCTCTGCTCCCCTCCAGCTGCTCTGTGTGCTCCAGGTACAGCCCTGGGGGCTTCCCCAGGAATTCCTGCAGCTCTTCAGTGCTGCCCCATGTAGGAAGGTGCTGGTGTGGAGGGAGAGGCTCTTCCCCTGGGTTCTCACTGGTGTGCAGAGGTGGAATCCTCTCCCACTTCATCCCTGATCAACTGAGCTCATGTTTCCCTCTCAAGGATCTCCATTCTCCTGCCTCCAGAGCTGTTTCTCTCAGATTTTTGCCTCCCCTGCACAGAGAAAAGTGCTGATCTCTGACTGCTGCTCTGTGAGGTTCTGGATGGGCATTTTGGGTCTTTCTGCCTTGATTTTTTGGGACTCTGATTGTCTGCCTTAAGGAAGCTGTCAGAGCCTTAGAAATGGTTCTTTGCCTGATTGCTTGCACAGCACAGAGACAGCAAAGCCTGCTTGCTCCAGCTTCCCCACTCAGCCTTTCAGGGAAGGTTTGAGAGCTTTGTCAGGGCGTCCTGTTGTGGAGAATTTGGGGTTTTAATTGCACCATCTGTTTTTCCTCTCAGCTAAGGTTTGCTTGAAGGGTCTTGAAATGCAAACAAAGCTGAAGAGCACAAATCTGGAGCCATGCACACGAGTAGGGGCTGAGAGAAATGGGTTCAGGATTTTCCCATTGTTCCACCTCCTCGGATGGAAGCTCATGAAGTGAGAGTGCTCAAAGTGCTGCCTCATGTGCAGAGCACATTGAGGAGCCCCCTGAAACATTTAGAAACAGAGCAAGGAATGAGAATGGTGCTGTGGTGGAGCTGGAGCACTTTCTAGTACCAGCTTTGGGTTGTTCAGCTGTGTTTGGTGTGAAAATGGCACAAAATGTTCCATTTTCTAAATTCTTGGGACATCCTTGAAAAGAAAATCCTGAACATTTTTGGTTGATTCAAAAGAAGTACTGTAATAAAACTGGGATGGTTGTCTTGTTTTCTAACATTATGTATTTTAATCTAGATCTAAACTAGATATTTTATTTTATAGAATTAGTGAAATATATGGCAAAATATCCTTGAAATAGATAACCAATGGGGGAAAAATTTTTGGCAACAAATTTCTGAAGGAGAAAATCAGAAATTTTAGGAAAATTCATAAAAATTGAAGCACTTCTGTAGAAAAATCTGTCTCACAGAGCAGCTTTTCATGTGGAAATCTGCAGAGCTGTGGGAGCTCCTGGGAAAGGGGTGTGTGAAGCAGGCAGAGGGATGCTTGAAAGGAGATGCTTTCACTGACATATGTCAGCTGAACTGACACAAATCCCAGCCCTATATTTTGCTCTTTTTGGAGATTTGGGGTAGCTTTGTGTGTGCATCCAGGGGGCTGGAAAGAGGCAGAGAGCTGCAGCAGCCAAGCGCCCTGGGCTGGATGAATTTTCCAACCATTGTTTAAATGTCACTTTGTCGAAATCCTTTTGGACATTTTGTTTGTAGATCAGCTCCTGCCCTTGCACAGGAAGGCTGGGAGCCTCCAGAGCTGCTCTCAGCAGGGCCTGGTGTTACAGGTGATGTGTGTTTTGCCTGACACCAGCCAAGCCTGACTGATTATTTGGAGGAGAATTGGATGGCAGTGCAGAGAGACTGCTATTAAACTGGACACCTGTGGATCCTTCTCAGTGTGCCTGTGTGCTACAAGCCCACACAGGTCTCCACAGTGTCTAATGCCAGCAGGAGATGTTGGTGTCACACTTTGGACTCGCACAGCATAATTATCATCTCACCCTTTCCTCTTCTCTCAGTGCGATTTGCTGCCACAGTGTTGTATTAGCAAAAAGGAGGAGGGAAAAAAGTCACTTTTCCAGTGTACATACAGTAATAGAGATGTTTGTATGGCAGTTGTGAGTGGCGTAATCTTGGTTGTTAGACAGCTTTAAGTGGGATTTGAAACAGGCAAAGATGCCAAAATAAATAGCAACGAGGTAGATGGACTATTAGGCACAGCTTGTTTGAATTGCTCAGTTCAGGAAGAATTTACCTGGTTTGTGATGCACTGGCAGCACTAAATGAAAAGGGAAAAAGGGGTTTTGCCCTGGTGGGTTATGCCAGCAAGGAATGAGCCAGCACCACATGTCAAGTGTTGCACCAGACAAAACTTTTGGAGCAGCTGTATCTGCTCAGTGCTTCCTTGGCTGTTGGGCTGGGCTTCACCTGATCCCCATGGGGAGAAGGTTTGGCACTGTGCTCTGAGCCTGGAGCCCAGCCAGGTGCTCATCTGCCCATCCCTGGAGAAACACAACCCCAAGGGTTGCTCATGACACTTTATCTTTGCTTGGTCGATCTTGACGTTTTTCTAGAGCAGGACCTTTGTCCTGATTTTTCGGTCATTGTAATCCGCAGCTGGTTGATTGAAATGACAAAATTTGACTGAAAAATTACCCATTCACCCTCCAGTCCCAGCCTGGGCTGCCACAGCCCCAGTCTCACAGGGGAGCAGCTCATTCCACACTGGTGTTTGGTGCTTGGGCCACTGGAGCTGAGGTGCCTTTCACACCTCCCAGACCTGCAGACAAACCATGCAGGCAGCTTTTAACCACAGCATCACATTTCTCACCTGGAGTCCCAGTGTGAACCCTGGTGAGAGGACATGAGGCCACGGGAGAGGGTCCACAGCAGAGCAGGTGATGCGTGGGAGGACACGTGTCCTGCCAGTGGAGAGCAATATTTTGTATTCCAGCCAAAAGTGGCTCATCTTCGTGCCTCTTCTGGAAACAGAAGCCTCTCTCCTATCTCCAGCAATGACCTCTGCACATGTGACATTCAACAGAGAAAACCATAATTGCATCAACTAGTGATTTCCAGAACAAGAGCTTTCCCAAGGCTATGTAAAAATGGCTGGTGTTTGTCAGCACCGACTGCACAAAGAAAACACAAGTATCAGGGCCAGCTGCTTTGCATATTTTTAAGTCAATCTGCTGCTGGTAAAGCTCTAATTGACCAGCCTCTGACTTGGGAGCCCTGGCTGTGTGAGGCAGGTGCCTCTTTGCAGCCATTGCTTGCCTCAACTTCCACCAGTCCACTGGAGGGGTTTTCTCTCAAACTCTCTTTTTCATTTCTAATATTATTTCTGCCCATGTAATTACTTGTTTGCTTAATTCCTAAAGAGAAAAGAAGCAAACTCGAGCAACTTGGCTGAAAAGACAGATGTAGAGCTGCTTCTATACAGGAGACCATTAGGAATTAATTTCTGACAGTCTTGGCTTGGTGCAGTCCAGACTTCATTAGAGCATTTGCAAAACTCCTCCTGGCAGTCAGGCACGCAGTGGAATAATTTGTATCTCCCTATAGATTTTACTGGGATCTGCCTCTGGGTTTGGCTGGTCTCATTTAGGAATGTTTGTGTTGTTTGCTGCTGCACAGAGGGGACTCTTTGTGCTGCCTTTTGCATAACAGAGCTGTGTGTGCATTCAGCAGGGCACACAGGAGCCCACTGGCTGGGGAGGTGGTGTGTCCTTGCCCTGGTTTGTAGGATGGATGGAGAAGCAGGGTGAGAAGACGACAGGACACTGCTCGTGGCCATGAAAAGATCTCAGCTTGGTGCTTGTGTCTCTAGTGTAAAGGAAAGGGTTTTGATCACAGAGGTGAATGGGTGGAGCTGGGCATGCACCCATCCTTACCTAAAACAGGCTGTGCCCAGCTGCCCTCTGTGTGTGGTGTGGTGCTGCAGCTTCTTAAGGACACTCAGAATCATGTGGGGTTTTCAAATCTTGATCAGCCAAATCACTAAAAAAGCTGAACCCAGCCTGCAGTGCCTTTGGAGGGGTGGAACTACCTGCAGGAAAACTCCTTCTAGCTTTGCTAAATATAACAGAAAATACCCAGAGCACAACACGTCTCTTGGGATGGAGAGGGTGGACAACTTGTCTGATAAGCTGCTGGAAATGTGAATTTTGGCCTGGTGTTAACCCCTTCAGGTACCTGTGTGGTACTAGACATGGCATTAGTGTCACTTATGTGCACATAATTATGTGTAGCAACTTCTTTCACATAGTTTGAGGCAGTGAAATGACTGTAATTAGGCTGCCATATATGACATAAAGATAAAAAAAAATCCCCCAAACATGGAACACATTAAGAACCTTAGAACTAAGAAGAATTTAAAGAACTTTAACATTTTTAAATGTGTTTTATGAAAACCAGAGGCCTGGCAGCAGTGTGGTGTGACTCTCCCAGGTGCCACAGATGACTCGCAGGGGTGCTGGGGCTCCAGATGTCCCCTCCTGTTGTTCCCTCCCTTTGTAGTGATGCTGCAGCAGCCACACCTCCCTGTGGGGAGCTGGCCCCGCTAAAAAAGTCAGACAACTCTTGCTGAGATTTTTTTTTTTTTGGGAGAGAAAGAAGAAAAGAGGAGCCACCAAGGATCAGGACAGCGCCTGTGGGGCGGTGTGGGAGCCACAAAGGGAAGGAAACCAGAGGCTCCTGCAGCAGCAGCAGAGCCCAGCTGGCCCCTGTCCCTCCCGTGGAGCTCCACAGGAGCTCTGATCCACGTGTGGCAGCCAGCCCAGGCTTTGGCAAGGCAGGACGCTGTGCTGGGGTTATTAGCAGGTTCCCATAGCGCTGCCCTCCCCAGGCATCCTCCCCTGCCCACGCTGACCTGCCTGGCACAGGCTGCTGGGCATTCACCAGGAGCTCTGTCCCTATTTCAGCTCCCAGCGCAAACACCAACGTGAATCTTTGAGCAAACAGGCAGGCACTGGAGGGGAGGGAAGGATTAAAAACTCCGAATAATGACTGAAATGTCAGACATTTATTATTAAGTCGGTCCCGATGTTGACAGCTGAACATTCAATATTAAAAGCATCCTTGATCATAAAAGCCAAAGGCAAACCTGATTCTTAAATATCCCAGTTGTTCTTTTTTGACCTACTTTTTGATGTCTTAAGGAGGAAGTAAAATTTTGGGAAATATTTACAGACACGGGAAACGCAGGATTTCATCACGGCTGGTGACTCCACGGATCTGCCTGGGGCAAGGACAGCAATTAAAGAGCAGGAGGGCAAACAAGTCTCACATTTCCCTTTGCAGAGGCAGGGCTGGAAGAGCAGGAAGTCACCAAGTCTCAGCGTGAGGCTTAGAGGGGCTCCGGCGGCTTTCAGGATGTTCAAGGAGTGGTCATGAGCGAGGCTGAGGTTTGACAGGCTTTGCCAGGAGCTAGAAAGGTGAAATGATCACTGTTGTGTTGTGCGGCAGTGAAGCAGAAATGCCAAAGAACTGCTCTGAATAATGCATGGTCTGTGTGGGTCACAGTCTCCTACAAGAAGGGCTGGTGGAAAAGGCCTGATGGAATTTACCCCAAGCATCAGATTTTGGGTTTGGATTAGGGTAAGAGCAGAAGGCAGCAGCAGGAACAGGGAGAAGGAGAGAACATCTGACCTAGCTGGAGATGGAAGGGAGGGAGAAAATTGTTTACTGAAGATTGAGGCAAAACAGGACAAGTGTGGAGCTCTTGCAATATGTAAAAAGCTACTGAAAAAAGGAAGAAAATGTTGTTTTTTTTTCCTCTCTCTCTTTCTTAGTTAGGAGAAGATGTCACGAGCCAAACCAGAAAGACACAGATGCTGGGAAATGGTTTATTGCGGAAGTTGCAGAAATTCCATTACTGGAAGCCTTCGAAAGTGGAAAAACACCTGACACACCTTTGGCCTCCTTAGGCCCCTTCAAGCTTTATTTTTACTAATTGGTGATATTACCCTGAAGCTAGAGAGATGGCACAGCTGCTGATGGCTTTTTGGAAGGGTTCAGCTCCAGAGCTGCAGAGTCAGGCACTGCCAGAACCAGCCCTGAGCTGAGACCACAGCCCTTGGTGGCTGAGTGCTGGGGAGAGGATGGAGGCTGTGAACAAAGAAAGGCACCTCTGGGTATTCAGTTAGGATCCTTGTGCCTTGTGGAAGCAAACCAGACTCTTCACCAGTTTTCCCATGGCACAGAGTGATTTTTGTGAGGTTCAGGAGGGGTGGCAGAATGTGAATGAGCTCTCCAGCCCAGCTGACATGGTCCAGATGGGTGTCTGGGACAGTTGTCCCCTCTGTATGTGCCACACAGAGGGGCTGTGACCCTGCCAGGGCAGATAATTCCTGCCTGGCTCTGCCAATGGGGATGTGATGCCCCCAAATCCTTGGCCATGACCTTGAACTGTGGAGGGGGTGGCCAGGCCCTCAGATCCCCCAGCAGAACCACCCAAACTACCCAAAATGTCCAGATTTTGGTGCTGGATATGGGGGAGCTGGGAGGATCTGAGGGGATGGCATCAGTTTTGTGGCACTTCACATCTCCACACACCTCTCATGGTCACGGTGCCCTGGGGAGCTGCACAGCTCTGTTCTCTTGATGAAGGACATATTGTGCTGGAATCACAGTGCTTGGCTGGCTGGACCTTTGGGGCTAAACCAGCCATTCCTATGTACTCATTTAAATTTCATTGATTTTTCTAAAGAATTATTTCTCCCTTGATGGTCTAGAAATAAAACCTCTTGCCCTGACTGGCTCAACAACCCCATGATTTCTATCTATTGACAAGGTGGTTTTCACACTGTCTCAACACAGGCAAGCTATTCTTCAACATGCTCGATCAGAAGAAGAGAAAATTACATTTTATGTGTCTCCTGCTGCTTCCTGTTACATCTCCCTCCCCTCCTGGATTTCCAGAGGCAGGTGTTTGTGCAGGATCTCATCTACAGGCTGGGAGTGAGTTGCTCAGCACCAGGTTTTCACAGGAATGTCTCCTCTCGATGTGGGCAGTGCCCAATTAGGCACATTGCCAGGCTGCAAGTTTGCAGTGATATTTTTAATATTCCTCTGAGGCTCCTTTTTGGTCTCTGGCCTTATCTTTGCTGAAGAAAAACAGCTTGTGTGGCTACTCCTTGTGGCCCTGTCTGATTTGTGGCTGATTTCTCGAGGTGCAGCCAAATGGGTGCAAGGCCAGGGGGGACACGGAGTGGCACTGACCCTTCTGTGCAGAGCACACGTGGCAGGCTGGTGACCTGGAGTCCAGGGCTTGCTTGGAGGCTTCTCCAAACTCAAACCCTTCCAACAGCAGCAGCAGAGAGGGAGTGTGGAAGGTGGTGCGGTGACCCTGCAGGTGTGCTGGGTTACCTGGGGATAAGGTGACAAAGGTGCTGTTTTCCAGTTTCCACTTTGGTGAAGACCTTTCTGACCATTATATATTCAGTCAGGGGTTTGGATGTGGAAGCCTTCCTGGCTTTCAGAGTTACAGCTGCACTGTTTCCAGCTGCAACCCTTGGAGACCCAGATCTAGAGCTCGTTTCCTTCCTTCAATTTCAGTGGGTCATCCCACCAGTGTTTTGCGCAATCAAGCAGGAATCATGGGCTTGAAATAGGCACAAAATCCCGAGAGTGATGAACTGTGGCTCATGGAAGCCCGTGCACACCACGCCCCAATGAACAGGAACGTGTTTTTATGGGAAAATGCTCCTTTCCCATGTGGGGAATGGTTGCTGGGGGTGACTGCTCTCATGGGCCTTATTTTCAAGAGTGGCAGTTTAAGTATGCAACTTTAAATATATGTTTCCTTGTCCCAATGCCCTATTTAGGCCAAACTCTGCCTGTAAGAGAGCTGGAAAAGCCTGGACCTGCCTTTGAAGTCACTTAGCTGCCTCAAGGCAGGATTTGTCTTTAAAAGGAGTTGGATCAGGATAGGGAGCATGTCAGTGCTGCAACCAACAGAAGTTTGTCTGCCCCAGTGCCTAAAGAGGTGAACAGAACTTTTCTTAATAGCTTTTTGGGAAGTCATTTGTAACCGGATAGTCTCCTTCCTTTGCCAAGAGGTTGGGGCTATTTGTGGCTCTGGACTCAAAAGCAGAAATAATGGTGCACTCATTATGACCAAATCAGTGTATGTTTATTATTTCAATTTTTTCTCAGAAATACCTTGGCCTTGAGCTCTATCTTGGTTTCTATGCTCTACTTGTCCCTCTCACACTACCAGGCAAACTGGAGAGCTCAGGCATGTCAGTGATTGTTTCTGAGCACCAGAATTAGGAGATCCTGTTGAATGGGAGAAGCTGAGCTCAGGGCACTGGAGATGTCAGTGGCTGGAGAAGGGCTGAAGGCAGAACCCTGGGGTTCTGTCCCATGCTGGTTTGATTTGGTTTGATTTAAGAGGCTGTAGCTGAGTCTGAATGGTTCCTGGGACTTGCCAGCAGGAAGGATGTGTGTGCTGTTCCCTAAAACAGCCCCTCCACACTGGCAGGGCAGGACCTCTCCTCCCCTCTTGCAGTGTGTGGGCTCTGCTGTCAGCTGGAGGAGAGCAGCTCCTGGTGCAGAGGTTTTCCTGTTTTGCCCTGGCTGGTGTTGCTGCAGGTGCAGTGTCCTGAACCAGCAGAGGCCACCACCAGAGAGTCACCGCCTAAAGCTCCATCCCCTTGGAAATGTGCACTGAACAATCCCTTTGGCTACCCAGTTCCTGTGTGCTTGTGACCAGGAGTGAGGTGAGCAAAGAGAGAACTCCTGCCCAAGCCCTGGGGCAGCCAGAAGCATTTGCAGCCCAGCAGCAGCTGCAGCAGTGCTGGTGCAGCTCCCTGTGGTGCCCTGCTGGGGCCGGATCCAGAGCTCTGCCAAATCCACAGGCATTGGCACTCTGAGCCGGGCATCTGTGCCATCTCAGTGCCATGTGCAATAACTCATTCCCTGCCTTGGGACACTCCCAGCACGTGGCCATCAGTGCAAGGGCTGTGGGACACCTTTCTCTGCCCCAGCCATGCCTTGCCTATGCTTCAGTCCTGCCTTGGCTCTTTCACCACCATGTTTCAGCCCGTGCTGTGCCCACCTTGAGGCATCCTGGCATTTGCTTTCAGGTCCTGGAATCCTGCTTCTGGAGTTAAACACCATCTGAGGGCATTGGTGGGGGACAGAGCCCCAGGGCATGGGATAGGGCATGTAGAGAGGCTGCTGCTTTCCCTCTCTGTATGGATAATGGCTTCAGAAAAGGGGGCTGATAGGGGGTCACTGATTAATGCATCAGATCTCAGTCCATGAGAGTGATGCCACCTGCAAGCTGGACACTTACACTGACCTAATGCCTTTGTGGCTTCAAGCCACATTGTACCATCTGCCAGCAAAGGAGAGCTTCCCAGCACCCCACCACGCAGGTGTGGGGGTGGATCACCACCTAAATCCGTGCCAAGGTGTGCCAGGAAGGATCCAGCCCTCTCTCAGAGGCCAGCAGCCTGTTTGGGCTAAACCTCACACGCGATTTTCTATTTGTGGCGCCCTTTTGCAGCAAGAAAAGCGCTGAAGTGATTGGAAAAAGTCTGCAATCCAGCCCTGCTGAGCCGTGCCACAACAACAGGTTATTGTTCTGGCACAGGTGAAGGGCAGGACCTTTTCCTGGGAGCTTTCCAGGAGCTGTGCTGCCTGGCTGGGAGGAAGCGGAGCTGCTCAGCTCTGAATGCACCTGCCGCGCTAATGCCGACTGCAGCGCCGGGAGGGCTCCAACAGCCTGCAGAGCCCAAGGAATGCAGCTCCACGTGCCAGCACCCTGCAGAGCTGCCCCTTCCAGCCCCTCCTGTCCTTGCTGTACGTGGAGTGTGCCTGAAGAAAGATAAAGGCCAGAAAAAGTAGTGTTGAAACATTGGCAGGGCTGCTTTGCTGTCTGCGGAACACTTTGGATGCTCCCGGCTCCTGGAAGTTCCTGTCCTTTGATAGGGAGAAATGCAAACTATTGCTGTCATCTGACTTCTCTGTAGCAGCTCAGAGACATTAGAAAGCAAAAGCTGGGATCTCACTTCAAATGTGCAGCTTCAGTTGTGGCTATTTGTGCCATGTCTGTGGTTATCAGAGTGGTTTCAGCCTGCCTTTGAGAAGTGTCCACCCTCTTATTTAACCATGATCCTGCTCCAGCCTCACCAAGCCTGGGGACAGCCCCTCTGTCTCAGTGCAGAGCCACTTCCAGCTCATTCCCACACATTTGCCAAGGACAGCTCTTTCCCTACGTAGCCCGAGCTGTGGATTAGATGAAAGGAAATTTGCAGTTTAAAAGCCTCCTTCCATTTCAGTCAGACTTTCCCTTTGCAGAGTATTAAGAGTGTCGTTTCCCACTCGGGTGGAACCAATTGGTATTTCCTTCCCTGGCCTCAAGCTTGGCAGCGTGACCCTGTGCCACAGCCGTGCTGCTGTGCTGGGCTGGCAGCTGCCTCCCCACCATGACAAAACTGTTTGCATTTGCTGGCACTGCTGACATCTCTCGTTGAGGCTGTCACAACAGCAGCAGCTGAAGTGGCTCTGTACCCATCAAGGAGAGCAGGCTCTGGATCTGTGCCCTGCTCTGGGCACTGGGACACCTCTGTCTGCATCCTTTGCCAGAGGGCAGAACTGGGAGGTGGCACGTGGGAGCATCAGAGCACACAGGAGCCTTTCCAGCAGCAGATGGGCTCCCGTGGGGTGTCTGCAAAGGGGAGCTCTCCTTGCCAGCCCAACAAAATGAGTTTAATCCAGCTCCCCCAAAACAAGTCTCCTAGAACTGATCATGCCTTGTGGAAAGTGCCCTCCGGCAGCTGCAGCAAAGCTGAGGAAGGCTCTGCTGATTTCCAGACAGGAAAAACAAATCTGATGTGGAAAATGTGGCTGAAATAGAAGCCTTCTTATCGGGGGAATGTTGGGGAAGGCTGCAGTGGGCAAAGGGGGTACCAAAGCTGACTCTTCCAGGCAGGCCTGGACACAAGAATGTTTTGCAACTACCAAAAATTCAGGGCTTCTTCTCAGCTTGGGTCTTGCATTTCACTGAAGTCCCTCAGTCCAGTTATAAAGCTGAATTCACAGTGTGCTGCCATGACATCATGAAGTCAAATGCCACTGGCAGTGGAAATAGATATTGCCTCCCAGGTGGGAGCTTCAGGAAAGTGTTCCAGAAGGTGGAGGGGGAAGGGCTTCCCAGGCTGAATTTTACAAGAATTTTTACTGGCAGAAAAGTCTCAATTTAAAGAAACATGTTTTCTTGATTTGAAAATGCTCCCCTGGGCCTTCTGTCCTCAGCTGTCTGGATTCTGTCACTCTTGTGACATTCCTGAGGCTTGGCAGTGCCCAGGGCTGCTTTGGAGGCACAGAGATGCCACCCTGCTTTGAGAAGCTTCCACCCAAACAGCAAATCCTGGTGCAGGATTGCAGGGGAGATGCCCCTGGATGGCAGGAGGAGGGAGAGGAAGGGAAGCATTGCCAGCTTCCAAACCAGCTGCTCCTCCCGAGGATGTGCTGGTGCTCCCAGGGCAGGCAGCTGGGCTGGGCCCTGGGGGTGTCCTGCCCTCTGCAGAGCCCTGGCTGCCTCAGGCACTGAGGTTGTTTTGGGAATTTACCCTTTGTGATTAAATTACTTGTTATTGCAAGCAGCGTGGCACTGGGGCAGGAATTGAGGCAATGGAGCAGGAATTGCAGCACTGGGGCAGGAATTGAGGCACTGGGGCAGGAATTGAGGCAATGGAGCAGGAATTGAGGCACTGGGGCAGAAATTGGGGGACTGGGGCAGGAATTGTGGGGCTGGGGCAGGAATTGTGTTGCTGTCTTCTGCCTGACCTTCTTCAGGGCAGTAAATTCTGAGCCCTTTGTACCATCCTTAGGGATTCTCCTCATCCACCATGTGCTCTTGGCCTCATGCATTTTCTGCCCTGGCTGAGCCCTCCGGGAGCAGCCAGAAAGGAAGGAGGAGGGAGGTGGATGGCTGAGCCCTTCCACTGATTAGGCAAATCCTGTTTTTCCCTCACTGCGCCATTCAAAACGTGTTCAGGGCTCCAAACACATGGCCAGAAGCACTGCCCTGGGAAGGAGCCTGAAGAGCTGCAGTGATTTACACAAAGCAACCAAGAATTGGAGCCATTGCTCCTGTCACTGTCCATTTTGTTTGTCCCTGCCAGCTCACCAGCACTGGAAGCAGCATCATGGAGATGCAGGGAAGCGAGCTGGTGTCTCAGAAAAGTCAGGCTTGCTGCTGGCAGGACAGCTCCAGGCTCTGCTGGGGATCAGATGGCAGAGGAGCAGCTTGGATGAAGCATTCCCTTCCTCAGCTTCAGGGAAAAACTCTTATGGGGGAAGAAGACTGGCTTTTGAGGATGAGCCTAAACTTTGCACCTGCACTCAGATTTGCCCTTGTTCAAGCCAAAATTGAAATATGAACAGGAGCAATTCCCTCCTGGAAAGTTGCCACTGTTCTGCCTGATGTGCCCCTGCTGTGCACAACAGCAGAGTGGCCCCTGGCCTGCTGCCTCCCATAATCTGCAGGCTGATATGGACCTTGCTGTGAAACGGATGTGGCTGACATTTAGCAGGAATGCCAGTTCTCATCAGAACAGTGCCTGGGGAGACGCAGGCTGTGCTCAGCCGTGCGGGCTGGCGAGACCTGCTGCTCTGCAGGCTCGGGCAGCACCTCACTCCATCAGAGAAACGCTCCTGGCTAACACTGGGTGATGCTTCCCAGAAATGGCATGGGCAGGAAAGATGTTTTGCTTGGCATAAACTGGCCTCAGTGCACATTTCAGTGTTCTGCTGGGTGGAAGGAATCAGCTGGGATGAGTCTGGGGCTTAGGTGGGTTTAGCCATGCCAAAAAAACCAAGAGCAGTGAAAGAAGTGTAGGGAGGATCAGCTTCCCCTCCTGCCAGCCTCACTGGCAGAGATCTCCCTGGATAAAAGCTATGCTCCATTTCTTATGATGCAGCAGAATCAGCAATATCCCAGCTGTGGGAAGCATCTTTCCAGGATCCCCTGTGTCCAAAGATGTCAAGGCAATTCACAGTCCCGAGCCTATTTGGGACTACCACCTTTAGTGCATTAATTTTACATGTGGGCAAAGTGACTCGTTTTTCATCTCTCCCTCGGCTGCAGACACTCTTTGGCAGATCTGAGAAGAGGAGCCTGTGCTTCCCCCCTCCAGCTGCATCTGAAATCTGAAATGAGCACTGGAGCTCTCTCAGATGGATTATGCTTTATTTTTTTTTTTAAGTTTTTTTTTGGTGTTTGTTTCAGCCACTTCATAAAGAAAACTCATCTTTCTACGCACAATGAAGTCCAGGATTTCCTATGAACAAAGCACTGGGTTTGCCCCAGACACCAACAGTCATTTACAGCAGGGCTGTGACTCATCGGGAACCCCACGAGGGTTTGACCCCAACTCCAAGTGCTCCATCCCAGGCTGTTTGGGCTGACTCACGACAGCCTTTGGCACAAGCAGGGAGTGGCCAGCGCTCCAGGAGCAGCCGGCAGTGCTGTGACACTGACCCATCCCTCCAGCGCAGGGCGCACCCGCCGGCGCCGCTCCTGTCCGAGCATCCCCCAAACTGCCCGTGGGTCCCCGGAGGGTGACAGGGACCTGGCGAGGCCTCGGACACCGCAGCTCAGCGGCTCCCAGGCTCGGGCAGGGCTGGCAGGGCCAGCACCGCCCGGCCGCGCATCCCCCGCGCCTCCGCCAGCTGCGGATCCAGCTGCGGATCCAGCTGCGGGATCCAGCTGCGGATCCAGCTGCGGGCTCGGCTCCGGCAGCGGCCCCGGCTGCGGAGCAACAGCGGCCTCCAGCGCCGAAAGCGCCTCCCGCGCTCCATCCCGGACCCGCGCCGATCCTGGACCCGACCCCCATCCCGGCCCCGCTCTCCATCCCGGACCCGCGCCGATCCTGGACCCGATCCCCATCCCGGCCCCGCTCTCCATCCCGGACCCGCGCCGATCCTGGACCCGATCCCCATCCCGGCCCCGCGCTCCATCCCGGACCCGCGCCGATCCTGGACCCGATCCCCATCCCGGTCCCGCTCTCCATTCCGCACCCGCGCCGATCCCGCACCCGCGCCGCGGAGCCACGGAATGGGCGCGCTGGGAGCATTGGAGAGCATCTGGTCCAACCCCCCCTGCCGTGAGACCCTCAACGAGACCGGGTTGCTCAGAACTCCCTCCAGCCTGATCTTGAATGTTTCCATGGATGGGGTTCCACAACTTCTCTGGGCAGCCTATTCCACTTTCTCACCACCTTCATGGTAAAAATCTTCCTGATATTTAAGCTAACCCTGCCCTCTGTCAGTTTGAAGCCATCCCCACTTGTCCCATCGCTCCACGCCCCTGTAAAAAGTCTCTCTTGGTGCCCCTTTAGACACTGGAATGGGCTCTGAAGTCTCCCAGGAGCTTTCTCTTCCCCAGGCTGAACATTCCCAGCTCTCTCAGCCTGGCTCTGTAGCAGAGGTGATCCAGCCCTTGGAGTGTCTTTGTGGCCTCCTCTGGGCTTGCTCCAACGGTCCCAAGTTTTTCTCGTGTTGGGGGCCCCAGAGCTGTGCAGCACTGCAGGAGGGTCTCAGCAGAGCAGAGGGGCTGAGTGCCCTCCCTCATCCTCTGCCCACAGAGCTTTGGATGCAGCCCAGGACAATGCTGGTTTCCAGGTTATGAGTGCACACTGCTGGCTCCTGTCCAGCCTCTCATCCACCAGCACTTTCATTCAAATCCTTCTTGGAAAGGCATCTTCCATCCTCCCAGCCCATAGCCCTCAGGCCAGGTCATCAGTGCCAGCAGCAAAGCTCACCAAGGCCAGTAGAGGGGAAAAAATATTAGAATTTTGCCTGAAAAAATGGAATCTTTTTGGTTTTCTGAAGCACTGGGAAGCTGTGACCGGCAGGACAAGTGTGAGGCTGGTGACTCTTGGTGCACAGGGACCATGTCATGGGGCACTGGCACATGGACAAGGCTGGAGATGGGTCAGCATGGAGATGACTTGTTGGGTTCTTTCTCCTAGCAAAGGCTCTGGAGCAAGGCCTTTAGTGCCCTGTATTTAGCAAATGCAATTGCAGGTCATGAGAATGCTAAAAATCTATTGCTCGACCACTGGAAATCTAGGAAAGGAAAACAAAATTCTTGATGCAAAAAAAGAACCTCCCTGTTCTGGCAGAGCCTGCCTCCCTCCTTGGGCACATCCCAGGCTCCTCCCTGGGGCTCTGTCTGTAATTTGCTCCCAGCTCTTTACAGACATCACCAGAGCAAACCACATTTTCCAGGAAGGTGCTCTGAGTGTTGGGGAAAGGGGGTCGCTGTGTGTGTAAGAAATCCCAGCACAAGACGTGGCGATGCTTCCATTTTATTGGGGTTTGATGGGAGAGGGGACAGCTTTGTGCCCTGATCTCTCAGCCCAGTTTAAGCCAGGTTGTTGCGGGGAGTTTTGCACATTCCTCTGTTCCTGATGCGCACGTGGTCGTTCCTTTGCCTGCAAGAGAGGTTAAAAATGTTGGGGGGCTGTCCTCGGGTCCCTGAGGCACAGCAGAGCCTGGCTCAGAGGGCAAAAGGCAGAAAGAGAGGAAAATACTGCTTAAATCATCATCTAAGTGTTATTCACAGCAAGCAAGGCCACATATTCTTGACAGGGAGTTCAGGGTTACCATGGCCATGTGTTAATTAATTCCAATAAGCTCAAGAGTGCTTTATGACACCTCCTGGCAGGATAATTCACCTTCGTGCTGCAGGACAGCGCTGAGACACCTCCAATGCCTGTCTGACTGCAGACAATAAAGGTTATGATTTTGTTTTGTAGGGTTTTAGAAACAAAGGACTGCCACTGTGCCACACTTTGGTTTGGCCTGCTCCCAGCCTTCCCTCCTGATTGCTTTTTGCAGCAAAAGTGAGGAAAATATTAAAAAGATATCTTTAAAAAACTATTTTCTTCTTTTTGCCCTATAGTGAACACGATTCCTATGAATTGTTCCTTTCTCACACGGAATCATGATGTTCTCCTCTTTGGAAAGACAGATCCATTTCACAGGTGCGTTAGAGAAATGCTGGTGAAATGATTTTCCTTTTGCAAGAGGCGTTTTGCATGCTGGTCACGGTGAGGTGACCAACGGCGACAAGTGAGACGCCGCTGCCACGGGGACCCGCCAGATGCTCAGACATTCCCAGGCTCCTTGCAGCCTTCCAGCTCTTGTCAGGCCAGTGGCACTCACAGAACTGCAAATGACACTTCATCCTGCCTCCTGGCTGAATGGTCCCCATGGGCCAGGGCTTTAGAGATGAGGACACTCCATTTATCTCTCCCCCAGGACATTTGGCGCCAGGCAGCTCCAGAGTCCTGAATGAAGCTCCAGAGCCCAGATGGCCCCGGCCAAGAGGCTGCTCCTAACCTCAGAATTGCATCACTGGGGAACAGAACAGGGGAGCTGCAAGGCTCGGGGCCGTGGCCCACAGGAGCAGCACATTTCCAGCTGCAGCTGCTCACAGCTTGCACAAGAAGGAGTTTTGGGAGCTCTGGGAATGCAGTGCCTGTCAACACAAGGCAGATGCAGCACCAGCTTCTCATCCATCCCATCCCTCCTCTGACTCTGAATACACCACCAGCTCAGTCTTTCCCTTTCTTGTACCCCAATTTCCCTTCTTGTGAGCTCCCATCCCCTGTGAAGCTGCTCTCTGCCCTGCTCTGGGGAGATGGAGCATCCTGGATGCCACTTTGCCCAGCTGACTGTGGAGCCTTCCTCCCTCACTTTACCCTGCTCTTGGTCCATGGCCAGAGCCCTAATGATGTTGTGTCTGATGAACCTCCCACCTCCATCTGTTGCACAATGCAGGGACAGCTGGTGCTGGGCTGCTGGCTTCCAGCAGGGTCATTACCACCCTGCCAGGCCGTGCTGGGTCATTAGCTGTGGTGCCTTTGCTGAGGAGATCCCACTCAGCCTCTCTCTGCCTGACTGCATCACGCTCAGCCTTGAAAGGTGAACCAGCAAATGCTGCAGAATATGTGGCAGCAGCCTGGGTTAATGAAGCAAAGAGGGGACAACACAACTGACAATATTTATCCAGGCTCTTTTTTTTTTTTTTTCCTGGTGATCTGGATTCTGTTCCTTGCTCCTGCAGAGCTAGCAGGGAGGCAATGCTCCTGAAAGCAGAATTTTTGCTCCACAAACCCACGCATCCAGAGACAGAAAAGCTGGACTTTGAGCTTCTGATACATGATGGCAGATGGGCCTGTGAGCCTGATCACCAGAAATCCCTGCCTACACCAGGTGAAGCTAAGGGTGAAGCTCCCTTAGCCCTGCAGACTGGGGCATCTGGCTCCAGATAAGACTCAATCTTCCCAAAAGAGATTTTTGAACCACTTAATAGCACTGAGTTGGAAGTAATTCCTTCACTTGTCTGACACAGAGTGCTTCCAATGTATAAATATATTTTAAATTACCTAGGGCCCAAGCCAGATGAAGTGTATCAAGTCTTGCCAGAGACACCCTTAGCATTTGGACCTGGCCTTCTGCTAGAACAGTGCAATCTGGCACCAGCACAGATTAAATATAAAACTCATTCTTAAAAATACCCAGAGCAAACTGTGTCCTTTCATATGCAAAGAAGACAGAAAGCAGAGCTCAGCCATAAATTTCTGGGGTGAAAAAACACAGTTTTTTCCCTCAACCACCACACATCTGAGGTCATCTGGAAAAATATTCTTCAGCCCGTGTGCTAGATCTGGGCAGGCTTGGAGGACTTTGCCATTTGTCTGAGGTCCTGGATGCCTGCCAGCTCTCGCTGCTGCTTGGCAGCTGCAGGTGTGGGGAGATTTTTGCTCGTGGGCAGCGTGTGTGCTGCGAGCTGCACAGGATTCCTCAGCTGGAGCCTCACACAGGATTGCTCAGCTGGAGCCACACAGGATTGCTCAGCTGGAGCCCACATGCTCAGAGCAGCGGGAGCAGCAGCTGTGCAGGAGGCCAGACCCGTGCCAGATGTGCTGGGCTCACTGCCCAAACTCCACCCAGCTGTGTGCAGACAGCTTTCTTTCTAGGAAATCCCAGACATGTGTGTGTGGTAGCCCTCATCTCTGTGGCATTTAGACTCGCAGCAGCTCCAGATACTCACAGGTTGTGCAGGCACAGCAGGCACTCGTTGCTGTACAGGAGGTTATCCGTGCCACAGATGGGGTCAAACTCCCTTGTACACCCTCTCCCCAGGTTGAAATTCTCACAAGATGGCTGGAGGCACAAAAGGTTAATTTGGAAAATGTTAAGCCTGTTCTCAATTTAGCAAAGGAGCTTTGCTTTCCCAGAGAGGTGCACATTTTGTCTGTCTTTGTAACCCATCCTCAGAGCTCTGCTGTGAGTTCTCAGATACACTGGGACCATCTGCCACCACGTCCCTTGGCCAGCTGAACTCCACCTGGCTCTGCTGCACACCCTTGGGAGTGACAGTCCAGAGTAAATAGTGCTCTATGGGTGCTGCCTGAGCATGTTCCTACCAGGTTTTATTTTTATGCCACAGCAATACCTGTCCTCACTTACAAGCCAGAGACTAAGGGGACTCCTGACTTTCTTGGCAGGAAACAGCAATACCTGGCTTTTAAGGAACTTTTCTTGCAGTGTTTGGGGGGAATGCAGTGGAAAACCAGTATCATCACTGGGACTTTGCTGTGGCACTGCAGATGGAAGGGCACTGTCATTTTTGGGCTGTCAACCCACTCTGCTTCAATATATTTAGCAAAGGTGGCTCCCCAGTGTTTGGATTAGTGCTGTCTCACTTGTGCCATGTAAAAGAGGAAACTTTACCTCAGTTCCTCTGAAAGCAGCTGCATCCATCTCGGCATTTCCTAGAGAAAGAGGAGAGAGAGAGACAGAGAGAGAGGGAGAGAAGAACCTTAGCACCCATCACTCGGGCTGGTTTCAAGGGGGACAGAATACAGACAGTTTAGGCTGAGGACTGCGTGTCTTCACTTAAACACCTTTGTCCTAGAAAATAATTTCTTCCCTTGGATCGCCCACGTTTTCCAGCTGAATCCTTCCCTGCTGTGTCACCCTCCTTCCCCTGGCAGGAACATGTAATGATGCAAGGCAAAGTGCACTTCCAGAGATGTCACCTGCCAGCTGTCAGGTAGCTAAGGTGGCTTCTGTCCTGTCTTACCACATGTTCATGAGTGCCTGAGAAACTCCTGCTGGCACTGGACAGGTGCTGCAGTAAATCCAGGGCGATCTTTCTGCTGTTATTCCATTTTTACCACAAGCAAGCAGAGCAAAAGACAAGTTGTTGGAAGTCTCTACTGGAAGGAGACCCTGAGGTCTCACATCAAAGCTGGTGGGATCAAGCCATGACTTTGGGCTTCCCCATGGAGAAGCTGAGCTGGCAGCTGGGATCACAAGGGTGGAACACGTGCTGGGTGTGTTTTGAAAAACAGCCTGAACTTTTTTTTTTTTTGGCAAAAGACACAACTGAGAAGATGATCCTGGGTTTTTTTATAAACCCAGAAGTCATCTACATGGAGGATTTATACTACATCTGTATTAACAACCAGCACAGCCCAGTGGCAGTGGAGCATTTTGGTGCTGAGGAGCTGGTAGCCACACTGTTTAATATTTCAGTGGTTTTACTTTGGGCTAGCACTGGTCCAGACCCAGGAGCTGCAGCTCACTACGTGCTCAGCTCATCTGAAATGAGCCCAGATTTTGTGCTCAGACAGCCCTGCAATGGCAGCCTCTGTGCAGTAAACAGGATGGCAGAGGACCTGCTTCAGAAGCACCCTCCTGTTTGGAATGAGCCCACTAAAGCAGGACCTGAGGAGCAGCAACAGCTCGTGTTCTCATCCCTCTGCACCATATGGGATTTTGAAAACACAGTTGGCTTAAACATTGGCTTTGGTAGTGAGAGCTGCATTTTCCCTTGCATAGATTCATTTCCTGTCTTCTTGGATTTGCTTTTTTAAAACCAGAATAGCACCTATTCACTCTGAAAGGATCACACTGTCCTAGAAATCACCAGTCACAGGACAAATCCCACCCCTAAGAAAGAGCAGCAGGTCTGCTCACTTTTGGGAGCAAGTGCACCCTTTCAAAGCCTTTGAAAGGCTACAGGTTTAATGCACAGGTACAGGTACAGGTGTAATGCACACTGGCCATTGCAGCATTCCCTGCCCAGGGCCACAGCAAGGTCCCAGCACCAGCTGGAACCTTCCCACACTCACCTTCCCATGTGGCAGACCTGGGAGCTTTAGCAAGGAGAGGAAATAGCTCCTAAGCAAAATGTTGGACTCACCTTGGTAGAAGAAGAGTGCCAGGGAGAGGAGCAGGAAAACACCAGCTACCTTCATGGTGGAGGTGATGTTCTACTGAGCACAGCAGAGGGAAACTGGGACACTGCTGGGTGTGTCAGAGATCCTGACTCTGGCACTCTGCTGGGACCTTTATACCTTTCCCCACTGCTGGCAGCACACCACAGAGCCAGCTCCACCCTGCAGGGCTGTGGTGACAACATTGAGAGCGTGGGGACAGCACCAGGTGGCACCTGGCTCATTGGAGAGCGCAAGGATGAAAGCTGTGCCAAGCCAATGGAGGAAATCATCCTTATCTGCAGCAAGGACTGGGGCCCTGTCCCAGGTGTGGGGGTCAGCCCTGGGTCTGCGCTCCTGCGATAAAGCAACAAAGAACCAAGATTGCAGAAAAGGGCAGGACAGGGAAGTGCAGTTAGCAGCTCTGTGGCTTTGATGAATGACCCCGCTGTGCCCATGCAGGGTGAAGCTCTCTGCTGGAGCCACCTCGGGGTGAAGATGGCTTTGATGCACACACACCTTCCCCGCTGTGATCCACAGAGCAGACTGGGGGTCTGCAGCCCCCCTGCCCTCCCTGGACAGGCAGAATGGCAGCAAGGATGGCTCTGAGAGCACACAGAGCTGTGCCTTGGGCTTGCTCGTGGCTGCGGATCCAGGGCTGCTGTTTTGACTGCGCATCTCCGACTGCAGACAGCAGCTGAAATGAGCTGCTGGGTCAGATGCTGCTCCCTTCCCCTCTCCCTGCCTGCATTGGGAGTAAACCCTGGGGATTTCCCACACTTACACCACCAGTGGTGCATTGCAGAGAGTGGATCAGTCCCCCGGGGATTAGAAGGATTAATTAATGTTTCTAAAGCACTTTGATATCTCAGCCATAAATCACTGGAGAAGTGCAAAGCAAATTATTACTAATGGGGGCTTATGACTCAAAGACAGATTTTTAATTAGCTGAACAGGAAAAAGTCAATGCCAAGAGCAATTCAAGGAGCTGTTTGAGAGGGAGAAATCTCAGCTCCATTGGCAGCTGCTCCATTGTCCAAGGGATGGATGTCCCATTCCCAGTGTGGCTCTGGAGGGTGCTTTCCCCTGCCATAAACATCTCTTTTGATTTTGCTTCAGTGCTCATGGGCAGATTCTTCCCTCTTCACTGGGTTTCCCTCTGCTCTCCCTGGGCTGACCTGCAACATGGGGCAGAAAGAACAGCTCCTGGTGGCATTTGTTATTTTATTAATTCAGAGAGTAGAGCTGGCTTTGGGTATGACTGCTCAGCAGCTCTCAGGAGCTGGGCTGGGTGTTAGTGGACCTTTGAGCACAGAAAACAATCCTATAGTGTGCCTGGGACAGTGGTTCAGGTGGTGTTATCACCCTCTGAGGAGCAAGGGAGGGATAATTTTTCACAGCTAAAAGAGGTTCCCCTCAGTCCAACACTGTCCCCTGGTTTTTTTCCTCTTCAATCCAAGACATGTAAATAGAACAGTGCTGAAAGGAGTTTCTCTGATGTTTGGGGCTTGCCCACTCCAGGTAAAACACATTTTTCAGATTGAAGATCCTTACTGTAGCCTGGCAATGTGATAGTTTGGATTGTCCAGGAACAGAAATGTTTTCCCTCAGATTCCTTGGAAACATCCAGGCGCATTTCCAGACTGGAGTTTGATGGGTACATCCTCACTGTTTATGCTCTGCAGGTGGCAGCTCTGTGTTGGCTCCTGGGACATTTCAGGGTGTGTGATGCCATGGTTTTCTTCTCCCTCCAGGAGCCAGAGGCATCAAAGCACAGGCTGACCTTCCCCTGCCTCCTGGACACTCCTCTCTTCATCCTCTTACTGCTGAGGCTCCTGACAGCTTTGCACGGGCTGATTTTCATGTTCCCAAGTGCTCCCAGAGCTGGATGAGATTAAGTACTTTGCTACTGAGGAAGGTTGAAGAAACTCCAGATTATGCAGTGCAATGGACTGAACTTAATTATTCCACAACGAATTGAGCCAAACCAACAGACTCAAGGGCAGTTGCCTCTGCCAAAAGAAGATTCCAGCACAGGCTGCAGCTGAACAGCAGGCACACTTGGGTTTTAATGCAGTTTCTCCCTTAGCAAATGCTCTTCCTTTCCAAGCGTCTCCACTGACAGCTGTGCCTTTATGAGACGCCTTCAAAACCAGGGGATTTCAGGGCTCCTCTCTCCTGATTGACAACAACTCGATTTCCTTCAGGAAAATCAAACAGGAATGCTTGGGGGCTCATTTGAGTGGGGAGGAATGAAGAAGAGCTGCGAGTGCTGCTGCTGCACTGGGCGCTCCTGCTCGGCAGTGTGGGCTTTCTCAGGATGTGTCACCTTGTCAGAGCAGCGTGTTCCTCCAAACACATCAGCTGGAGGAGTCGAGAGGAATGAGTCAGGTGGCTCTGCCAGCCATGCTGTGTGACTTGCTGAGCCTGCCGTGGAAAAAAGGAGGGGACAGGAGGGTCCCAAGGCAGGGGCTGGCATGGGATGGTGTCCCCATGGCCACCCTGTTGGGTGGTGGCCACCACACATGGGCTGGGACACAAATCTCTGCAGTTGCTGCTGGTGTCTCCTCCTGGGTGCTGCGAGCCCTTGGAGAGAGAATTGATGCTACACAAGGCATGAGGGAAGGGGCAGTGGGTAAGGAGGCAAATTGAACTGCCAGGGCTGCCCCCAGGTGGACCAGCAGGAACAGGTGATTCTCCTTCTGCAGGATGAATTTCTGTGCTGTCTTTTGGCCAAACCTGAGTGTTTTCAAGTTACATTCATTTCAGTAGTAAAGTGCTGCAAAGGGATAAAAAATTACATTGCAGGGGAATTAAAAATATGGGAAACTACCTATTTCCCTGTGATGGTCCCTCCATGACAGGCTGGAGGAATCACTTGTTGTAACCAGGGCTGGAATTTGTTTTTTTGTGGAGACTTGATGTACAAAGAGAAAGCCACCAGTGCCCCCAGGAAACCAACAGAGTCACCAGTCCAAAGCATTCAAAGATCACAAACCAGACCCAGATGATCATGGATCACAGCTTAGAAGTCACAAATGATTCTTAAATCTCTTCCAGATAATGGTGTTTTTCAACAAGCTCATTAGGGGTGGTTCACATTCTCCAGCGTTCTCCTGGACCAGAGACAGACTGGGCTAAAGCAGGAGCAGAGTTCCTTGTGCACTCCCAACCCTTTCCCCAAGGAATGTCCATGACCAAGGCCTGCACCATGGCCCTGTGCTGGTGGCATCCCTGAGTCCCTTGGTGGAGGCTGTGGGGACCTTCCCTGGGATTCTTGAAGCACCAGAGGCTCCTCAGGGCTCAGGATCTCAGCAGGGCAGCTGGGCACTTTGCTGCTGCCCTGCAGTGGGTGGGATGGGTGAAGCTTGGAGAAAGGCTGATGCAAATGTGAAACCTAGAGATGTCACAAAAACCAGTTCCCAAGATGCTCAAAGCTCTTTTGGGTCCAAAATGCTGCTTGTGTTGGATTTAAAAGTTAAAATGCCTTAATTTGTGTTACCTGCCAGGGCTGGATGTTGCAGGAGTAGCCAAGACCTTGCCCATGGTATCCAAGGTGGTTTGGAAAGGTGTGTGAGACAGACCCTTTTGCATCAGCAAGGTGAGAGCAGTGTGCAGGGATCAGCTGCTCCTCTGTCCAGGGAATACTGCTCAAACACTGATTTTTCCTTCAGGGAAAAACCCAAACCATAATTTGGTCGGTAGTGATTTTTGTCTTGGATTCTTTCCCATTTAATGCTGAGAAAGCTATTCTGTTGCTTTGGGTGCATGGGAGATATTGAACATTCTGACAGTTTGGGAAAAGGGATCCTGTGAGTAGCTGCTGAGAAAGCATCACATATTTTCTCCTGCTGCAGGAGAATCTCTGGAGCCCAGGACAGATTATCAATTTGTTTTCTCTTTTGTTCTGGAAATCTTGGGACCTCTGGTTTCTGGGGAGGGGGCTGGGCATAGCTACAGGATAACATTTCCAAAACATCATTTCTACTTTTACTAAAGATTCTGTTTGTTATCCTTCAGCAAGGGCAGCATGTCCATGAGAGAGACCTTTGGAAATCTGCAGGCATCAGCAGCTTTGCCTGAGCCTGGGTATTGCTGACAGCAGTGTCTGAGGACAAAGACATCACATAAATCACAGCTTGTTGGGCTGTTCAGAAGAGGCTGTGACTGGATGCCACTCAAATGCTTCCCAAGGAGGATGAATGTGCTGGGGACCGGCTCTGTGCTTGTGAGGACTCCTGGCTGACATTGGCTGGTGTGGAAGCTGCCAGCCCAGCTCCTCTGCTCTCCCACCTCTCAGTGGCACCAAACCCCACGGGCTCAGTCCATGGAACCCTTTCCCCTCTGCTGTGATTTACTGGGTGGTGGCAGAGTCTGCTGGGAACGGCTCTGGGCTGTGGCCAGCTCTGGTGACCCTGGGGCTCTGTCCCTTGCAGGTGGGACCCTGGGCCAGTGCAGGGACAGGCTTTCCCCCCTTTCTCCCCTGATGCCCCTCTCCTTGGGTCTCTTGCAGGATCTCCATGGGAAGGAGAGGCACTGAGAGCTGGAGAGAGAGTGGATCCCTCAGGAGCTGAAACATGGAGCTCTGCTTTTCCTGCTTTCCCCGGCATTACCGAAGAAAAAAGGATCATTTTTCCCACTCCTACAGAAAGTGCCAATAGCAAAGTATTCCTCATAAAATTGCTTCTTTATTAAATCCTATCTGCCTCCCACCCCCACACCCGACTGCCCCTGCGGCTGCCGGGGAGATCCAGGGCAGAGTGATTAAGCACTGCAGCTGATAATTGGGCAAACACAGATTTCAATCTCCTCCAGCAAATCACTCCCCCTTTCTCCAACTCGAAGCAGCACCCTGTGCCCACTCCCTCTTCCACAGAGCTTCACCAGATGGGAAGCATATGGTCCCTGTCCTTTCGGGGTCACAGACTCAGGGGGATGATCCAGTCTAATCTGTCCTTCTGCTCAGCTCAGGCAGCTCTGTCTCTGCTCCCAAGGACCACATGTCCCTTGTCCAGGGCTGGATCTCACTCTGAGGTAATCTAGGAGCTCTGGAATGCACCACTCTGGATGAGGATCCCGGATCTCCAGTCCCTGGTGCTGTTTGCATAAAGGATCCTGTGTGCCTGCAGCTGCTGTCCATTGCCCAGGGAAGCTGTGGCTGCCCCATCCCTGGAATATTCATGGCCAGGCTGGACGGGGTTTGGAGCAGGATAAACTGTTTGGACAGGATAAACTGTTTGGACAGGATAAACTGTCCCTGCCCATGGCAGGGAGTTGGCCTGGATGATCTTTAGGGCCCCTTCCAACTCAAACCATTCTGTGATTATCCGACCCTTTCCCTTAGGTGAGTTTCAAGTGATGATATCTGAAAATGGCTCTTTAGAAGGTTGGATGCAGCCCAGGTGAGCTCTGGGTGCATTGTCCTGGCTGCAGAGATGGTGTGAGGAGGTGGAGGATTGGCAGGACATGGGGAGGAGACAGAGCCAAAGCCCTCCCAGACCTGAACAGCAAGGGTGGGAGATGGCAGAGGAGCTGCAGGAAGGGTTATACCAATGGGATAGAAGGAAAAAAACATTCACCCTGAGGGTGGACAAACACTGCTGCTGGACCAAAAAAAAAGGCTGTGGAGGCTTTATACTTGCAGAGGTTCATAACAAGACTGAATGAACTGATATTCTCCACAAAAGCTGTCAGAAACCAGCAGAGAAACATCAGCCCCTCTGTGGTCCTTGGCTAATCCAGTCTCCAGGACTAGGAGATTTTTTAGTGGAGGTCTGAAACACAGGATACTTTCACATTTCCCCCTAATTTCTTGAAAACATTTTGTCAATTTTTTTTTCAACCTTTTGTAATATTTTCCATCACTCTGTAAGCTAGTTGATCAACAAAACCAAATATACTGCAAATGACTTTCATCACAACCCCAGAAATATTTGGCATTTTTAGCTACTCCTGTGAGTTCCATTGGCAGCACTAATGGCTATTGATGAATGATTTGCTCCCAGAACTGGCCCAAAAATAGGAAAACCAGTATTATACTTCTGATTTCAATGAAATATATGGCTAGAGGAAGCTGAAGCTCTTTGGTCCAGCTCACTGTGCTATTTTACCCAAACAAAGGAGATGAGGTTTTTCCAGTGGAGAGCTCTCAGCCTGCTTAGCTCCATAGGAAAAATTGCCTATAAAAGAATCAGAAAGGTGAGGATAGGAAGAGAAAACTAATGCAGATTGTGAAATAAGGCTTTAATTTCTGTCAACATTTCTTCTTCCTGTGATCTATAGAGAGATTTTAAAATGAGCAGTGAGCTTTTTCACAGACTGATAGAAGAGAGATTTTGGGAGGAAAGGGAAAACAAGCAGCAGACACGAGACAGAGCTGGGGATGACATTGCTGGACTCTGATTCTGAACATAAAGCTCAGCAGAGATGGGAAACACCGAGCCTGTTTCCAGAGATGGTTTTTCCTCAGAGCTGTGCTGCCACAAGGCACCGTGAGATCCATGATATTTCACCAGTCCATTCATAACTATGCACCTCATTCTTGGGCAGCTCTTTCCCCAGCAGCATCTCCTGGTGTGGTTTAACCACAACAAACGCATGCTCGTTAATGGCGGGTGGGAAAATCAATATTCCCTGAGCCCTCTGTGCGTCAGCACGCTGCACACCTGTCCCAGCCTGGCCTCCCCAAAGCTGATAAATGATGGCCAAACACTGCTGATAAACTTAACTAACAGCCATTGACCCCTGGGTCGGGCTCAGATTAGATACAGCCCAATTAACACTTGCTCCTTCTCCTAATGACTCCTCGAGCTCGGAGGCTGAAATTTTCCTGCAGCTGAAACAGGAGCATGGGATGTTTGGATGGCTGAGGTTTATCGTCCCCACAAAACTGCTGTGTTTTGAGTGCCAAGAGCTGCTCCCTGGACACAGATACAGGATGCTGGGGGAAGGATTCAGGCTATAAGAGCATCAGCACCTGCAGCCCTGCTGTGAAAAGCGACGCTGCGGGAATTGTTGGCAGCTCTCCGTGCTTTCAGCCTCGGTCAATGGCCTTGATTAAAGAAGGAGTTTGTCTTTGATTTAGGGAGCCTTTGAACATAGTGGCTAAACATTTCTTTTCCATCAAGGGTTCCCTTTGATTTCTGCATGTAGTCAGCTCTCTGTATCCCTCGGTGAGTTTTGCACTTGAATTGCTTCCCTAATAAATGTGACATTATTTTTGATGCCTTGTGTGTTCCCAGCCTGGTTGTGAGAGCGAGGTGCTTGCAGTGAAGGCACTGTCTCCAGCCCATCAGGGATATGAGGAGCAGTCCTTTGGCTCTGGTAACAGAGATGAAAAAATCCATTGCTGAACCTCCTTTTCCCCAAGCAGCTTTTAAATTGGGTTTTTTCCTTCTACAAGAAGAAGTGGCTGCCAAAGCCCATGGCTGCTGCCTGCAGTATGCTTTTCCTTCTTATCCTTATTCATCCCTGCCAAGATCCTCTTTTCTTCATTCCTCCTCATTTTCTGAGCTTCTGGAAGCCCCTGGCTCACAGTTTCAAGCCCCACTTACCAAGAAACTTGGTTTTCCAGTTAAAAAATCAGCCAAGGTCCTCATGCTATGCTGTAGTTTCTGTAGGAAATACTTGGCGATGTTGCATCTTGTATTTTTCCCTCCGTGTATTTTGAGGAAGGAATGTAGCCTGCTTCCAAGCTCAAGGCAGCCTCGCAGTGCCTGCACTTGGGGCATCTCCCTTGCAGTGCTGAGGTGTTTGCCAGGAGCAGATGGTGAGGGGTGTGCTGGAGGCAGCTGATGATGCTGCATCTGCCTGTTTAGCTGAGCCATCCCTGAGCTTTGTGCTCTGCTGCTCCTCTGCTCAGGATGAGCCACAGGGCTGCTGGTGGCAGGTCCTGCTCTCCCTGAGCACCTCCAGGATTGCAGTGAGGGTGATCAGACACTCCTGGGCTGGGCAGCCCCGAGTGCAGCTCCCTGTGGAGCAAGGGAGCGGCACAAGAGCCCAAATTCCTCTCTGTGTGCTGTCCCCCTTGACCAGCTGGGTTCAGACCCAGAGACCTCTCCCCAGTCATCTCCATCATGGATCAGGCACAAATGCAGCCAACACGAGTCCCCTTTACTCCAGGAGCTGCAGTTCCACCTGCTGGGACTAATTTTTGCATTTTGTGCCCTGCTGACATTCGTGTCCTTTCACTGGATCTGGCATTTTGGGGGTTAGGAGCAGCCTTTCTCCCTGGATCCAGGCTCTGCCATTCCCAGGATCCTATAAATTCAGCTTTCAGCCATGTAGAGCCCTGGGATTTTTATGGACGTGGAACAAAGATGCATAAATGATAATTAAAACCTCTACAGAAACATTGTTAGGGCCAGAAGCATAAGTCATAAATAATTATCATGATGGCCAGCTTTGCATTATGATGATGTATTATTATTACTAGAACTAATGTTATGAGACTGAGAAAGTCAGCACTGGACTGGGGAAGTAAAACACTTGGAGGAGGTCTGGATTCTTCCTGACAACAGGGCAATGGAATAAATGACCCTGTGCTTTCAGGGATATTGCTTTTATGCTGTTCCATTAGATTAATATTTAAATGGGGCGTTAAAACATTGATGACACCTAAGAGCTTTACTGCCTGTGCATTATTGGGATGTAGGTCTTGCTCTGTCTGGAGCTCCAGGACTGCCCACACACGTGGACCAAGGAGCCTGTGGTGTTTTACCACATTAGCGCACTTAACACCACCTCTGTGCACTCCCTGATGAAAAGCACGGGAAGCATTTTCAAACAAAAACGTTGTCTGACATCCCTCAAACTTCCAAAGGTGAGTGTGGGGCAGGTGAGGCCAGAGGAGCCTTGGAGGGAGCTGGAACCAGGTGAGAGACTCCCTGCTGTCCTTCACACTGGCTCAGCCTGTGAGGGTCACCCCTTGCCCACCCTCGCTGACACCAGGGTGTCCCACAGAGCCCTCCCACAGCCCCAGCAGCAGGGGTAGCCTTGTGCCAGGTGCCACAACACCTCCCTGGCATCCCCCAGTGCCAGGAGGGCACGAGGAGCTCTGCTCCTGCTTTAGCCGTTCTCTCTGCTGGGTCCAGAGGGCGGCTGGGAAACCAAAGCACTCCAAAGGAGCCTGTTGTAAATGACATTATTTGGAAGAGTGTTAAGAGCCATTTGCGGTTTCTAAGCTTTGATTCATGATCATCTGGGTCTGGTTTGTGATCTTTGAATGCTTTTGACTGGTGTCTCTGTTGCAATTTCCTGGGGGTACTGGTGGAGCTTGTTACTTCTTGCCACTCACCGAACTTCAAAACACTCAAGGCTCTGACAAAAGTAAATCCCAGCTCTCTTCTGAGGGCCCAGGCAGCTTTTTGCCATGCAAATCCCACCCTGGCTGGAGAGGAACTGCAGGCACCAGCCTCAGTGTGTCCCACAATCCCCTCCTATCCCATTTTCCATTTTGCTTGGTGGCTGCTGCATGCAGCATCTTATTGGGAAGAGCCCCCAGCCCCTGGCTGCTGCTGCTGTGCCCCTCCATGGACCCCTGGTGAACCCACCCCATTCTGTCAGTGTTTCACTCACAGGGACACAGCAGGGAGAGGGCACTGATGGGCCAGCACTGGAATTGGGAAGCTCCAGCTCCCACCAAGCCATGCAAATCCCCTTTCCTGGTTCTGCAGGAAGTATTCAGCCCAAGTTCCCTGGTTCCTGCTTGGGGATTATGCATGGACTGGTGAATTCAGCAAATCATCTTTGCTTTTGTTGCCTCTCTTGGTTGCTGCATGAGAAGAGGACAAGCTTCTGGCTCTGGGCTGGTCACAAGCACTCAGCCACCCCCATTCCTGAAAGGACAGGCTGCAACATGGAAGGGGAGCTCATGAAAAGATAAAAACACAACACTACTGTCAGCAGAGTACAACCAAAACCCCACTGTTCAGGCACAATTGAGTCTATCAGTAGTAACTGATGAGCATTGCTATTTTTTGGACACCTGCATTTAATTTATTTAAAATATTTAATCAGCCTCAAAAATTGCCTTAAAACCTTCAGCAGAGCAAACCCTTGGGCATATCAGTGGCTGAAAGGAGCCTGTGACAGAGTGGGGGAGGCTTGTCACTTGAGGGACATCCTCTTAGGATGTGGGTCACGTTTCCACTTAGAGAAGAGATTTGAATAAAAGATTTGGTGCTCCCCCCCGCCCCATCTCCGGAAGAAGAACAGCTGCTAAAGGCTGTTAATGTTAAAACCCTCAATTAGGAAGAACACTAAGGAACTACACAGGAAGCCAGAAAGCTGCTCTGTAGCTAAAATAACTTCTGTGAGGTGCTGTGATAACAGAGTGAGACCGGAGGGGAAATTGCCAGAGTGACAGAGCCTTCCTGCCCTCGAGGATGGTCCCTGCTGGGGAAGGGCCAGGACCCTGCCAGGGAGGGGGAACACCCCAGTGTCCCATAACTGGGACTGCTCCTCTTGGCAGAACCTCCTGGCACAGCAGGTCAGGCTGTCAGGAGCAAATCCTGCAGAGAAGGCAAACGAAAGGGAACTTGTGCATCACATGCAAGTGCTCTGCTCTTTCCCACACATGCTGGGAAACTGGGTTGTTTTTTTTATATACAGGCATGGGAAAAGAGAGCGACTTCAGGGTGGTTTGCTCAGATCCTACAACTGGTGTTCAGGGGAAGCTGAGCTCTTCCAGGTGCAGAGAATGGGGCTGAGCAGGAGCAGGCTGGAAAGGAATTGGCTCCATCTGGGCCAAATTCTCATCAGAGGAGGAGAGGACTTTCAGGAAGACAACCAATTTTTCTCCTTGGAAACAAAAAGCTTCTGGCATCACCTGCTGCTTATCTTGTTGCAGTGACATCTAGTTTCTACCCAGGACTAAAGAGCACAACCCTGACTCCAATAGCAGCTTAATTGCTATTAATCCTGTTAATTGAATTTGGTTCTCCTGTGCCACTTCAGCAGTCTGACTGAAGGATGGAAATTGAAAACAAGGAGACAGGGAAACAAGCTCAGCTGACCTAAGGCATGTGACTCCTCCTGGTACCATAAATATGTGCCCCCTCCCCATTTAGGGGGAGGTTGGATGGTCTGGAGAGTCAGCAGTGGGATTGCTTTGGGAAGGGCACCAGGAAGAAGCGGATCCTGGCATAATTGGCTTTGAGGGATTTGCAGGCTGAATGTGAGCTCTTAAATTAAGTTGATTTTCAGGTAATAATGAGGCTTGGGGTAGTAGGGGACTGAGCTCACTCTCAGGGATTGCCCTGCTTTTGTAGAGCTTTATTTGAAATCTGCTGTGTGGATTATGATAGTTTATTTGGTTTCAAACCCAAGTATTTGGGAGGGGTGTCAGCAAAGCTGATTTTTTTTTCCTAGATGGTTCCTGTCCAGGCTGGACCTTTGTCAGATGGCTCAGAGGCACAAGTTTCATGTCAGAGCTGCCTCTGCATCTGCTCCTGGGCAGAGAGGAGTTTGCTGGGTGCCAGCTCTGTGGGCAGCCCTGTTGTGCTGGCTCTTGCAGGGGTTTCTGAGCTCACCAACAACTCCCCCAGCAGGAGAGCCAGAGTGGGCTCTTGAAAAACACTTCATTCTTACTTGGATTTGTTGTGTTCTGGGTAAGGGAAGGTTTTTGAGAAGGGCTGTTTTAGGCAATGAGTTCCATTCCCTCTTGCTTGTGTGGATTTACTCTCTAACTTGAACTCTGTTTTGTAAACTGGTTTAAGTATCTGCCCTAGTGAATCCTTGGGCCTTTCACTTCTCAAATATGAAGGAGGTTAATGTACTGTTGGTCAAGATCTTGGTGGCCCCTTAATGAAAAAGAAAATTTGGGCTTGAGAGGGGCTTGGCAAGTTGATTTCTTGTGGAGGGGAATTCCATCTTCCAATGACCTTCATCAGAAAGAAGAGCAAGGTAAACGCTTTTATGTCTGAGAACATGCTGGAGGATCCACCCATCTGTTAAGAAACTTCTTGTGGTAAATGTTAAGGGTCTGCTGAGCTTGGCTTTGCTTCATACTTTAATTCTGGCCTGAGCCAAGCTGCAAAGGCTGCCTGGAGGTGTTCATAGGAGTTTTGTGAGGGTGTTGCATCCCTGTGGGATCAAGGTAAACCCCATAACTGTTATTTAAGGTATTTTGGGTTTGTGGGCATGCCATGCAATTGCAATCTCCAAGTGCACATCCAATCCTGGTGTTTGAATAGGGTGGGGAGGTCTCCCTGCTCAGTTCCAGGGTGTTCCTGAGCAGCTTGGGCTCCTCTTCATGCCACAAAAAAGGTGGTGAGAGGTTCAGAGTGGAAGAGGTGATGTCAATGCTCAAGAAAGATACAAAACCCAGGGTTTTCAGTTGAGGAGGAAGACAGGGCACACTCAGAAATTATTTCTTGTGCCAAAGCACCCTCAGAAATTGTTTCTTGTCATATTTAATTGCTGGTGTCTGCCTTTTTCTTCTTTCTTTGGTGAACAATATCAGCACGTGGTGTCAGATCCCATGGTGTGTCGCAGGCTGTGGACAAGCAGCAGCTCATCCAGCAGAGCTCAGTGTCTGTCCCATACATCCACTGGGGAAGGGCCAGAGCCTCATGGGCAGACAAGAATATAATGTAGAATATAATAGATAGATAATAATAATGTAGAATATACTAGAACAGAATGCTTTTTGGGGTGTGGCTTGCACGGGGGCTGCAGCTGCCGAGCTGGGAGGTCGCCTGGGCACCCCGGCGGGAGGGATGGGACGGGGACAGGTGACAGCAGGTGGCACTGTGTGCTGTGACGCTGTCCCTGCTCCCTGGGGCCGTGCTGGAGGTGCAGATGCGGCACCCTCTGTGGAGGTGGGCAGAGCTCCCTTTTTAAGGCGCTGCTGCGGCTTGAGGTCTGTGCTTAGCAATTAATTAAAGGCATGTTCTGAATACCTGTTTAAAACAGTACATGTAGTGGTTCTTGATGCTAAGAAAAGCCTTCCCTCGGGATGGTGCTTCTATTCCAGATCCAGCAAGGCTTCTACCCCCGCTGCCTCTAATAACTGCAGTTAGAGAACTGCATTTCATCTGCCTGAAATTCTCCTGCCACTTCAGGAGATGCTGGGCTGATTTCAGCTCTTTCCAGTATTGATCTGGCGTTGCAGAGCTTTGTTTAAAGGTTGCCCCTCTCCATCCAAAGGGCTTTGGGATTCCTGCAACTTCACAGGGTTTAGTGAGCACTGTGGAACCTCGGGGTGAGTGGTAATGAGTAATTGTCAGCCTTTAGTGTGAGCCCCAGCCATTGGAAATGATGAGAAAAATGAGCCAGTACCTCCCTGTGAGCCCTGCAATTGTGGCTTTGCCCTGCCACTGGGGCAGGAGTCCCACCCTGGGTCAGTGGTGTTGCAAAAGCAGAGAGACTTTCACTCGCATGCTCCGAGGAACCCTGGGGACAGAAATTGCTGCTGCAGTGAAAGGAGCTGGGAGCAGCACCCCAGCCCTGCCTGGCCCGTCCCACGGTGTCACAGGAGGAGCACGAGCTCTCCTGCAGCTCGGGTCCCTTCTCCCCAGCCAGCAGTGACACTCCTGAGAAGGTTTAATAAATGCAGCCACCACTGATGGTGGGCTCTGGTGTTCACCCCCTGTGTGCACCCTGTTCTCCCTCTGCACAGCTCCTGTCTCAGGGCTGTTTGGGTCAGGGTGTTTCCTTCCCTGGGGAGGGAGGAGTGCTCATGGGCTCGTGCATTCAACAAATAAATAGTCATTCCAGCTGATAAAACACTTTTTTTTTTTTTTTTTTGTTTTGCTGGCTGCACCTCAGAGGTACAGGATGGACCTGGTGAATGTGGGTGCTGTGCCCTTTGTTGGCAGCGTTTGGGTGAGTCCTGGCTGATGCAGAGGATGCTGAGGGGGAGCATCACTGCCAGTGACACATGTCCCACCCTGAGCCAGCTGTGACACCACGCTGGTGTGACACCTGCTGGCTTCCTGCAGTGTCCCAGCTGAAGGCCAGCTCCCTTTCCAGCTCTGTCTGTGCTCAGAGGTTTGTAGGGCTCCCTAAACCAAGCTTTAGGGACATACAAGCTGAACTGGAGGAAATAAGGGCCATTTAAAGTGCAGAATGAGCTGGGATGTTCTGCCCCAGTTTTCAGCAGAAGGGAAGCACTGACAGGAGCTCATGCTGTGTTTTGGCTGTGTGTCTACCTGTGGTCACATCAAAGCTTGTCCCCTCACTCTGGAACCGTCCATGCTGAGCTCTGTCTCTTATTGCAAGATGTAGGACTCGTCATGGCTTATTAAAAACACAGTGTGTGTGTATCCCTGGCTCTCAGCTGACCCTGGTTGCTGTGTCAGTGGCCTCCTCTGTCTTGCTTGTCTCAGATAATTTTTCTTCCAAGTCATTGACTTATGGTGAACAGAAAATGCTCCAAAAGCTGAATCATGGGGGGCATGGAGAAAACCAAAGTTGCTTGATTTAGGTGCTGTGATTCCTGCAGCATTTCCAGTGTCTGAGGTGCACCTGTCCATCCCTCTGATGGTCCCAGCCTGGGGCTGGGAGTCAAGTGCAGACAGCCTTGGGAGAGGCTCTTAACTCTCTCCTTCTCATTGATGGGGAAACAGATAAAAATCAAGATGCTCACCGCCTTTGGAGGGCAGTGAGAGGATTAATTGGTTAATGTTTGTGAAGTGCTTTGAAGTTGAAATAGGGCAGATTGGCGCTAACCTGGATTGCAAAAGCTCTGATGTGTCATAAGGAGGTAAAGGCTGTGCTGAGAAGGCACTGGAAGCCTTAAAATCCCTGTCCTTCAGGTGTGAGGCACCTCACAGGCTGATCTGGTCAAAAGCAGGGATTAGGGACAATGGCAGATGCAGCAAAAGGCCTTGTCCTCCCCGCCAGCCCCTCTGACAGGATGTGGCATGGTGGGGTATGGACCAGCTCTGCCCAGCCCTGGCAAGAAGGGCTGGCACGTTTGGTGAGGAGTGAAATCTGGTTCTGGGTTCAGCACTGGGGAAACCAGAGCTGAGAGGGGTTGAGCAAGATGAGCTTCTCCCGGGGAGGAGCATGGGAACCTGCCACCCACAGCAAGAATGTGTTTGGTGAGCCGGGCCTGGTGTGTGGGACTGCCCTGCTGGAGCTGTGCTCAGCTGGGTGTGTGTCCACCCACTGGGGTTGCTCAAGAGCCTGCAGGAGGAGGCCATGCTCACTTGGCTGCTCGTGGTGCCTGCTGAGGATTCCCAGGAGCAGTGGGATGGCCCAGGGGAGAGGGAGCTTGCGTGGGGTGGCCAATGCTCTAGGTTTGGGGCAGAGCATTCCTGAGGTTTGTGTGTCAGCCCTCAAGGCAAGGCCTCTGCATTGTCCAGGTACTGCAGGGCATCCACAGTGGAAGGAGCCAACCCCCACTTTCTCTTTTCCAGGGCAAGGCTTTGTCCTGCAGTATAAGCAGTGACAGAACCCAGGAGCAGAGCTGGCTGTCACACCCAGTGCTGTCCCGAATGCCACCAGACTTGAAACTTTCTCTCTGTGAGGACAGATACTGTGCAGGTGGGTCAGCATTCACCTGCCACCTCTAATGGACCCCATGGTCTACCTCCCATGGCACAAAGCTGCTGGGTGTAGAACTGTGCAAGTCATCCCTGTGTCATCCCATTTCTCTGCTCTCTGTGATCCTGAGCAAGCAGACTACCTCCACACTGCTCCTGGTGCCACTCGTGATTCAGGGAGAAGTGGAGGTGGTGCTGGCCTTGGGGTGAGGAAGGTTGTGGAAGGTGGCAGCAAATGTGGAGGCAGAGTGAGCTGTGGGTGAGCCTGGCTGCAGACCAGCAGTGGGAGCTGTGCCTGGCATGGGTTGGTCACTTGTGTGCATCCACATCAGTTTCAGCAAAGACTCTTGGTAAAAGGGATTCCTCTTCTCTGTACCTCATGGCATTGGCTTTCCCAAGGTTTGAGGCCAGCACGTGCTGCTGGGATGGGTGAACTTGAAAATCTGCAGTGGGCATTGGGAACAAAGCAAGGGGAGAGCAGACCCAGAACCACCTGGCCCCGTGGCACCTGGAGC